>NW_028087390.1:202214-762044 GCF_014824575.4 Sturnira hondurensis
TTGCTAACCCTCCATGTGTTCTTCATTTCTATGGTTCTGCTCCTGATCTAGCTGTCCTCTTGGTTTGCATTTGTTTTAGGTGTGGTTGTTAATAACTGTGAGTTTGCTGTCCTTTCTCTTTTTTTTTTTGCTGTCCTTTCACTGTTCATAGTTTTTATCTTCTTTTTCTTAGATAAGTCCCTTTAACATTTCATATAATAAGGGCTTGGTGATGATGAACTCCTTGAACCTGACTTTATCTGAGAAGCACTTTATCTACCCTTCCATACTAAATGAAAGCTTTGCTGGATAGAGCAATCTTGGATATAGGTGTTTGGATTTCATGACTTGGAATACTTCTTTTCAGCCCCTTCTTGCCTGTAAGGTCTCTTTTGAGAAATCTGCTGACAGTCTGATGGGTACTCCTTTGTAGGTGACTGTCCCCTTATCTCTTGCTGCTTCCAGGATTCTCTCCTTCATTTTAATCTTGGCTAATGTCATTATGATGTGCCTTGGTGTGTTCCTTCTTGGGTCCAACTTCTTTGGGACTCTCTGAGCTTCCTGGATTTCCTGGAAGTCTATTTCCTTTGCCAGACTGGGGAAGTTCTCCTTTATTATTTGTTCAAATAAGTTTTCCACTTGTGGCTGTTTCTTTCCCCCTTCTGGTACCCCTATAATCAGGATGTTGGAACGTTTAAAGATGTCCTGGAGGTTCCTAAGCCTCTCCTCATTTTTTTGAATTCTCATTTCTTCATTCCTTTCTGGTTGGATGTTTCGTTCTTCCTTCTGGTCCATTCCATTGATTTGAGCCCCAATTTCCTTTCCATCACTATTGGTTTCCTGTGCATTTCCCTTCATTTCAATTAGTTTAGCCTTCATATGTTCCTCTAATTTGTGACTATAATCCACCAGTTCTGTGAGCATCCTGATAAACAGTGTCTTGAACTGTGCATCTGAGAGGCTGGCAATCTCTTGGTCGCTTAAAGTTATGGGCTCTGGGGCTTTGAGTTCTGCTTGTGCCATCTTTTGGGCTGTTCATGCCTGTTACATAGCAGGATCGGAGCCCTAGGTGTTCACCAGAGCAGGGCAACTCAGTCGCTGGGTTGTGATGCTGTATGTGGGGGTGGGGCCAAAGAGGAGCACTGGCATCCCATCTGCCGCCTCTCGCTGCTGCTGCCACTGCCACAGGTGCCGCAGCTGCCACCGTCACTGGGGCCCTCACGTTTCGTCCCACTGCACGTGAGTGTGCCGCCTTCAGCCCTCCACCACTGGGTTCGCCCTCTGGGGCCTGCATGGTCCATCTCACTGTGCACAGATGTAGGACCCGGTCAGTCTGCCCTACACCCTGACTGGGTCCGGGCTGCCTGTGCGCCTAGGTCTGGGGATTTTTCCTGCCCGACCCTGCTCCGCTGCTGGCTCCGCCCCTCTTGCTGTCCCAGTTGAACTGTTCGTTGTTGTGGGACTTCTGTATAATTCAATTTTCTGTTCTTTGGCTGTGTCTTTGTTCTCCAAACCTTTGTTGTGTTCAAACTTGGTTGTGGGAGAAGGCACAGTGTTTCCAGCTATGCCTCCATCTTGGCAGAAGTCCCCATATTTTCTTTATTCATCTACTTATGTACACTTAGATTGTTTTCATATTTTGACTATTGTGAAAAATGCTGCAGTCACTGTGAGAGTACAGATATCTCTTTGAGATAGTTCTTTCATTTCCTTTTAATATATACTCAGAAGTAGAATTGATGGATTATTTGTTATTTCTATTTTTAGTTGTTTGAGAAACCTCCACATTGTTTTCCATAGTAGTTGCACCATTTTACAATATATAAAAGATTTTGAATAAAGAAACAATGCTTAGACGTTTATATGTGGAGTGTTAGTAAAGTAGATATTTTGGGATCCCAAATTATTCTGTTAAAGATAAATTAAGATTGTTTTTCACCGTCATTAAAACAACCAGTTAAACACTTTAAAAGAAAGCAGTTGGTTCCCTTTACATGTTGTCATTGTGGCATTATGAAGTCATGGCTCCTGTCAGCAAATGTTTTATGGTTTCACTGCCATAATATCATTATTATTTGGCTAAGACATTCCTATAACATGTCCTTTAACCTGCCCTATGTTTGTTTTTCACAATAATATCCACTACATAAGTTGTGTTTTTTTAATTAACATCTCTGAGCACTTACTGTATGCTAAACATTGTGTAAATGGATTTAACTGTATTGGCACTATCCTTTAGGCCAAATATCATCACTAATCTCATTTTTTTTCAAAAAAGGAAACAATCTAAGAAAGCTTTAAGACTGTATTTTATTAATTCTAAGAACACATTTTACATTTCTGATATCAGGATGATTTTGTTATTAGTGGCATCTTATAATCATATTGTACAGAAAATAGCCTGACATAATAGCTACCATGTGTCTGTGTATACTTTGTTATAATACTTGTTGATACTACTGTGAATTAACTTGAATATATTATGTACAGTGGTAGTACTAAACCTGGCAAGTTTTATTGTCAATTTAAATGTTTTCAAGAGTGCTCACTCTGAACTGACTTTGAAAGGAAAAGATACTGTGTATACTGAAAGGCACTGGAAACAGTGGCCGGGTAGCAATTGGATATTAGCAAAACTAATGGAATTTCCACAATTTCTTATTTTTTACAAAGTGACAATTAAGTGATTTACGCAAACATTTGAAAGAAAGATGCCCACAAAAAGAAAACTTTGTTATATTTTATAATTGCTATATCCAAAAGGATTGCCAAGCAAAGCAATCAAAGGCCAAATCGTCAAATCACACCACACAGAAATGCAAGAAATTTCAAGACATGCAATGGGATTCTTGTATATGCAAGTTGCTCAGCGCTATTGCTAGGGCATTGTGTCATTGTTTAGTTGAAAATTTCTTTTCTTATATATTGATATGTAAAATAATGATGTCTCATGTAATTGATGACATCTTAGACTTGATGGCATTAGGTATCTTGCTCAGGGTCACAAAACTAGTAAGTAGAAGTGTAGAAACTCACAAGGCAGGCCTCGGCTCTTAACAGAGAGGCTTTAGTGGAAATTCTTTGAGTTTATAACTTCTCTTTTACCTTTAACAATCCTGTAAGCATTTCTTTTAAGCTAAATAGTACTAAATGTGCTTTATATTTCTTGATAATTTCATGACTATCATGGAGATCATTGTAGGTAGACTCTTTGGGAGCAGTATCTAAAACAGAGTCAGGAGTCACTAAAATTAAGAAAAATATCAAAATAATTAGACACAGGTCACAACAGCCCTCAAGTGAAGGGTTAAATGATTCCCTCTGCATCAAGTTCCCCTCAAAACGGTAGCTAATGTGTAGTGTCTTCTATCATTTGGAAATATCAAATAGGAGCACAAATATTAGAATAAATGAGGTTGGGGTCTTAGTTCTACGCAGTCAAATTTCATAGCCCTTCCATGACTCCTTCCTTGCTTTCAGAATCTATTGCTTCAAGGAACAAGAAAAAGGAAACTATTTCAAAGACTTTGGTTGACACTGAAATTAAGAACAACCTGACAGTAACCAGAGGGAAGTGGGAGGGGATGATAGGGTGAGGAGCAGAAGGATTTCCAGGAACAACTATAAAGACACATGGACAAAATCAAGGGGGTTGGAATCAGGGGAAAGTGGTGGGGATGGCTGGGGAGGGCAGTGGTGTGGGGTAAATGCAGACAACTGTAATTGAACAACAATAAAATAATTTTTTTAAATAAAAGAAAATAATGACTCATGATTACCTCCGAGATGTGATCATGGATATAACAGTAATAAATAAATATATAGCACCTTATAATTTTTATGCCCTCTTAATTTTGTCTCACTTTGTTCTCGCAGCAAAACTTTCTAGTGGTTAAGAACAAAGTGCATTGGAAATCTTCACATCATCAACTGGATTCAAGTCTCAATCACTTATAAGCTGATTGACTTTAGAAAAAATTACTTCATTTTCATGAACCTCATTTTTCTCATTTGTAAAATTAGGGACTGGTAATAATAATATATGCCTTAAATGCTGTTATGAGAATGAAATGAGATGATGTTTGTAAAGCAATTCAGCACAGTGCTTGCTGTCTAAACGCTAAATAAATGTAAGCTTCTATTGCTATGTGCAAAACAACCCTTGTGTAATGAAACAACTTTACAAATGAAAAAACTAAGGTTCAGAGAAGTTAAGTCAATATCTGAGGTCGCACAGCTAGGAAGGAGCCAAGCTGGTACCTAAACCCAGGACTGCACTTGCCTTGGATACAGGCAAAGTGTGTAATAGAGAACCTCTCAAAGTCTGTACGAACTCAGTAATGACTATTTTATTTATAATTTCCATGTAACTTGACACATTGCTGAAAGAGCTATAATAGCTTGAAAATTATTTTTTCCTTCTTTCATAAAGGCTACCGATGGATAAAGATGGAAATAAAAATTGGGCAGAATTTGCTGACAGGTCATATAGTACATGGTTGTCAAAATGCTACAAGCCAATTTCCGTTATAACCAAAATCTCTTTATTGAAAAAAGGGACCAAATCCTAGCTACATTATCACAAGTTCAAGATGTTTATGATACATTTTTAAGCAACAGAGAGTATAGTCAGGGTGTCATAAGCTTAATGTAAAGAATCTGATCTATACTAGAAAACACTTAAATTTCCTATATTTCTAACCCTTGGTGATTATTTGAATTTGCATGCAAGCTCCAATTCTACATAATTAGTTCCAGTAGCTTACAGAAGCAGATTAGACATAATCAAAGAGGTCAAGAGTTGGACAAGAGTGAGCTTCAGAGAAGTGGATGCTGTATTAACTCCTGTTCTTAGGTGCACCTTTGTGTTCAGGAACCACTAAGCTAGAAACAAAAGGATGGCCCAGGGGTGCAGAGAAGAGATGGAGAAAGCGAGCTCTGGGGAGATAGTTTTGTAGGTTTCTGGAGTTGTGAGCAATGCAGCAGAGAATGAGGATGCAGAAAGGAATTGAAACTCTAGACCAAATCAAAAGAATTGCTCGATAAGGGCTGGGTACCTGCAAGAATCCAACAGCTAAGAGAACACCTGAAACCAGTTCTGTAGAAAGAAGAGTGCTGGTAAAGAGCACAGAACAGAACACACCAGAGGGAGTGATATGATAGCAGAGCAAGGAGGCCAAAGCAAGGGTATCAAAACACCCCAGAACAAACTACTAAACCAACTATGCTGGTGGAATGGGTAAGCCTCTCAAAAAAAAAAGTACAGCCCATAAATAACAGTTAGGTAGTCCACCCTTACTGAGTCACCAAGTCAAAAGAAAGCATTCAGCTGAATAATTTGGACCATCTTTGAACCATGTGCTTTAATCCTCACCAGTAGAGAGAGCCTGTCCTTAAGCAGTGGACATGATCTACTCTAGCAGATGATTTAGGTCTTGGGAGAGTTGGGAAGACCACATGCTAGGGAGAGCTGAAGTCATAGAGCAAGCTTATCAGCAGGGCAAGCACACTGAAGAAGGTGCAGAAGTGGCTAAAGACCTCATGGCTTTAAAAAAATTATTGTTGTTCAATTACAGTTGTCCCCATTTTACCCTCATTACACTGCCCCACCCTACTCACCCCTACCTCCCACATTCAATCCTCCACCCCCTAGTTGTCTTTGTCCATGGGTCCTTTATACATGATCCTTGATGGCCTTTCCCCTTCTTTTCCTCATTATTCTCCTCCCCTACCTCCCCTCTGGTTACTATTGGTTTGTTCTGTGTTTCCATGTATTTGGCTCTATTTTTCTCATTTGTTTGATTTGTTGATTAGGGGTCCCTTAAAGGTAAAATTATATGGTATTTGTCTTTCGTTGCCTGGCTTATTTCACTTAGCATAATGTTCTCCAGTTCTATCCATGCTGTCATGAAGGGTAGGAGTTCCTTCATTCTTTCTTCTGCATAGTATTCCACTGTGTACATGTTCCACAATTTTTTGATCCACTCGTTTACTGATGGGCACCTAGGTGGCTTCCAGCACTTGACTATTGTAAATTGTGCCGCTATGAACATTGGGGTGCATAGCTTCTTTTGAATTAGTGTTTCAGGATTCTTAAGGTATAATAACACCAGTGGAACTTCCAGGTAAAAGGCAGTTGCATTTTTAGCTTTTTGAAGAAATTCCATACTGTTTTCCACAGTGGCTGCACCAGTGTGCATTCCCAGCAACAGTGAGCTATGGTTCCCTTTCTCCACAACTCTGCCAGCACTTGGAGTTTGTTGATTTGTTTATGATGGTCATTCTGACTGATGTGAAGTGGTATATCACTGTGGTTTTAGTTTGTGTCGCTCTTATGGCTAGTGATGCTGAGCATTCTTTCAGATGTCTCTGAGCCCTCTGTATGTCCTTTTTGGAGAAGTGTGTGGTTAGGTCCTTTGCCAATTTTTTAATTGGATTATTTGTCTTCCTGGTGTTGGTCAGATGAGTTGTTTATAGATTTTGGAGATCAAACCCTTGTCTGAGGTATCATTGGCAAATACATTTTCTCATACGGTTAGTTCCTTTTTTATTTCCAAGCCTTGCAGAAGCTTTTTTATTTTGATGAAGCCCCGTTTATTTATTCTTTCCTTTATATCCCTTGCTCTAGGGCACATATTGGCAAAAATATTGAGGCATGGAATATCTGAGATACTATATGATCTCACCTATAGGTGGAACCTAAACAGCTAAACAAAAAAAAAAAACAAGCAAAATACAACCAGAGACATTAAAATAAAAAACAAACTGACAGTAACCAGAGAGGAGGGGGAAAAGGGCCATCAAGCAACATGTATAAAAGACACATGGACAAAGCCAAAGTGGGTAGGTTCAAGTGTGTGAGGCCAGGATGAGTGTGGTGGGGGTTCATGGTGGGGTAAAAATGGAGACAAATGTACTGAAGAACAATAAAAAAAAGACTGTCAGCTGATTTCTCAAAAGAAACTTTGCAGGCCAGAAGGAACTTGCATAAAATATTCAAAGAGATGAAAAGCAAGGACCTATAACCCAGGTTACTCTACCCAGCACAGCTATCATTTAGAATCAAAGGAAGATAAAGAGCTTCTCAGACCAGAAAAAGTTAAATGAGTACATCACAAAACCAGCATTATACAAAATGATAAAGGGTCTCATTTAAGAAGAAGAAAAATACGAATAAAATGGCAACAAATACGTGTCTATTAACAATTGAATTCCTCCTCCAAAAAAAAAAAGAAAAGAAACAAACAGAACAGAAGCATAATCATAAATACAGAGAACATTTTTATGGGTGCCAGGTGGGATATACGTCAGGGGTATGGGCAAAAAAGCAAGGGATTAAGAAGCACAAATTGGTAGTTACAGAGTAGTCATGGGGATATAAAGTACAGCATAGGACATAGAATAGCCAAAGAACACATATGTATAGCCCATGAACATGGACAACACTGTTGTTGTCCTCAGGGGATTGCCTGAGGGAACAGGGGGAATGGGTGGAGGGGGGTCAAATGGGGAAAATTGGGACAACTCTCATAGCATAATCAATAAAATATAATTTAAAAGAGAATAAAAATGGCTCTCTGCTTTTCCTGTTCAACAGACAGCTGTGTCTTCCCTGAGCAGTGCCAGCCTCAACCCTGAGCCACGATGGTGAAGATCGGAATGAACGGGTTTGGCCATATTGGGTGCCTGGTCACCAAGGTTGCCTTTTACTCTGGCAAAGTGGATGTTGTCACCATCAATGACACTTTCATTGACTTCAACTACATGGTCTACTTGTACCAGTATGATTCTACTCATGGCAAGTTCAAAGGCACAGTCAAGGCTGAGAATGGGAAGCTTGTCATCAATAGAAAGTCCATCTCCATCTTCGAGGAGCAAGATCCTGCCAACATCAAATGGGATGATGCTGGTGCTGAATATGTTGTGGAGTCCACTGGCATCTTCACCACTGTGGAAAAGGCTGGGGCTTACTTGAAGAGTGGAACCAAGGGGATCATCATCTCTGCCCCTCCTAAGGATGCCCCCATGTTTGTGATGGGTGAGAACCATGACAAGTATGACAACTCCATGAAGATTGCCAGCAATGCCTCCTGTACCACCAACTGCTTGACCCCCCTGGCCAAGGTCATCCATGACAATTTTGACATTGTGGAGGGACTCATGACCACAGTCCATACCATCACTATTACCCAGAAGATTGTGGATGGGCCCTCTGGCAAGCTGTGGTGTGATGGCCAAGGGACTGCCCAGAACATCATCCCTGCTTCTACTGGTGCTGCCAAGGCTGTGGGCAAAGTCATCCCTGAGCTGAATGGGAAGCTCACTGACATGGTCTTCTGTGTCTCCACCCTCAATGTGTCAGCTGTGGATCTGACCTGCCTCCTGAAGAAAGCTGCCAACTACAATGACATTAAGAAGGTAGTGATGCAGGTGTCAGAGGACCCTCTCAAGGGCATCCTGGGCTATACTAAGGACCAGGCTATTTCCTGTGGCTTTAACAGTGACACCCTCTCCTCCACCTTCCATGCCAGGTCTGGCATTGCCCTCCACGACCACTTTGTCAAGTTCATTTCCTGGTATGACAATGAATTTGGCTACAGCGACAGGGTGGTGGACCTTGTAGTCCACATTTCCTCCAAGGAGTAAGAGCCCCCTGGACTATCACCCCCAGTGACAAGGAAAAGAGGCCCTCAACTACTGGGGAGTCTGTGCCCCAAATTAATCCCCGAACACACTGAAAATCTCCTGACCTCCAGTTTCTATCCTAGACCCCCTGAAGAGGGGAAAGGCTTAGGGAGTCCTGTCTCATCATGCACCATCAATAAAGTTCACAGTACCACTGCCCCCCCCCCCGCCAAAATGAAAAACAAGCAAAACCATTGTCCCAAGCTTGGGGAAATTTGAGGTTCTGTTTGAGATTTTGTGTGTGTGTGTTCTGTCGTTTTGAAGGTCATTTGCAATCTATACTCAGTTATTTAAATAAAGATTAATTTGGTTCTTGCCTTGGCTCATGTGGCTCAGTGAATTCAGTGCCAGCCTGATAATCAAAGGGTTACTGGTTCAATTCCCAGTCTAGGGCACATGCCTGGGTTGTGGGCCAGGTCCCTAGTAGAGGGCATGTGAGAGGCAACCGTACATTGATGTTTCTCTCCCCCCTCCTCTCCCTTCCCCTCTCTAAAATATAAATAAGTAAAATCTGTTTAAAAAGTTTTAAGATTAATTTGGCTCTTATTAAGTCCCTTCTGTTTTTGGATGCTACTCTTTTATCTAATGACACACTTAATTACCTCACAATAAGTCTATGCTGATTTGTTCAGTTTTTGGTAAGTTAACTATAATGACAATTGATAAACTTAAAAAATGGATTATTCCAAAAAATTACAAAATGTTAAACTCTACTATTCTAGTGATAGATTCTTGGAAAATATAGAATTCACACAGGTAGTAGAGAGATTTGGGTTAGAGGAATGAGAAGACATGCACATTCTATTAAGATGTGGGTATTTTGCTCTAAAACCAAAGCTTCTCTCAAAAATCTGAGATAAACTCTAAGGAAGTAATTACTGGCTTTCTGAGAAATAATGAGTGCTAATTAACCATATGAAATCATTTCTAACAGCCTTGTTCTTCTACATATTTTCCTTGATGAAAAATTTTAAGACACAAAGTGAAATAAAGACCACATCAGAAGTAGATTTCCCCTTTGAGAAATGGCTATGTCAGCTGATTTGTAATAGGAACAAAGCAGCTAATCACTTTTCCTGAACACTGAGACACAAACTTTATGGACAGTGAACACTTTTACAGGTGAGGTTCTGAGGTGTAATAGTTAATGTAATATTTAGACTGTGAAATTTCTCCAATAATGATGCTTTTGTATGGGATGGAGAAGTTTTAACAAAGTGTGATATTTGAAAACTGTGTTACCATTCACACACATTACCTATTTAAGTTTCATAGTCACCATTCTATAAAAGATTTATTATTGTTTTTGCTATTGTTAATATTATTGTTAATATTATTTCCATGTTAAGATGAACAAGCTGAGGGTCACAGTTGCCTAAGGCTATTATAGTTAGGAGTGCAGAAAACTCTGAGGAGAGTCATCCAAAGCAGGCTGAATGGAAATTGGAGGCAAAAGCAGGATGTTTCTCATGGAGCAGACTGACAGCTGTAAGAGGGGAAGGGGGAGAAGGGACTGGATGAAAGAAGTGGAAGGGATTAGCCAAAGAACATACATGAATGACCCATAGACATAGACAATGGTGAGGGAATTGCCTGAAAGAGTGAAGGAGACTGTGTGGAAGGGTCAAAGGGGGAAAATTGGGACAGCGAATATAGCATAAATAGTAAAATATTTTTAAAAAGCAGGATATTTCTGAAGCTTGTGAGAAATGAAAAACACATTAAAAAAACAGGGCTCTTGGTCAATCAACATGAATCTTCCTGACAAAGCCTTGACTGTGTCTCTTCAATCTGCTACCCAAATTGAGGATGGCCCATGGGGAACATTTTGATCTCATGTTCTTATGTGTTCTCTCTCTCTCTCTCTCTCTCTCTCTTTCTCTCTCTCTCCTCATCTCTCTTTCCTTCTTGTCCCCTCTCCTCTCCTCCCTCTCCCTTCTTCCCTCCTTCCCTCTGCCTTCCTCTATCCCTCTCCATTCACCCCCCCTTATCTTCCTGTGAATCTCTCCTTTTCCCTATTTTTCTCAATCTCCCTGGCCTTTGTTTCTCACTTTCAGACAGGCATTTCTTAGGGGAAAACAAGAATTCTTTTCTTGGCTTACATGTTAGGTTTCTGTGCCCAACTGGATGCCAGAACATTAGATGTCAAAGTATTCCTTTAGTAGAACCAAATATGGAACCTTCATTCATAGAGTCAGCATGGAATAAATATGGGAAAAATATGGAATTATGGATTCTGGTTCTGTTTTGTATTGACTATGTCCTTTCAGGTAAGTCTCCCAGCATCTCTGTGATTCAATTTTATCATCAAAAAATTAGTAATGCTGCCCTGGCTGGTGTGGCTCAGTGGATTGAGTGCTTGCTAGCAAACCAAAGGGTCTCTGGTTGGATTCCCAGTCAGGACACATTCCTGGGTTGCGGACCACATCCCTAGCAGGGGTTGCGCAAGAAACAACCACACATTGATGTTTTCCTCCCTCTCTTTCTCCTTCCCTTCTCTCTCTAAAGCAAATAAATAAATGAATAAATAAATAAATAAATAAATCTTTAAATTAGTAATGCTATCTTCCAGGATTCTTGTAAGGATTAAATGAATTCATGTATACAAAATACCTAGCATAGTCTGTGCACAGAGTCAGTGCTCATGTAAGGGAGTTGGATCATAAAGTCTACCTACCATTATGACCAATTATCCCTGATAGAGATTGACTTGATAATTTTGTAAGGAATTGTTCATTCCAGGTTAGTCCTAGGAGGGCCTACTACAGGAGATAGAGGAGCGTCACTGACTCCCCGGGACTCCAGGAAATAGGAAAGACTTGTGATATTCTGTTAAACAAACTCCATCTTGTTCCAGTGCTCACCAACACTGACCCCTAATACACACAGACACACACTCCTCTACACACCCTGACAGTACCTACTTCAACATACCCAAACAGGACAGTGAAATGGGAATTCTTACTTAGTAGCCCTGATGCAAAGTCTGAACGTCATCATAAAAAATCGTGTGTTCAGCACAATGATTAGTACAAAAGTGAAGCTGAAAAATGTTAGTTATTAGTATTGGTATTTATTTTCTTTTTAAATTTTATTTATTTTAAGTGTTGTTCAAGTACAGTTTTCTGTCTTTTACTCTCATCCCAGCTCACCCCTCAAATGCTGCCCACTTCCCTCCCATTTCCACCCCCCTTACTTAGTTTTTCTCCATGTGCCCTTTATACTTGTTCCTGTAAAGCCCTCGCCTTTTCCCCTGAAATTCTCTCCCCTCTCCCCTCTGATCCAAGTCATCCTGTTCTGTATTTCATTGTCTTTGGTTACATTTTGCTTGCTTGTTTTGTTGTTTAGGTTCCTGTTAAAGATGAGATCATATGGTATTTGTCTTTCACTGCCTGGCTTATTTCACTCAGCATAATGCTTTGTATGCTCTTGCAAAGAGAAACTTCTTCTTTCTCTCTGCTGCATAGAATTTCATTGTGTAAATGTACCATAGTTGTTGGATCCACTCATTTACTGATGGGCACCTAGTTTGCTTCCAGCACTTTGCCATTGTAAATTGTACTGCTATGAACACTGGGGTGCATAGGTTCTCTTGGATTGGTGTTTCAGGGTTATTAGGATATAATCTTAACAGTGGAATTACCAGGTCAGAAGACAGATCCATTTTTAGTTTTCTGAGGAAGTTCCATACTGTTTTCCATAGTGGTTGCACCACTCTGCAATCCCACCAAGAGTGCACTAGTGTTTCCTTTTCTCCACAACCTCTCCAATACTTGTTTGTTGCTTTGTTTATAATGGCCATTCTCAACAGTGTGAGGTGGTATCTCTTTGTGGTTTTAGTTTGCATCTCTCTGATAGCTACTTATACTGAGCATCTTTTCATGTGTCTCTGGACCTTCTGCATGTCCTCCTTAGAGAAGTATCTGTTCAAGTTCTTTGCCAATTTTTTTTAGATTTTATTTATTTATTTATCTTTAGAGGGGAAGGAGAGAGGGAGAGAAACATCAATGTATGGTTGCCTTTTGTGTGTCCCCTGCTGGGAGTTGGCCTGCAGGGAACTGGACTACAACCCAGGCATGTGCCCTGACTGGGAATTGAACCGCGATCCTCTGGTTCGCAGGCCCACGCTCAATCCACTGAGATACACCAGCCAGGGCTCTTTGCCCATTTTTAATTGGGTTGCATTTCTACTTAGAGTGGAGACATGTGAGTTCTTTATATATTTTGGAGATTAAACCTTTGCCTCAGGTATCATTGACAAATATGTTTTCCCATACAGCTGGTTCTCTTTTTATTTTAATACTGTTTTCTTTAGCTGTGTAGAAGCTTTTTATTTTGATGAAATCCCATTTGTTTATTCTTTCCTTCACATCCCTTGCTCTAGGGGACATGTCAGTAAAAATGTTGCTGCATGGAATATCTAAGATTTTCCTGCCGATGTTCTCCTCTAGGAATTTAATGGTGTCACAGTTTACATTTAAAGCCTTTATCTACTTTCAACTTATTTTTGCCTATGGTATAATTTGGTGCTCAGTCTCATTTTTTTTTTTTGCATGTGGCTGTCCAGCTCTCCCAACACCATATTTTGTTGAAGAGCCTATTTTTACTCCATTTTATGTTGCTGCCCTCCATGTCAAATATTAATTGATCATAGAGATTTGGGTTTATTACTAGGCTCTCTGTTCTGTTCCATTGGTCTCTCTGTTTTTATGCCAGTACCAGGCTGTTTTGATTACAGCGGCTTTGTAATATACTTTGGTATCGGGTATTGTGATCTCTCCTACTTTGCTCTTCTTTTTCAAAATTGTGGCAGCTATTTGGGGTTGTTTATAGTTCCATATAAATTTTTGAAGTGTTTGTTCTATATCTGTGAAATATGCCATTGGTACTTGAATAGATATTGCATTGAATCTATAAACTGCTTTGGGTAGAATGAACAGTTTGATGACATTAGTTTTTCCAATCCATGAACATAGCATATGTTTCCATTTATTTGTTTGTGTCTGCCTTAATTTCTTTCTTCAGTCCTGGGTAGTTTTCTGCATATAGGTCTTTTACCTCCTTGGTGAGGTTTATTCCCAGGTATTTTATTTTTCTTGTTGCTATATTGAATGAGATTTGTTTTCTGATTTCTGCTTCTGCTGTTTCATTGTTAGTATACAAAAATGCCTTTGATTTCTGGATATTGACTTTGTATCCCCCTGTTTTGTTAAATTCACTTATTGTATCAAGCAGTTTTTTTGGCAAAGTCAATAGGAATTTCTATATACACTATCATGTCATCTGCCAACAGTGACAGTTTTGTTTCCTCTTTTCCAAATTTCAATGCCTTTAATTTTTTTCTTGTCTGATTGCTGTGGCTAAAATTTTCAATACTATATTGAGTAGAAGTGGTGAAAGTAGACAACCTTGTCTTGTTCCTGATCTCAGTGGAAAAGATTTTAGTTTTTACTCATTGAGTATGATGTTGATTGTAGGTCTCTTATATATGGCCTTTATTATGTTGAGGAAGTCTCCCTCTGTTCCCACTGTGCTGAGTGTTTTTATCATAAATGGGTGCTGTACCTTATCAAAGGATTTCTCCACATCTATTGATATGATCATGTGATTTTTGTCTTTGCTTTTTTATGGGGGTTATTACATTTACTGATTTGTGAATATTGAACCATCCTTGCATCCCTGGGATGAATCCCACTTTGTCATGGTGTATGATATTTTTAATGTATTGTTGGATGCAGTTTGGCAATATTTTGTTGAGAATTTTAGTGTCTATGCTCATCAGAAATATTGGCCTAAAGTTTTCTTTCTTTGTTGTTATCTGGTTTTGGGATTAGGATAATGCTGGCTTTATAAAAAATTTGGGAGTCTTCCATCATTTTGGATTTTTTTGAATAGTCTGTGAAGGATAGGGGTTAACTCTTTCTTAAATGCTTTGTAGAATTCTCCTGTGAAACCACCTGGTCCAGGGCTTTTGTGTGTCAGGACATTTTTTATTACTGCTTCAATTTCATGCACTGTTATTGGTTCATTCAGACTTTCTGCTTCTTCTTCACTGAGTTTTGGAAGATTATATTTGTCTAGAAATTTGTCCATTTCACTTAAGTTTTTAAATTTCTCGGCATACAATTCTTTTTTTTAAAGATTTTATTTATTTATCTTTTTAGAGGGGAAGGGAGGAGAGAGGAAGAGAAATATCAATGTATGGTTGCCTCTCATGTGTCCCCTGCTGGGAACTGGCCTGCAACCCAGGCATGTGCCCTGACTGGGAATCAAATCATGATAGTGTGGTTCACAGGCCCACACTCAATCCACTGAGCTATACCAGCCAGGGCTCTTGGCATACAGTTCTTCATAGTAATTTCTTACAACCCTTTGTATTTCTGTGGTGTCAGTTGTAATCTCTCCTCTTTCATTTCTGATTGTGTTTATTTGGGTCCTCTCTCTTCTTTTCTTGATGAGCCTGCTTAAAGGCTTGTCTATTTAGTTTATCTTTTACAAAAAAACAGCTCCTGGATTCATTGATCCTTAGAATTGTGCTTTAGTCTCTGTGTCATTTAATTCTGCTCTCATCTTGGTTGTTTCCTTCCTTCTACTTGCTCTGGGCTATCTTTGTTGTTGTTCCTCAAATTCTTGCACGTGTAGGGTTGGGCTGTTTGTTTGAAAGATTTCTATCTTCTCTAGGTAAGCCTGTATTGCTATGAACTTCCCTCTCAGGACTGCCTTTGCTGTGTCCCATTAGTTTTGGGTTGTTGTGAGTTCATTTTTTGTTTGCTTCAGAAAACTTTTTGATCTCTTTCCTAATTTCATTCTTGACCCATTCGTTGTTTAATAGCATGCTATTCAATCTCCATGAGTTTGAGTGTTTCGGGCTTTTTTCCCTTTGGGTTGGCTTCCAGTTTCAGTCTCTTTTGGTCAGAGAAAATGCTTGGTATGATTCCAATTTTCTTGAATTTTTTGAGGCTTGTTTTGTTTCCTGTCACATGATCTATCCTTGAAAATGTTCCATGTGCATTTGAAAAGAATGTGTATTTAGCTTCTATGGGATGAAGGGTTCTCTCTATATATATCAGTTAAGTCCATTTTATCTAGGGAGTTGTTCAATACCACAATATCTTTGTTGATATTTTGTTTGGAAGATTTGTCCATTTCTGACAGTGGGGTGTTAAAATCCCCTACTACAATTGTGTTCCTATCAATATCTTTTTTGAAGTCCTGTACGATTTTCTTTATGTATTTGTGTGCTCCTATGTTGGGTGCATATATGTTTACAATGTTTATGTCTTCTTGGTCGATTCTCCCCTTGAGTATTATGAAGTGACATTCTGGGTCTCTCTTTATGGCCCTTTTTTGAAGTCTATTTTGTCTGATATGTGTATTGCTACCCCGGCTTTTTATTCCTGACCATTTGCTTGGAAAATTTGTTTCCAGCCCTTCACTCTTAGTCTGTGTAGGTCTTGTGTCCTGAGGTGGGTCTCTTGTAGGCAGCATATGTGTGAGCCATGCTTTCCTATCCATTCATCTATTCTATGTCTTTTGATGGAAGCATTTAATCTATTTACATTTAATGTTATTATTGATAGGTACTTATTCATTGCTATTTTTGTACCTGTGTTCCTTTCTCTCTCTTTTTCTTCCTTTCCTTAAAGCAGTCTGTTTAGCATCTCTTGCAGAGCTGGTTTGGTGGAGATGTATTCTTTTAGATTTATTTTGTCTTGGACGCTCTTTATTTGGCCTTCTACCTTGACTGAGAGCTTTGATAGGTAAAGTAGCCTTGGTTACAGGCCTCTGATTCTCACTACTTGGAGTATTTCTTGCCATTCTCTTCTTGCTTTGAGCGTTTCCATTGAGAAGTCAGTTGCTAACCTTATTGAGGCTCCCTTGTATGTTACTTCCTTTTTCTCCCCTGCTGCCTTTAAGATTTCCTCTTTGTCTTGCAGTTTTTCCATTTTAATGATGATGTGTCTTGAAGTGGGCCTTTTTGGGTTCCTCTTGATTGGGACTCTCTGTGATTCCTGAATTTGTGTGACTTTTTCTCTCTTAAAATTAGGGAAGTTTTTCCTCATTAGTTTTTCAAATAGGTTTTCTATCCCTTGTTCTTCTTCTTCTCCTTCTGGTATCCCTATTATTCAGATATTATTACATTTCATATTGTCTTGCATTTCTCTTAATTCATCTTTATTCTTTCTGAGCCTCTTTTCCTTTTCTTGCTCTTTCTGGGTGTTTTTCTCTACTTTGTCCTCCAACTTGCTTCTCCAATCTTCTGCTTCATTGATCCTTCTTTTGATTCCTTCCACTGTGTTCTTCAGTTCAGAAATTGTATTCTTCATTTTCTCTAGGTCCTTGTTGATAGTTTCTATTTCCTTTTTATTGTTGATATAGTTTGTAGTGAATTCATTGTATTCCCCCTCTGGTTTCTGGTAGCTCATTGTGAGCTCTTTGAACTTTCTGATAACCAGCGCTTTGAATTCAATATTCTGATAGTTGACTTGCCTCTGTTTCATCTAACATTCTTTTTGCAGCTTCCTCCTTTCCTTTCATTTGGGGATTTTTTTGTCTTCCCATTGTTTTTGAGATGCTTCTTGTTAGCTTCAGCTTCTTAAATTGGTTTGTTCTGCCTCCCTGGGTTTATGGTGTGAACTTCTGTGGTAGAGTACCTGTGAGATTATAATGGTGTGGTCTCCTTGATCTTCCTAGCTCACTAGTCTTGGGCTGTGGTTTAATTTGACTCTGTGTTTGCCTTTGGGTTTTGATTGTTTTGGGGTCTTTCTTTTGTGGGTCCTTCCCACCAGTTGGTTAACTGATGGTCACTCTGTCCACTACCTCTTGTAATTCATTGTGCTGGTGAGGGCAGGTTGTGTTGAAGCTAGTTCTTCTGTGTGTACAATGTTTTGAAGATTCTCTTTTGCTCTTGTCCAGTTGTTTGCCCTGGGTACTTTCTCCACTATTTAGTTGTACTTCTGGATAGGTCCTGAATTGAGGTTCTATGGTTTCCACTCTCTCCTTCACCTTCTTCTGTTGTTATCTATTAGTGGTTTCTTTGTTGTTGGGTTTCCTCTTTCAGTGGGTATCCTGGTGTTCACCACTTCCACCTACTCTTTTTTTGTGATTATTTGGAGGGGAAGGCAAAAGTGTTTATGGCAGCGGGAGAGTATTCTATGATATTTACTGTAGCAGCTGGCAGAGAAGAGATAGGAAATCCTTTGGGTATATATAGTTTTAACTGTGATCTTCAACCCAACTAGCCACTTTTTAGAAAGTGTGGACCAAAGATAAGGCTCTTGTTGGAGAGGGAAGGCTCTTGAGTTGAATCTAGAAAGTAGTTAGTTTGAGGGAGATCAGATTCTGAGGTAAAGTGAGAGTAAAGGATAGTAAATAGGTGTAATGTGGGAGAGAATAGAGTTAACCACTATAGTAACAGAGCTCAGGAAACTGTGAAGTGGGCTAAGATCTGGGAGGGGTGATGTGAAGTATTTATAATTGTATGGAACAGCTATTATTTCCAATAATATTAGAGCAACAATCATATGACAGAATCTATGTGATCTGGATAACATAAATAGGGGGCATAGAACTTTGAGTAGTGTGCTAAAGGAACACAAGTGATGTGAAAGATAGTAAATTAACAATACACTGTGAGAAAGAAAACAGGAAAACCTGTCAAATGATATAATATAACCAGCCAAGAAAAGAAGACTATGCAGAAAGAAGAGGTGTACAAAAATACTATTAAAACAAAAGATGTAGAAATAATGAAAAAAATAATGATACAAATATGCAGTAATTTGTACTTTTTCTCCAATAGCAAAGTGATATCTTTGTCACTGTTTCAACTTTAGGGGTGCCCCCTCTTTGGGTCCAACTCTGGTCTTTTCACAGTTCCAAGTTTTTTCTCTTGCTTGTGGGTATTAAAAAAAGGCAGGAGCAGTGAGGAAGAAGAGATAAAATTGGAAAGAAAGGAAGGAGGAATAAAACAAGAAAGAATGGAAGAGAGGAAAGGGGTATTGAAAGATAAAACAATAATGAAAATTAAAAAATAAAAGATTACTAAAAAAAAAAAAGAAAAAAAAATCTCCTCTTCTTGGTTTCAAACTGGCCAAACCAGTTTTTCTGGTTTCCCTGGCTGCAGCAGGCTGAGGGGTGATTGGTGTGGTCTTTCTCCCTTCCCAATGTGTACTCATCCAATCTTGCAGGCACTTTCCCAAGAGCTAATCTGGCACCTCTCCCCAGCATCCCAGGCAGGGGATCCAGGTCTTCCTTAGAGCTCTCTTTCCCTGGTGGTCATTGCTGTGGGCCGGGGTGCAGGTGGACACCTGTGCCTGGCCAAGCTGCCTTGGTCCCACAGGCTTGGCTGCGAATCCTTCCCAGTGCTATGGGGAAGTGCAGGGACTTCTGTGCAACCTCGGTATTGCTGCCCAACTGGCTGGGGAATAAGCCGAGTGGCTGTCACAGGAGAATCCCCCAAAGAGTTTTACTTTTTAAGAAATTTCTCCTACTCATGCCTGCTGCTCAGCATAGCCCAATTCTCCAGCCAGACTGGTGACTATCAGGGTCAGTGCAGGTCACTGCGGGGCTCTCAACTTTCCCAAGCCGGTGACCACAGACTCCACAGGTGATCGTGGCCCATGTTTGTCTGCCTCTTTGTCCTTATTCTCCTCTCTGCAACTTCAAGCAACCGGGTCTCTCCCGGTGCTGCTCAAACCCTGCTTGGCCAGGGAGGGAGGGAGCACTTGACCTGATTCTCTTCCAAGGACTCTGTGGCAGGCCCACAGCTCCCAAAGAGTCTGTGGTAGACCCAGCACCAGGTGCCAGGTGCCCGGTCTGGGGCTACAGCCGCATCCCCGTTCTGATCCCTGGGACCTTATTGTCCTGGTATATAGTCTCCTTACCTTCTGGTTTTTCCATGTCTGCTCCAATTTCTGGTCTCTTATTTTCATATATGCTGGTTTACTGTTGGCTGTTTGCCCTGTTCCTCCATAGATCACCAGGCTTTTCTCCTGTGTGTAGGGGGAAGTGGAATCTGCTCTCTCCTACTCTGTCACCATCTTCCAATCTCCTTGGTATTTCTTATTATTCAAAAAACCTATGGGCTACTTTAGCTTCTAAATCTGACCAGTGCTTGAACTTTATCCAAAGTTCTGAGACTCTGGGCTACTTTGACTGTCACTTAATTGTTTTCACCAACATGAAAGAAGGAAATAAGAATGGTAAAGTCCTAAGGGGCCAGAATCATATATTTCAGCATTGTATTACCTCCCTTCCACCTCATCTTGGTTACCTATCCCAGGGCATTGTACACAGTAGGTAGTCAGTACTGTTTAAAGAAAAAATAAACAAATGAGTGATACAAATTCAACTGCCTGTCAGAATTTCTGTTTAGCTTCTGGTGAACAATAACGCTTTTCTGGTTTGGACTTGTACTCCCAAAGCCCTGGGCTTTAGTAAAGCCTACTAATAAATGTTAGCAGAATCTGTCGCAAAGGACCCAGTCCTTTTAAGGATAGATATTTTCCCAGCCCAGTCACTTTATCCTGAGGTTCATCTGTCACTGGTCCTAAAAATACAATGCTTTCCTTTTCATTCATTCATATCCACCAGTAGAAATCTTACCCTTGGAGGTGCAGCACAAATACCACCTCTTCCACGAAGCCTTCTTTGATCTCCCCATCTGGAAATGATCTTGCTCTCCTTTGAACACCATTACCCTTTGTACTTCTCTGTTGGCACTTCTCCCATTCCACCTTATATTAGAATTGTAATCCTGCCTCAGCTCCCCTGCTAGTCAGTGAACTCTTTGAGGGCACAGAACAGATTTTATACACATTTGGTTTCCCCAACAACTAGCACTTTCTAGCTCATTGGTGCTCAATACACACTTGTATGAATGAGTGAATCCAAGCTAGGTGCCATAGTACATGACTTGAGAAAAGTTGGCAGACCAGTAGAAAGCCTGGCTTGGCATGATATACCCGAAAGGATAGAGCTGTATTATAAAATAAAGCATAGTGCATGACCATATTTCTTTGTCAGAAACATCATTATTAGCCTGAAAATTACCTAAGGCAGGATATTGGTTGAAGGAGATCTGATAGGAAAAAATAATGTTTCATTAAACCTCCAATAAAATAACATACATTTATAAAAAATTAAATCCAGCTGACTTTTGAAATAATTGTAATAGTGTTTCAGTGGATGCCATTTTAAGAGACACAAAAATGCTCAGTTTCAGCCTTGACAGAATTCATCCATCACCTCAACATTGTTTGTCTCTAAAACCTTGCAGAGTCAGCTGGTTTGACCATTTTCTCCGCTTTGACCTAAGCTCCTGTGATTGCTACCTGGTAGGTTTGTAGTCAAAGCTGACTGACAGTTGTGATAGTAAAAATGCTCTTTATAAACAGAAACCATAACCATGTAAATACAATCCTGGCATCAAGTTGTATACTTAAATACTAAACTTAAGTACTCCTCACCTGCTAACCTTTTGGCATCTCTGTGCCACACTGGAAGAAGAAGAGTTGTCCTGGGCCACACATTAAATACACAAACACTAATGAAAACTGCTGAGGAAAATACAGGTTTGAAGTAAATTTACTATTTTTATGTTGGAACATATTCATAGCTATCATGGGCCGCATGTAGCCCACAGGCGGTGGAATTGACACTCCTGATAGGACCTTCCCATATTACTATGAAATCACTCATTTGCTCTTGATTCTTTTCCTGCTGTGTGGAGGGGGGGCGGTTAAAACTTTTTTAATGAATGAAATACCTATGTGTATGTACTACATAATCTATACCTTCATTGTTGTTTTTATGTTTTTTAGGCTTTTATGGTCAATTAGTTTTCCTAAGGTTTATTTTTCATTAAAATACAATTGATACATACCATTATATTGAATATTTGTTTCAGGTGTACAATGTAAAAATTTGATATTTGTATATATTATGTAATGACCACCATAGTAAGTCTAGTTAACATCTATTACCACACATAGATATAATCTCTTCTCATGATGAGAACTTTTAAGATCCACTTTCTTAGCAACTTTCAAATATACAATACAGTTGTATTATTAACTATAATCCATAATTTTTCATTTGACCTCTGTACACTCCCATCAAATAAATTACTATGGACAGAGTACACATTAGGATCATCATAAATTCTGAGCAAGGCTGCAAAGTCAACAAAGTTCCTGGATTTCTGGTTTCCTGTGCTTCATATAGTGGCACTTTCATTCCCATTTAAAGTCCCTTTTCCAAGTACATGGAATAAGAAGCATAAATGGTAGGTGCAAAATAGGTAGGGAGAGGGTAAGAATAGTATAGGAAATAAAGAAGCCAATGAACTTATAATGTACAACCCATAGACATGAACTAAGAGGGTAATGCTTGTGGGAGGGATGGTGCAGGGTGGAGGGGAATAAAGAGGAGAAAAAATGAGACAACTGTAATAGCACAATCAATAAAATATATTTTAAGACAGAAAATCTAAAAATATATATATATATATAAAGTCCCTTTTCCTCCTGACCTCCCAAATCCCATGCTGTCTCCTTAGCATTTCAGTTTGCACTGGTCCTATAAGCTGCCCATTACCCTTCTTTCCTAGCGGCTAGCTTCATTCAAAACTTTTCTGTTTAGTGTCTTCATTTTTTAAGACTCTGTTCTCAACTAGATTTCAATGGGTGATACTGGATTAATTCAGATTAACTCATGTGTCACCACCAAAGTAATCCAGTGCTTTAATTGACAAAATGTACATGATATCCAAACATTGATACATTCAGATGACCAATAATATTTTGGTTGTATGAGTGCATGATTCCAAGAAAACCTTTAGGATATTAATGATGGGAATATTAGCCATATAAACAGGACACTTTTCATTCTGATCAGATTTCAGTCTTTAACTCTTTCAATTAGTAATAATTGCACTTTGAATAAACCTCATTGGCTACAATACGGCCACTGTGCAAAGCTTGTCTTTAACTCTTATTAAAAGGGCTGCTTTGGTGGTAACTGACAAGACTAATCTTCTCCACCATGGTCAGGAAATCTAGTGGAAAAGAAATGCTGAGGAAGAATAGTTCAGATGTGCACCATTGAAAATGGTGCAAAGCTAGGTATACAGATCTGCTATGGACTAAACATTTGTGTCCCTGCAAAATTTATGTTAACTCTCTAATCTCCAATTTGATAGTATTTAGAGGTGGGGCTTTTGGAATATAAAATTAGGTTATAAAGGTAAAGCTCTCATGAATGGCATTATAATAAAAAGAGAGACAGAGAGATGATTTCTCTCTCTCTCTCTCTCTCCCTACCATGTGAGATTTAAGAAAGAGGGTGGCTGTGTGCAAACTGGGAAGAGGGCCATCACCAGAACCAAATCAACTGGGACCTTGATCTCTGAGTTCCGAGCATCCAGAATTGTGAGATATAAATATTTGTTATTTAAGCCATCCAGTCTTTAGAGTTTTTGTTATAGCAGCATGAAACCACTGAGGTAATACTCAAATGAAATGCATAAAACTGTACCAAAAGACAAGTAGAGCCCTGGCCTTTGTGTCTCAGTTGGTTGGGTATTATCCTACAAACCAATAGGTTACAGACTAGATTCCAGGTCAGGCCACATGCCTGGGTTGCAAGTTCCGTCCTTGGTTGGGGTGCATACAAGGGGTAGCCAATTGATGTGTCTCTCATTGATGTTTCTCTCCCTCCCTTCCTTCCCTCTCTAAAGAAATCAATAAGTTTGTCCTCAGATGAGGATCAATAAAAAAAGACAGGTGTAAGCATGTACATACTGGTCTTGTTCATAATTTCCACAAACTGGGCTCAACCCAAATGCCTAGGAATAGTAAATTAGATAAATAAATTGCATCATATTTAAATATTATAAAGTAATGAGGATGAAGTACACCATTAACAACATGCATAAATCAAACAAATACAATGTTGAAAAATAAGCTACAATCAAAGACAATGTACTATTTTATTCCATTTATATAAACGATAGATACAGTCTAAACCAATCTATGTTTTCAAAGTCAGAATGGTGGTCACCCTTGAAAGGGAAAAGTAGTTACTAGGGGCATGTTCCAGGTGCTGTCGAAGTTCTGTTTCTTGATCCAGGTGCTGATAACATGAGTATGTTCAGCTTTTGAAAATTCATCAAGCTGATATACTTTTTGTATTTTTCTGTGTATATGTTATACTTCATTAATAAGTTGAATAAAGTATAATACCAATAAACCTACTGTATAAAAAAGGTTTTAGTAAGGCAAAAATAGAGGTATAAAGTGGTTTAACTTCTTGGAAAAGTTGTTTGGGAAGAAAAATAGAGTCATGCAAGGAATTATTCTTGTTGTAACATTTATTCATTCAGTAAATATTTCTTGAGCAACCATCACATGGCAGGCATAATTCTAAATGCTTAGGATATATCCATGAAGAAAACACATTTACCTCTGCCCTTGTGGCACTCACATTCTAGTGAGAGTCATATCCTATCTGCATTAAGTGTGGTAGCCTTTTGAAGAAAACATAAAGGATTCCAAAACCTAAACCCCTAGCAATTAGATTATACTTCGCTTTGTTTTATGTGATCAGTAGCTATATCAAGATACTAGAAGAACTCATGGTAACCTGTCTAGTCTTCCTAGAGTGTTTCAGATGATTTGACTTTAAGTGGCAACATTCTGAATGAAATACAACAGGAAATTGTAGGTTGCACGCTGTATGTGTACTGAGTCCAGCTTAAAGGACATGTTGTGCTTTCTAAAGCTGACTGAGAAATAGGCTTTGTCCTCCTCCTGCTGGATGCCCTTTGCTCTGGCACCTGCCATCCATTAGGAGACCTCCTACTGGGATCTTTCATCATTGAAAATATATGATGATTTTCATTACTGCCTAGACTAATTGGTAGTGAGTATTCCTTTAAAATATATTCCCCTAAATATTGATTGGGCTTTGAACATTTTTTGAAGTTTCTAACACCAACACAGTTGGACTGAAATCATAGATACTGATCACGGAAACTGAAAAATTTGGTGATGGAAGAATTACCACTATGGTTCTTTCCTTATTATAGCCAGTTGGTCAGTAAACAGACATGTGAAAGGAAATCTTACAGCCTTTAGTTAAAATATCCCATGTCTGTCCCTAGTAGCAGGTTGCTAGGCCCACTGTGTGTCCCCTTGTGAATTTGCCATAGAAAGGAAGTGTTTTATGGGCCTAGTTTGTTTTCCAATTCAGTGGAATAGTAGTAGGTTTTTTTAAAAGGCACCTTATAGTATAAGATTTCAACATGTGAATAATATGTTGAATAAATACATGCTTTTTAGAAGGGAAGTAGAAGTGTTTTCCTTTAATTAGTTGTTAGCATCTGACAATAAAATGTTCAGTTTAGAAGAGAAAGATACCATGAAGGAACTTCTGAAAACTTTCCATTTTCAAGTATATAAATCTTAAAAGGGTCAATGATTTGCCCAAGATCATGGTTGGTGGCAGAACCCAATGTTGAACACAGGTTTCTTGACTACCACCCCAGCAATATATTCTATTCTACTAGTATTGTAAAAAAAAATCATGTCACAAAGTCAACAACTGCCTTCAACCCTTGCTGTACATATGCTATGTGTATTCATATATATATAAAGAAAACGTATGGAGAAAGTAAAGGATTTTTGGAATGCATCACTATACATTTATTTATTTATTTTATTATTTTTTAAATATCTACCACAGCATATGTTTTCAAATTGATTTGCAAGAGAGAAACTTCGATGTGAGAGAGAAACATTGATTGGTTGCCTCCCACACATGCCCCAACCAGGGATCAAACCCACAACCTAGGTATGTCCTCTGATAGGGAATGAAACTTGCAACCTTTTGGTGTATGGGATGATGCTCCAAGCAACTGCACCACCCAGACAGGGCTATCACTATACTTTAAGCATCGAGACTTTAAACTAGATTTTTAATTAAATTTATTGGGATGACATTGGTTAATAACACAATTTTCAAGTGCACAATTTTTTAATACATCATCTGCATATTGCATTATGTGTTCATCAACCAAAATCAAATCTTTTTGCCACCATATATTTTATCCCCTTTACCCTCTTTATTCTCCCCCCATATCCTTTCCCTCCAGTAACCACCATGCTGTTGTTTGTGTCTATGAGTTTGTTTTAAAGTAGATTTTTAAACTGAGCTATTGTTTGTTATTTTAGGATAAAAGTTACAGCTTATTTACTTTTAGTTGTAGGCTGATATGGTATCAAATAGCTCTTTGCTTTAGAATTCATTTTTTAACATTAACTTGTTCTGTATCAGATGCCATCAATTGTAGAAATATTTTAAATCATTTGTGTAGTTAGTTGTTCAATTATGAAATCAGGAGTATGAAACATGATCTGTGTTGGTAGAAAATCGAGTAAAACTTCAATTACTGTATAGTTTTATTTCCATCAAAAATACTTGCAGTTCCCTAGTGTGGTCTATAAGCTCTGAGGGTAAATGATGTCATTTTGTTCACTACTGAATTCCAAGTACCTAATACAGCACCTAGCTTATAATAGATGCTCAATAAATATGTTGAATGAATAAAAAACCTTTTACACACAAGCTAGCTATGTAATATGCTTCTGTATTGTAGATGAAAAGAGGCTACATACTAAACCTGTCAAGCTTGCGGGGGGCGGGTGGCCTTACAAACTCAAAGACCCACATAGGATGGTTTGAAATGAAAACTTTCTAACTAAAAGTGAATCAGGTGGGTAGCCATGTTCTTGGCAGATACTTTTCTTCATAAAGGTCAGTCTTTACCTTAACTGCACCTATTGTCTTTTTGCATCTAAAGTGCCTTTGGAATGTCAGAATAATCTTCTTTTCCACACCCCTCAGGGTACAATCTCCCACCAGAGCATGAGACCACAGAACCCCCTTTGTTATCTTGTTTTCCTGTATACCATCTCTAAGTGCTGTATTGTTAATTGTTAACTATCTTAACACCCTTAACACCCACCAATGTAAAAAAAGTTTGTATCTATCCTTTTTCTTTTTATCCAATCCCAGAGATTACTCTGCTTTGAATTCTCCTGTCTCCTTAATCTTCTACCGATGAATTTCATATAACCAATTTACATCTTTTCTTTTGATTGTAATGTATAAAATCAGGTGCAAAACTGCCGTTTTCCAGAGCATTTTTTCAATCCATTGAGATTTTTCTTCCTGACAATTGTCATCAGTTGGCTCAAACAAACTCACAAAAATATTCTTACAGGTCTGACATTTCTTATATTGACAGTATGATATTTGCTGTCACTGAAAATAGGTTTAAGTCTCCAGACCCAAAGATTATATTTGAATTTAAAATGAGTTCTAGTTACCTAGTTTTCTTCCTCATAGATTTCTGGAATAAAAAAAAAAACACAAAATAAGTGATCACCTGACTCAACCCCCTTATTTTATAGAGGAGGAAACAGCTAAACCCATAAAGAAGGAAGTGACTTCACAAGAATCACATAGCTAGGTAGCAAGAAAGCCTGGATTAGAACCTAACATAAGACCTTGTATATAGGTACCTTCCATAACTTATTTTTTTGTGTTGGCTTTCACATCAATGGATCTCAGAGTTGTTCTCCCTTATCAGCAGCATCAGCATCAGCATCAGCATCAGCATCAGCATCAGCATCAGCATCAGCATCAGCATTAGCATCAGCATCAGCTAGGATGTTGTTACAAATGTGTACTCTTGGGCTCACTTTGGACCTAGTGAGTCAGAACTTCTGGGGTTGGGGCAGAGCACACAGCATTTTAACAAGATTTCCAAGGGGATTCTGATGCATTCAAGTTTGAGAAGCATTGGTCTATATAGCTTAACACCTATCCTGATATTCTATGACATTCCAACTTGATAAGTAATTTCATTTACATAAAAGAAGGGTATTTTGTGTGTATTTTTAATTAATTGAGATCCAGAAAGGAAGTTAAGAGTCATGTTGTTTTCATATAACCTACTCAGGTTCCTGGTACAGTAAGTGTTCCTGGTAGTCAATAAGTGTTTTTTTAAGTCATCTTGGAATATTGTCTCAATTTCATTGCTATTTGTGTATGCTAAATATGCAATATAATGTATGGTCAATTAACTGGGTCTTGAAATCAGATTGACCTGGTTTTGAATCTGAAATCTAGCACTAACTAGTTGTGCAACCTTGGGCATGTTTCTTTTTTTTTTAAGATTTCATTTATTTATCTTTAGAGGGGAAGGGAAGGAGAGAGGGAGAGAAATATCAATGTATGGTTGCCTCTTGTGCATCCCCTGCTGGGAACTGGCCTGCAACCCAGGCATGTGCCCTGACTGGGAATCGAACTGCAGTTATTTGGTTCACAGGCCAGCACTCAATCCACTGAGCTACACCAGCCAGGGCAGGATATATTTCTTAAAACTTTCTGAATCTCACCTTCTCATCTCTACAACAGGGATAATTATATACCTACTCTTCAGCATTGTTATGAGGATTAAATAAGAGAAATGCATGTAAAGAGCTTAATATAGTACTTTGTACATAGTAATTGCTTAGTAATGGCAGCCATTATTATGATGATGATGATTATTAACATAATCATCATTGCCATCATCATCATCATCATTATTTGTTCTCAAGTAAGATGGATTATTCATTTGGACAAAGATTTGGCATAAATTTCAAACTGGTAAGTATTTTTTTTTATTCTAAAGGCTGTGGTGTCTATTACAAATGTCTGCTTTCCCTGAGTATTATTTAAATGTTATCAGGCTTTTTGAAAATGAGTGTCAAGCACAGTCCGAAGAAATGCTTCCAAGGGCTCCTCAGACCTAATTTACACTCTAAACCTTTTAGATGAATTTGCCTATGGTGGGTTTTCCTTCTAAATATAAAAACACATCAGAACACAAAACATCTCTGAAATACATTTTCACACATAGATGGTTTTAATGAATGTGCTTTCTGTCTTCACTAGCCCTATAGCAGAGGGGGAAATGGAAGGTCATGGTAATAAAAACATATCTGCCTTGCCCCACATAGGCTCTATGTTTTACTGATTCCTCAGAATCTGATTGAGAAAATATAAATCTCACTTAATCTTCAAACTTAGGAATTGGGACAAAATAGTAATTAATATTCCTTCTTAGACCAAAAGATCTCCTCTAATGTGGCAGTCACACCCCCTTTTCCAGATGTCTCTTAATAATCACAGCAGAGCCCTATGCACCCTCAACTTGTATTCAGGGAGCCAGGAAAGTAGCCACACCTGGAGTGAGTTTGGGTGGCGGTGTCCCATGTAAATTCTCCTTTCAAGTCATTTTAAGAATTTCAATGCTGACAACTTTTATTAACAATTCTCCACGTTTCTGTCACTGAGGGAAAAGGAGGAAATAGTCTCCCTTTTGTATTTCTTGTCAGAGAGGCATGACTATATTACAGTCTCTTAATTTTTGAAGTAAGCTACATTTCAGGAGATGAAACAAAGGTAACTCTTAACATCTGCCAATATGTTTTTGGTTCTTATATCAAAGAAAGTGAAGTAGCCTCAAATCCTAAAGAAAGAAATCAAACTTTATAATTTACTCAATTAGAAGATGTGAAATGCCTGACTAGGCCTTCTTTGGCAAGGAAAACATCCACCAACCGAAATGCTTTCAGGAAGAAATATATTAACTGCAGGAGGCTTTTTGTTTACATTTTGAAAGACTTCAGGCTCAGCTGAGCTCTTCAGATGTTCTAGCAAATGTTTGTGAATTGAAGAAAACTTGTTCAGCTTCAGGAGAAAGAGCAAGAAGAGTATTTGCAAACTCATAGTATATATTTTCTAAAACAACCTTTGGTCCAAAGTTTATTTTTATATAGAGTTAGCAGAAAATATCTATTTTTAAAAATTCTTATTCTTCTGCAAGTCTATAAAAATAAAGCTTATTTAAAATTCCACACTCATGTAGATGTGGCCTTAGGGAAGGAAGACCCATTAGACACAGAGTCATTAATGCTCCCCTCAGAATCATATTTGCTTCTTCAACTGATTGCTCACATAGAATCTTACTTACCAAGTACTTAAGTATTTAAGTGCCTTATCATTCTTGGAAATTACTACTCGCTAGCCTGTCTTGGAGAGGGAGGAGAGGTACAAGCACAGAGTGTTTCCTGAATGGGGGAAGCAGCCCACTCTCTACAACTCTGCTCCACAATAGCAGCTCTGTATCTGCTCCCCCCTCCAAATAGTCCAGTCCTGAAATACTGATCCCTAGAGCACCCTGTGCAATAGTTCTTGTAGGGCACCTGAATATTGAGAACTCTCTAATTTGTAAAACCAGATTCTTTCAAATGGTTATTAAACCTGGCACAATGAGAGGGCAGGAGAGGGGAAAGAGTTGTTAATGGATTATTATTTCTCTATATCTTCTAGATATCTCTCCTTGGATATCCTCTGGCACAAGGAATTTAACATGCTCAAATCCAAAATCATTGCCAGCCCTTCTCCAACCTCCAAAAAGCACTTGGCTCCTGATTTCCCTGTTTCTATCCTTACCCCACTGAAAATCTCAAAAACATTCCTGACAGTTTTCTAACCCTCTTAAAATGCATCCCATCATTTACCAATATTTGTTCATAACTATCAGTAAATTCAACCACTTTAGTCTTTCTCTAATTTTTTTCCCTTTCTATTTTCACAAACATCCCTTTGTTCAGGCCTCCAGTGCTGCCCTCATCATTGAACAGCTTCTCCATTGCCCACTATCCTTGAATTTTCCCCCTGTAATCAGTCCTTCACATCCACCATGACAGAGAGCTTTCTAAAAACACAGGCTTGATCATGTCACTAAAAGCCCTAATAATAAGAGAAAAGAAGTGAGAGAATAAAGCTAAGTGGGGTTATCAGAACTTATGCTTTAGTGCTCAAAATGAACAATTATCCTGATTTTAAGTATACCCAAGTCATTTTCCTAAGAATTACAATGGTTATAGTGAAACTCTTTTCTCTAGTGGTTGCAGACAAGATTATATATATATCTTCTCCTTAACTGCATTATGTTAGGAATTTATTGTATGTAGTTGTGTTTCTAGGAATTTTGTTTGATGTGGTTTATCCAAACATATGCAGTGATTGATTCTGTTATTTGTACAACAAACATTTATTGAACATGTAATATGTGCTAGATGGTGTACTGTGTACTTGGGTTACAAACATGAATATAACATGGTCCTTGCCTTTATGTAACTTTATCTGACTTTCTGAAAGAAAAAATAAAGCCTGGAGTGAATCTCCATTATCTATAGGATAAAGTCCAGACACTTCATAATAAAACATAATTAAACAAATATTTGTTGAATATTACTCTAAGGAAGAATATTTACTAGGTCTCTTTCATGAAGCCTTCCTGAATACTTTGGTTGCCATTTACCAGCTACATTATCCATTGTCCCAACTTATTTCCTGAGTCTTGCTTTTCCTTACCTATAAAACATGGAAAATGATAGTATCTACTCTACGGAGAAACTGTTAGAATGGACTGTAATCCTGATGTAAAATGTTAAATTCTTAGAATAGGGCTTGGTCCATAGTAACTTCTGAAGAAATTGTAGCTACTTTATGTCCCAGGATTTTTCTAGAGGACAATTCTCTTCTACAATACAGATGGAACCAAGAGACATAGGGTAGCTGAACGGATAAGAAAATAAGACTCATATATATGCTGCCTCCAAGAGACCCATCTCAGATTGAAAGACATGCACAGACTAAAAGTAAAGGGTTGGAAAAAGATATTTCACGCAAATATAAAGAAAAGCTGAGGTAGCAGTAATTATAGCTGGCACGATGGACTTTAAAACCAAGGTTATAGTAAGAGACAAAGAAGGACCCTACATAATGATAAAGAGAACAATCCAACAAGAAGATATAACACTAGTAATGCACCCAACATAGGAGCACGTAAATATCTAAAGCAAGTCTTAATGGACATTAAAGGAGAGACTAACAGAAATACAGTCATAGTTAGGGGTTTTAACACCTCATTGACTTCAATGGATAGATCTTCCATTGAGCATACAATCTTCCACAACTGAATCAGGAAGAACCTGAAAAACTGAATAGATCAATTCCAACTGATGAATTTAAAACAGTAATCAAAAACTCCCAACAAACAAAAGCCCTGGGCCAGAGAGCTTCACAGGTGAATTCTACCAAACATTCTGAGAAGAACTAACACCTATCCTTCTCAAACTATTTCATAGAATTCAAGAGGAGGGAAGGCTCCCAAAAACATTTTACCAGGCCAGCATTATCCTAATTCCAAAACCAGATAAACACACTACAAAGAAAGAAAAGTATAGGCCAATATCCCTGATGAACATAGACACTAAAATCCTCAACAAAATATTAGCAAACCAATACAGCAACACATCAAAAAGATCACACACCATGATTAAGTGGGATTTACTATGGGAATGCAACTTTGGTACAACACTTGCCATTCAATAAATGTGATTCACCACATAAAACAAAATGAAGGATAAAAACTATACCAATAATGTACAAAAGCATTTCATAAAATCCAGCACCCATTTATGATAAAATCTCCTAGCACCATGGGAATAGAGAGAACATACCTAAACATAATGAAGGCCATATGTGACAAACCCACTGCCAACATCATACTCAACGAGCAAAAACTACAAGTGTTCTCCTTAAGATGGGGAACAAGACAGGGATGTCTGCTTTCATCACTCTTATTCAATGTGATACTGGAAGCCTTAGGCAGAGCAATCAGACAAGAGGAAGAAATAAAAAGCATCCAAATTGAAAAGAAAAAATAAAACTGTCATTATTTACAGATGACATGATACTGTATATAAAGAACCCCAAAGATTTCACCAAGAAACTACTAGAACTGATACATGAATTTAGCAAAGTAGCAGGATGTAAAATTTATATCCAGATCAGTTGCATTTTTCTATGCCAATAATGAAATAACAGAAAGGGAAATTAAGAAAACAGTGCCATTCACTATTGCTACAAAAATAATACAATATCTGGGAATAAACTTAACCAAGGATGTGAAAGACCTGTTCTTGGAAAATTATAAGACACTGAAGAAAAAAACTGAAGAAGATACAAATAAGTAGAAGTACATACCATGTTCATAGGTAGGAAGAATTAACATCACTAAAATGCCCATACTACCCAAAGCAATCTATAGATTCAATGAAATTCTTGTCAAGATTCCAATGATGTATTTCACAGAACTAGAAAAAATACTTCAAAAATTTATATGAAAACACAAGGGGCCCTGCATAGCAACAGTGATTATGAAAAAGAAGAATGAAGTTAGAGGAATCATACTACTTAATATCAAACTATACTACAAGGCCATAGTAATCAAAACAGCTTGGTACTGGCATAAAAACAGACACATAGATCAATGGAACAGAATAGAGAGCGCAGAAATAAACCAACACCTTTATGGTCAATTAATATTGGACAGAGGAAGGAAGCACATACAATGGGCTGAATATAGTTTACTCAATAAATGGTGTTGGGAAAATTGGACAGATAAGTGCAGAAAAATGAAACTAGACCACCACCTTCTTACACCACACACAAGAATACATTCAAAATGGATCTAAGACTTAAATATTAGATCCAAAACCATAAAAATCCTAGAAGAAAACATAGGCTGCAAAATCTTGGACATTGTTCATAAAAATTTTTTATCTGATATATTTCCCCAGGCAAGAAAAAAAAGAAAAAGTAAACAAATGGAACTTAATCAACCAAACTAAAAAGCTTTTGTATAGCAAAGGAGTTTGTCAATGAAATAAAAAGAACCCACAGAGTGGGAGAATATATTTGTTAATACATCTGATAAGAGGTTAATACCCAAAATTTATAAAGAACTTATAAAACTCAACACCAAAAAAACCAAACAACCCAGTTATAAAATGGGCAAAGGACCTGAATAGACATTTCTCCAAAGAGGACGTACAGATAGCCAATAGACATATGAAATGATGCTCAACATCACTAATCATCAGAGAAATGCAAGTTAAAACCACAATGAGGTACCATCTCACACCTGTCAGTATGCCTACTATCAATAAATCAAACAAGTGTTGGTAAGGATGTGGAGAAAGGGGAACCCTTTTGCAATGTTGGTTGGAATGCATTTTTGTGAAGCCACTGTGGTAAGCAATATGGAGATACCTCAAAAAATTAAAAATGGATTTGCCTTTTCCCAGCAACCCCACTTCTGGGAATATATCCAAAGGAACCCAAAACACTCATTTGAATGAATGTAAGCACCCCTATGTTCAGCGCAGCTTTATTTACATTTGCCAAGATATGGAAGCAGCCCAAGTGTCCACCAATAGATGAGTGGAAAAAACAACTATGAGATATTTATGCAATGGAATTCTACTCAGCTGTAAAAAAGAAGATAATTTTACCCTTTGCAACAGTATGGAGGGACCTGGAGGACATTATGCCAGGTGAAATAGCCAGTCAGAGAAAGACAAATACCATATGATTTTACTCATATAGAATCCAATGAACAAACTGAACTAACAAGCAAAACAGACAGAGGCATAGATGGAGAGCAGATGACAACTACTCAGTGAGGAGGTTAGGCCATGGAGGGATGGAGCAGAAAGGAAAAAGGACTCATGGACATGCACAACAGGTGGTGATGCTGGGGTGAGGGGGGTATAAGGGGATTGAATCATAATGGAAAATATAATAAAGATAAAAATTTTAAAAAGCAATATCCTCATCATATGTTTGGTCCCCATGCAAAACTTTCAGTCTCTGAGCTCAAACATAAATCTTTGTCCCGTTAATAACATAATTGTCCTGTTGTAGTACATTCTGAAGTTCTTTCTGCCTCTGAAAAAAATTGAAACCAACCCATATTTCTGTGAAAGCCAGTCTCTATCAATAGGTACAGTGCACTTTTGTACATAGCCAAGCTGTGTAAAGTTTTCTCTCAGCTCACTGAAGTTGGTAGTCCAGGGAATTTTACTGTGAAAAGCAACAAGCTCTGTACTTGTGTACAGAGCCATAATGGCCCTCACTGTGAAAGCTATCATCTTTAAATTGAGGGACATCCCTGGAATTCTACACCCATTAAACCACTCCTGTTTCCACCTTCTCCTAGCCCCTTGTAACCACCATTCTACTTCCTGTCGTTATAAACTTTTTGCTCTAGCTACATATATAAATGGAATAATCCTAGATTTATCTTTTTGTAGCTGGCTTATTCAACTTAGCATAATGACCTTAAGGTTCATCTACATTGTAGCATGTGTCCGATCTCCTTTTTCAAGGCTGAATATTTCCTCGTATGAACATACATTTAGTTTGCCCATTTATCCATTAGTGGACACTTAGTTTTTTTCACCCTGTGGCTATTGTAAATAATGCTGCTATAAACATGAGTATACAATGATTTTCGTTTTATAGAGTCACCCTAACTACCATGTTGAGATTAGACAGTAGATATCAACACTGGAAGATAGATACAATTTAAGAGGTTGGATGAGCAGTAATGGTGAGGGTGATGTAGTGGTGGAAGAGGTAAGAATTTATTAAACTCCAATTAGGTGTCAAAGATAATGCTGGCAATTTGGTACTTTTCTGGGTGTTATTTCTTCCAAGTGGAGCACCTATTTTAGTGGGATTCACTTCTCAGCTTCCTGTGGAAAGTCAGAAAACCCTACTTCTAGAGAAACCTGGTTATTCATCTAAAGTGGTAATGACAAAAGTGCTAAGCAACCACCATGGCTGGTGTGTCTCAGTGGACTGAGTGCTGTTCTGCAATCTGAAATGTTGCTGGTTCGATTCCCAGTCAGTGCACACACCTGGGTTGTGGGCCAGGTCCCCAGGTGGGGGCTTGTGAGACACAACTGATGTTTCTCTCACACATCGATCTTTCTTCCCTTCTCTTTCTCCCTCCCTTCCCCTCTCTCTAAAAATAAATCAATAAAATCTTTTTTTTTAAGTACTAAGCAACCTTCAGTCATATCTCACCTGGCTTAAAGGGGGGCATTATCAGAGTGCCAGAAAACTTGAACAAAGTACCAAAAATGTTTTATTTTAACCATTTTTGGGGAAAAGCCACATAAGATATATTAGACTTTTCTTTGCCTTCTTGAAGAGAACATTAAGAGTATTTGACATCACACAACTCTGAAAGAATAACTTTAGTACTGATACATGTATACAATAAACAATATGTTTAAAGCTACTAAAGTGAACAGGAAGAATTTCTTCCATACTAAATGACTCCAGAGTTCTGAGCTTTTGAAATTCATGAGTTCTCTTATTGGAGGGTTTCTGTCCCCTTCTGTGTTAATGTACCTGCCAGCACTGCTTCTCTTCTTTGGCCTAATATCCTGTCCTGCACTGTACCCACCAGGTAGTGAGCACTTGATAAATGCTTGTAGAATGAAGACAGCCAAAGATGTTTATTTTTTTGCAAGGGAAAACCATTACAGAATGAATGCTTCTTCCGTGTGTAGCTTCGTAATTATTGTTTGCCCTCTCAGAGGCCTCTGATTTTCTTCCTAGTTTTCGCATATGTTCTGGGCAGGCAAGGGTGCCATATGACTCCACTCTACACAATTGAGATATTAGGCCACTGGTGACTGGCAAGAAAGATCTGGTTGGGCTATGCATGTTGATCCCAGGACAGAGAAGCCACAAAACAAAAAAATCTCTTCCTGTCTCATCTATCGTGGTTATAGCCACACTGTAAAAAGATGTGCAATTTTTTGAAAGCATCAACTGTATGGCATGTGTCTAAGAGAGTTCAGCACATTTCCAATGACAAAAGCAGTGTGTAATTTCCTTTATTTCATTGCCAAAAAGTGCATTCTGAAATATAGACTATTTGGATGGGATCACATTTAAACTAGACGTTCATGTGAAAATTAGAATCTTAAAGGAAGAAGGGGTTCAAGGAGATGAGAGAAAAAGAAAGACAGACAGACATGGACATGAGGCTAGAAAACACCCTCATTATTACAACTTATGCTGCATATTTCTTTGGGAAACATTTCTTCAGAGCTGATTGTAGAATTCAGTTTGCATATGTACCCCTCTGTCTGATGAGGAATACATGAGAAATTTGGAATTGGTGGTAACTCTACTAATTACATTAACTTGGGAAGCTGACTTTAAGAGAATAAAAGCTGACTCTATCTATGCCAATAAATAAGAACCAGTTTATATTGACGACTTACCCTGTGCCTTTGCAATGTGCTGAATACTTCTCTTTTCTTTTATCAAGTACAGTTTTCTGTCTTTTACTCCCATCCCAGCCGACCCACCCGTGCTCCCCATCTCCCTCCCCTATCCACCCCCCTTAGTTGTTCTCCATGTGTCCTTTATACTAGTTCCTGTAAATCCTTCACCTTTTACCTCTGAAATTCCCTCCTCTCTCCCTTCTGTTCACTGTCCCCCTGTTCTCTATGTCAGTGTCTTTGTTTTTATTTTGCTTGCTTGTTTGTTTTGTTGTTGAGCTTCCTGTTAAAGGTGAGATCATATGGTATTTGTCTTTCAACACCTGGCTTATTTCACTCAGCATAATGCTTTCCAGTTCCATCCATGCTGTTGCAAAGGGTAGGAGCGCCTTCTTTCTTTCTGCCACATAGAATTCCATTGTGTATATGTACCATAATTTTTTATCCATTCATTTACTGATGGGCACCTAAATTGCTTCCAGCTTTTGGCTATTGTAAATTGTGCTGCTATGAACATTGGGGTGCATATGTTCTTTTGGATTGGTGTTTCAGGGTTCTTAGGATATAATCCCAGCAGTGGAATTGCTGGGTCAAAAGGCAGGTCCATTTTTAGTTTTCTGAGAAAATTTCATATTGTGTTCCATAATGGTTTTATCAATCTACAATCCCACCAAAAGTAAAGTAGGGTCCCCTTTTCCCCACAACCTCTCCAACATGTTTGTTGCTTTGTTTATAATGGCCATTCTCAACAGTGTGTGGTGTTATCTCATTGCAGTTTTAATTTGCATCTCTCAGATAGCTAGTGATATTGAGTATCTTTTCATGTGTCACTGGATCCTCTGTATGTCCTCCTTAGAGAAGTGTCTGTTCAAGTCCTTTGCCCATTTTTAAATTGTGTTTCTTGTCTTAGAGTGAAGTCGTGTGAGTTCTTTGCATATTTTGGAGATTAAACCTTTGTCTGAGGTATCATTGGCAAATATGTTTTCCCATACGGTTTGTTTTCTTTTTATCTTAATACTATTTTCATTAGACACACAGAAGCTTTTGATTATGATGAGATGCCACTTGATTATTCTTTATGTCCCTTGCTCTAGAGGGCATATGAATAAAAAAGTTGCTGCGTGAAATATCTGAGATTTTTCTGCCAATGTTCTCCTCTAGGACTTTAATGGTGTCACAGCTTATATTTAAGTCTTTTATCCACCTTGAATTTATTTTTGTGTATGGTGTAAGTCAGTGCTGTAATTTCATTTTTTTGCACATAACTGTCCTGTTCTCCCAACACCATTTGTTGAAGAGGCTATCTTTAGTCCATTTTATGTTACTGCCCCCTTTGTCAAATATTAATTGACTGTACAGACTTGGGTTTATTTCTGGAATCTCTGTTTTGTTCCATTGGTCTATGGGCCTGTTTTTATGCCACTACCAGGCTGTTTTGATTACAGTGGACTTGTAATACAGTTTGGTATCAGGTATTGTGATCCCTCCCACTTTGTTCTTTCCCAACATTGCAGCTGCTATTCAGGGCCGTTTATGGTCCCATATAAATTTTTGAAGTGTTTGTTCTATGTCTGTGAAATATGTCATTGGTACTTTAATAGGTATTGCATTGAATCTGTAAATTGCTTTGGGTAGTATGGACATTTTGATGATGTTAATTCTTCCAATTCATGAACACGATGTATGTTTCAATTTGTTTGTGTCTCCCTTGATTTCTTTCTTCAGTGTTATGTAGCTTTCTGCATCCAGGTCTTTTACCTCCTTGGTTAGGTTTATTCCCAGATATTTTATTTTTGTTTTTGCGGTACCAAATGAATTTTTTTTCTTGGTTTCTGCTTCTGCTGATTCATTGTTAGTATACAAAAATGCCTTTGATTTCTGGATATTGACTTTGTAACCCACTGTTTTGCCAAATTCATTTATTAGTTCAAGCAGTTTTTTGGTAGAGGCTATGGGATTTTCCATGTACACTATCATGTCATCTGCAAACAATGACAGTTTTGTTTCCTCCTTTCCAACTTGGATGCCTTTTATTTCTTTTTCTTGTCTGATTACTGTGGCTAAAACTTCCAATACTATATTGAACAGAAGTGGTGAAAGTGGACAACCTTGTCTTGTTCCTGATTTTAGTGCAAAAGCTTTCAGTTTTTCCCCATTGAGTATGATGTTGGCTGTAGGTCTCTCATATATGGCCTTTATTATATTGAGGAATGTACCCTCTATTCCCATTTTGCTGAGTGCCTTTATCATAAATGGGTGTTGTACCTTATTAAAAGTTTTTCTGCATCTATTGATATGATCATGTGGTTTTTGTCTTTGCTTTTGATTATGTGATGTACTACATTTACTGATTTGTGAATATTGAACCATCCTTGCATTCCTGGGATGAATCCCACTTGGTCATGGTGTATGATATTTTTAATGTATTGTTGGATGCAGTTTGCCAATATTTTGTTCAGGATTTTAGCATCTACACTTGTCAGCAATATTGGCCTGAAGTTTTCTTTCTTTGTTGTGTCTCTATCTGGTTTCGGAATTAGGATGATGTTGGCTTCATAAAAAGAGTTGGGAGTTTCGGAGTTTGGGGAGTTTTCCATCATTTTGGATTTTTTTGAATAGTCTGTGAAGAATAGGGGTTAGCTCTTCCTTAAATGCTTTGTAGAATTCTCCTGTGAAACCACCTGGTCCAGGGATTTTGTGTGATGGGAGTTTTTAAATTACTGCTTCAATTTCATGTGTTGTTATTGGTTCATTCAGTCTTCCTGATTCTTCTTCATTGAGTTTTGGAAGATTATATTTTTCTAGAAATTTGTCCATTTCACCTAGGTTTTCAAATTTCTTGGCATACAGTTCTTCACAGTAATTTTTTACAATCCCTTCTATTTCTGTGGTATCAGTTGTAATCTCTTGTCTCATTTCTGATTGTGTTTATTTGGGTCCTCTCTCTTCTTCTCTTGAGCCTACTTATAGTCTTGTCTATTTTGTTTATCTTTTACAAAAAAAAACAACTCCTGGATTCATTGATCCTTAGAATTGTGCTTTAGTCTCTATGTCATTTATTTCTGCTCTCATCTTGGTTATTTCCTACCTTCTACTTGCTCTGGACTGTCTTTGTTGTTGTTCCTCGAATTCTTGCAGGCATAGGGTTGGGTTGTTTGTTTGAAAGGTTTCTATCTTCTTTAGGTAAGCTTATATTACTATGAAGTTCCCTCTCAGGACTGCCTTTGCTCTGTCCCATAAGTTTGGGGTTGTTGTGAGTTCATTTTCATTTGTTTCCAGAAACATTTTTCATTCCTTCCCTAATTTCATTCTTGACCCATTCATTGTTTAATAGCATACCATTCAATCTCCATGATTTTGAGTGTTTGGGGTGTTTCCCTTTGGGCTTGGTTTCCAGTTTCAGTTCCTTGTGGTTGGAGAAAATGCTTGGTATGATTCCAATTTTCTTGAATTTGTTGAGGCTCATTTTGTGTCCTATTATGGGGTCTATCTTTGAAAATATTCCATTTGCATTCGAAAAGAATGTGTATTTAACTTCTTTGGGATGAAGGCCTCTATATATATATATCAGTTAAGTCCATTTCATCTAGGGCTTTGCTCAATGCCACAATATCTTTGTTGATATTTTGTTTGGAAGATCTGTCCATTTTTGACAGTGGGATGTTAAAATCCCCTACTATAATTGTGTTGCTGTCTATACCTTTCTTGAAGTCCTCTAAGATTTTCTTTATATATTTGGGTGCTCCAATGTTGGGTGCATATATATTTACAATGTTAATTTCTTCTTGGTGGATTCTTCTCTTGAGTATTATGAAGTGGCCTTCTGGGTCTCTTTTTATGGCCCTTTTTTTTGAAGACTATTTTGTCTGATATGAGTATTGCTACTCAAGCTTCTTTTTCTTGTCTGTTTGCTTGGAAAATTTGTTTCCAGCCCTTCACTTTCAGTCTGCGTAGGTTTTTTGTACTGAGGTGGGTCTCTTGTAGGCAGTATATGTGTGAGTCAAGCTTTCTTATCCATTCAGCTATTCTATGTCCTTCAATTGGAGCATTTAATCCATTTACATTTAATGTTATTATTGATAGGTATTTATTCATGGCCATTTTTGTACCTGTGTTCCTTTCTGTCTCTCTTTACCTTCCTTAAAGCAGTCCTTTTAGCATCTCTTGCAAAGCTGGTTTGGTGGAAGCATATTATTTTAGACTTCTTTCATCTTGGAAGCTCTTTATTTGGCCTTCTATCTTGATTGAGAGCCTTGCTAGGTAAAGTAGCCTTGGTTGCATACCTCTGGTTCCCATTACTTGGAATATTTCCTGCCATTCTCTTCTTGCTTGGAATGTTTCCATTGAGAAGTCAATAGCCAACCTTATTGGGACCCCCTTGTATGTTACTTCCTTTTTCTCCCTTACTTCCTTTAAGTTTCTCTCTTTGTCTTGGAATTTTGCCATTTTGATGATATGTCTTGAAGTGGGCCTCTTTGGGTTCCTCTTGGTTCGGACTCTCTATGATTCCTGGATTTGTGTGACTTTTTCTCTCATCAAATTTGGGAAGGTTTTCATCATTATTTTTTGAAATAGGTTTTCTATTCCTTGTTCTTCTCTTTCTGATATCCCTATTATTCAGATATTACATTTCATATTGTCTTGCATTTCTCTTAATCCCTCTTCATTCTTTCTGAGCCTCTTTTCCTTTTCTTGATCTTTCTCGGTGTTTTTTTTTTTACTTTGTCCTACAACTCACTGATCCGATCTTCTCCCTCATTGATTCTGCTGTTGATTCCTTCCACTGTGTTCTTCAATTCAAAAATTTTATTCTTCATTTTCTCTAGGTCCTTGTTGATAGTTTATATTTCCTTTTTCATGTAGATATAGTTTGCAGTGAGATCGTTGTAGCTCCCGTGTGGTTTCTGGTAGCTCATTATGAGCTCTTTAAACTTCCTGATAACCAGTGCTTTGAATTCAATATCTGATAGTTGACTTGCCCCTATTTTATCTAACATTTTTTCTGTGGCTTTCTCCATTGTTTTTTTTTTTTTTTTCATTTGGGGATTGTTTCTTTCTATTTTTTGTGAGACTCTTCTTGTTAGCCTCAGATTCTTAAATTGATGTATTCTGACTCCCTGGGTTTATAGTGTGAACTTCTGTGGTGGAATGTCTGTGAAATTCAGTGGTGTAGTCTCCTTCAGTTATCCTGGTGTTCTCTGCTTCCACCTACTTCTTTTTTGTGTGTGATCAGTTCGAGTGGGAGGTAAAATGGTTTATGATAGCGAGAGAGTATTTTATGATATTTACAGTCACAGCCAGTAGAGAAGAGATAGACATTTAGGCTATATATAGTGTTAACTCTAATCTTCAACCCAACTTGCCACTTTTAAGAGAGGATGGACACAAAATAAGTCTCTTGTTGGAGAGGGAAGGCTAGTAAATTGGATCTAGAAAGCAATGAAGTTGCAGTTGGTCAGATTCTGGGGTAAGGTGAGAGAAAAGGATAGTAAATAGGTGTAGTATATGAGTAAATAGAGTGAATTACTCCAGTAATAGAATTAAGGAAACTGTGAAGTGGACAAAGATATGGGAGATGTGTTGTGAAGTATTTACAGTTGTATAGAACAGCTATTATTTACAATAATATTAGAGCAACAATCATATGACAGATTCTATGTGATCTGTCTAAATAGGGGATATAGGACTTTGAGTAGTGTGCTAAAGGAACAGAAGTGACACAAAGTATAGAAAATTAGCAATACACTCTGGAAGAGAGAACAGGGAAAACCTGCCAAATGATACAATATAACCAGCCAAGGCAAAGAAGTCTATACTGAAAGAGGAGGAATACAAAGTTACTATTAAAATATAAAAGAAGTGAGAATAATGAAAAATAATAATAATAATACAAATATGCAGCAACTTGTGGCTTGTCTGGTATAGCAAAGTGAAGTTTGTCTCTCTGACTCTACTGTTGGGAAGCCCCTTCTTTGGGGTCCAGCTCTGGTTTTTTCACAGTTTCAGGTTGTTTATGTCGCTTGTGGGTAAAAGAGAAAAAAGAAAATAAAAAGGCAGGAAAAGGAAGGAAAAAGTGATAAGTTTGGAAAGAGAGGAAGAGGGAATAAAACAGAAAAGAAGAAAAAATGGAAAAAAGTATTAAAAGATAAAACGTTAATAAAATTAAAAAAATAAAAGATTACTTTAAAAAAAGAAAAACAAAAGAAACAAAACAAACAAACAAACAAAAACCATCTCTTGTTGGATTCAAACTGGCCAAACTGTTTTTTCTGGTTGCCGCAGGTTGAGGGGTCTTTCTAAGAGTGCTCTTCCATGAGCCAAATGGCGGCACCTCTCCCCGGCACTCTATGAAGGGGATCTAGGAGTTCCTCACAGCACTCTTTCCCCAGGGGTTACCACCGTGGGCTGGTCTGCAGGACACACGGGTGTGCATCGGCCAGGCTGCCTGGTTCCCGCAGGTTCGAGCACAGACCCTTCCCAGTTCTGTGAGGGAACTCCAGGCCCTCTGCCCAACCTCTGGTTTGTTGCCAGGCTGGGTGGGGAGCAGACCAGGCGGATGTGACTACCAGAGTCAGAGCCCCACACTGCGAATCTCAGTTCTCCAGGGCTGGCGACCACAGAATCCACAATTGATCTTGGCCCTTTGTCCTCAGCACCCTCTCCATGAACTCTAGCAAACAAGTCTCTCGGCGCCCAATGTTGCTTGGCAGGGCGCGGGGGGTGGGGGGACGGGACTGATAACCCAGCTCTCTCCCCAGGACCCTTCGGCAGGCCCAGGGCTACCAAAGAGTCCAAGGGAGATGCACCGGGAGCTGGTCCCGAGTACTGGCTGCTGGACGCTGCTCCTGAGCACTGGCTCTGGTCCTGAGTGCTGGGCACCGACCCAGGCACACGGGCGCCTGGCACCGAGCACTGGGCCCTGAGCTGTGCACCAGCTGAAGTCCCTGCTGCTCCTGTCTTTGCTCTGGACCCCGAGACTCCACTGTACCACCGCTGGCTCCCTACCGTCTGAATCCTCTGTGACCGTCATGATTTCTGATCCCTTATTTTCATATATGCTGGGGAACTGCCGGCTGCCTGTGACACTCCTCCACTGATCAGCCAGGATCCTCTCCCAAGTGTACAAGAGGATGGAATCTCCTCTGTCCTACTCCATTGCCATCTTGACCTCTCTCTAAAAGGACTTTTTTATTTTTAAATTAAATTTGTTGGGGAAACATTGGTTAATGGACATATAGGTTTCAAGTGTACATTTGTATGACACATTATCTGTATACTACATCATGCTCCCACCACCCAGTGTGATCATCTTCTGTCACCATATATTTGGCCCCCTTCACTCTTTACTACTCCCCACACCCTTCCTTCTGGTAGCCACTGTACTGTTATCTGAGTCTATGAGTTTCAGTTTTATACCCCATATATGAGTGAAATCATATGGTTCTTAGCTGTTTCTCACTCACTTATACTTTTAGTATACTATTCTCATGGTCTATCCATGTTGTCACAAATGGCAGTATTTCATCTTTTCTTATGGCTGAGTAGTATTCCATAGTATACAAGGTCTATCTGGGATAAGTCCAACCATTGTTAATATGATAACAGTTTGGGTGAGCCAAAAAAGAGTGGACTGGAATGTGCGTGCATGAACAACAATGACTTCACTGTACTAATCAGTAGGGGTGGTAGGTACATTGAGTGAGCATGTGTACTGTGTGGCTGTCACATTCAAAATGACTGAGCAAGTAGAGCAACAAATCTGCAAATCAAAACTTGCATTAAGCCTGAGCATTCCTCCACAGAAACTATTTGGATGATTCAGAAGGTCGCAGTTATGGGCAACTGGTGATCGGCAGCTTCATCAGACAATGCACCTGCTTATGCATTACATCTCGTGCAGGATTATTTGGCAAAACATCAAATCACTCAATTGACTCAGCCCTGTTGCCCAGATTTGGTGTCCTGCGACCTCTGTTTTTTCCTCAAATGAAAATAACCTTTGAAAAAGAACAGATTTTAGACCATTGATGAGATTCAGGAAAATACAACAGGGCAGCTGATGGCGATTGGGACAATTGTGTGAAATCCCAGGGTGCCTACTTTGAAGGGGACTGAGGCATCATTGTCCTATGTACAATGTTTCTTGTATCTTGTATTTTCTTCAATAAATTTCTATATTTTTCATATTACATGACTAGATATCTTCTGGACAGACTTTATATATGTCTCACATCTTTTTAGTCCAATCCCCTATTGAAGTACATTTTGGTTGTCTACATGTCTTGGCCATTATGAATAGTGAAGCTGATAGAGAAAAACCCCTTTTCCCATAGCCTAAGAATGCCCCGTAGGAGAGTCTAACTTCCGCATTCCGCTTCTGTAACCTGCTTCTGCCGCACAGCCAAAGAGAGCCATAGCACCTCAGATATCCCCAAATAAGGAAATAGACATCCGCATTCCACTTCTGTAACTCGCTTTGCCACGTAGACAGGAAGGTCCTGCAGGCTATATAAACCCCAAGAACCCTTTGTTCAAGGCTCAGAATTTGGAGATCACTCTCCTCTGGGCCCGTGCACGTAAATAAAGATTGTGCTCCTGAACCCCTTGGTGTCTGGTCACTTCACTTTTCTGTAACAAAGCAACAAACATAGGGGTACATATACCTTTGTGAATAAGTGTTTTTGAGCCTTTTGGGTAGGTACCCAAAAGAGAGATTGTTGGGTCATATGGTAACTCTATTCTTAATTTTTTTGAGGACCAGCCATACTATTTTCCATAGTGGCTGCACCAGTTTCCATTCCCACCAGCAAGGAGTGAGGGTTCCTTTTTTCCACATCCTCTCCAACACTTGTTATTACCTATCTTGTTGATAACAGCCATTCTAACATGTGAGGTTGTATCTCATGGTTCTTTTGATTTGCATTTCCCTAATATGTGAATATGTGCTAAGTACTTTAACAATAGCTAATTTAATTACAAATTAACCCTGTGTTGTAGGTACTGTTATTATCACTACTTGACAAATGAAAAAACTGAGGTTTGAAAAATGGCAGAGAGAGTATTTAAATCTAGGTTTGCCTGAGGCTAAAATTAGTTACTCTAATCACTATGAAATACTAAATGTATTACCAAGAGAATCAATAACCCTGGGTCTTTGCTAAGTGCTTGGAATACTAGAACTGAATGGAAGCAATAGGATAACAGTATGTATGTTCCAGTGATCTCCAAGAGACCTGTTTCCTGTAAGAACACAGAGCCTTAGAAAGGCTAATAGAGGACTTAGTATGGACACTGCTACTAGCTAAGCCCTAGAGGAGATAAGAGAGAGTAAAAAAGTCAAATAACAAGAATAAGAAATCATGAGGCTCAGAAAAACAATTAATGGACCAGGCACCAATTGTTGTACTCAGAAAGGAGACTATGAAAAGCTGGCATGAGTTGTAGCATACTGAGCAGCAGTGAGAAGGCCACAGCTACCCACCCCCTAGGTCAGGGAAAAGATGCCAAAACCCCCTAAGATAATGTATCAGTTCAAAGAATGTTTTTTCCAGAGAAGTAGGTTTACTGTGTATCTCTTCCCCACACTTGCATGTAAACCCTTTAATACAGTAACCATGTCTTTTTTATATACAAGAATATATTCCCAGTGTTTAAAACAGTACCTGGTAGCCCTGGCTGGTGTAGCTCAGTGGATTGAGCACAGGCCTGCGAACCAGAGGATCGCAGTTTGATTCCCAGTCAGGGGACATACCTGGGTTGCAGGCAGGTTCCCTGTAGGCCAGTTCCCAGCAGGGGATGCACGAAAGGCAAACATACATTGATGTTTCTCTCCCTCTCTCCTTCCCCTCTAAAGATAAATAAAACCTTAAAAAAAAACCAGTACCTGGCATGAAGGTGTTCAATAAAAGTTTATTGAATTCAGCCATGCAAGAATGAATGAATGACAGAGCCCAGTTTGCTACCCTGAACTGCAACCCAGATGTCTCCAAGTTTTTCAGTCTTAAAATACACAAATAAGAGTCTGAGCTCCTAATACCCTCTATAGCAGCCATTAGTGCTGTTTGCCAAATATTTCCAACTCACTGCTTTCCAGGCATATTGGCAGGATTATACTTCCTCACCCCTTTTAAAATTAGGTGTGGTCCTGTAATTTGCTTTAGCCAATGAATTATGATCAGAAGATTTAAGAACCTTTCCATGCCTCTGCAATCATAGAAGCATGAAGATGAGGCCCCCATCAGCTTGAGACCCTGAATGAGGACTAGATGGAGAAGAGCCATCCAACTCACAATAGACATAGGGTATATAGCATGAGGAACAAATCAAACTTTGCTGTTTTAAGCCACTGAAATTTTGGAGTTTTCATTTCAACCTAGCACAGACTCGCCTGACTGATGTGCCATCGAACTTGTGGAAAAGCTAATTTTTATAGCATTAGGTTCCCTTTGCCAAGAATTCCTGGCAGTTGTTAATAAATGCCTATAATTTATGAATCCATTCTGAGGGTCATTTGCCTCCTCTATATTTGGAAAACTCTTCCATCTTTCTCTGTCAGTCACCTCTTGAATCCCTATAATCAAATTTCCCCAGACTGCTGCTATTTCATCAAAACCATGTCATAGCAAATGACAACAGAATTAAGACCCAGCTATGGAGCTTTACAAAAAGTTTTGGAATAACAAATGGTGCTATCATCTGAATGTTTGTGCCACCACCATTCATATGTTAAAATCTCAACTCCCAAATATGATAGCGTTAGGAGGTGAGGCCTTTGGGAGGTGCTTAAGTCATGAGGGTGGTTGGTACCCTTATGAGTGGGATTAGTGCTTTTATAAAAGAGGTCCCAGAGGGTGGAAGCAAGGGAGAAAGATGGGTTTGGTCGGGGTGGGAGGGGATGGTGGGGAGAAAATGCAGACAACTGTAATTGAACAATAATAAAGTAATTTTTTAAAAAGAGGCTCCAGAGAGATCCCTACTAGCAGCTTGTTACACTTTTGAGGACACAGTGAGAAGATCTAGCTATGAACCAAGAAGGCCTTCATCCAAACTCAACCATGCTGTCACCTTGATCCTGATCTTTCAGCCTCTTGAACTGTGAGAAATGAATTTATGTTGTTAAAGCCACCCAGTCTGTGACGCTTTGTTATTGCAGTGCAAGTGGACTAAGATAGAGAGGAGTTACAATGTAGAAAAAAATCTTAAAGTTGATTTTTCATTATTGTCTCCTAGGCTCTTACTGGCCAGATCTGTCCACAAAGGTCCCCATTGGCTATTTTTCTTCTAGTCCCATCACCTACTGTCATGTTAAAATGCTAGCTATCCTAGCTCCCATATAGGAAAGTGTCTTTAGCCTTGTCCACACTATCTAGAGGCCACCTCTGACCTTCGATTTCAAGAACCAAAGAGAAAAAGGTTTACTTGCCTCCAGTGTAAATCATCATAATCTGCAGAGATACTACTTTGCATATCAGGAAGGCCACTGTGTACCCTCTTCTATGGGACAGATTAGCTCTTCATTCTCCAACTATTCATCCTAGAATAGAATCTGAATTAGAGCTTTGAAAAATCAAAAGCCCACTGAAATAATTTCCAAAAAGAAGAGAGAAATATGGCCCTGGCCAAGTTGCTCAGTTGGTTAGAGCATCCTCCTGATACACCAAGGTTGTGGATTTGTTATCAAACAGAGGTCCAAGGGGGTGGGGGACAATACTTGGTCCACCGAAGGATGCCAAAAACTGCTACAGAACAACAGGGGCCCCTCCCAAGGACGGTATACTAATACCTACTCGGCTCTGCTGTCCGCCACCAATTGGAAAGACATCTCTCAATGCCAGAGATTTGTGAAAAGGAAATGAAATGTTTATTTAATGCTATTCAGGCCTAATTCTTCCTTAAAATATCAAAGTCCTTTAGGGTATACACCTACACACACACACACACACACACAGTGCTTCCTTCTCCCCCTGTCCTAACTCTGAGTACCATAAATCAGAAAAAGAGCACATATCTGTTTTTCAGGTCACTGGTATCGTCAGCTGTGTTGACGTCCAGGCAGTATCTCCAATTAATCCAAAGTCATGCAGCACCTTCTACTGGCAAGAGTTCTTTGTACCAAGTTTTCCAGTAAAAGTCTTTCCTGCTTTCCAGGCCACGCAGCCAAAGGGAGCACCCCAAAACCACATGGGCCTCTTCTACCAAAGCTGCAGGGGTCCGCAATCCACCAAAAGTGTGTGCCTTTCTTTTTCACCTGGCTGCAGGGATCTCCATTCTGGCAAAGCTGCGTGGTTTCCCCTTTTCACCTGGGCAAGAGGGGGGTCTGCACTCTGCCCAAACCACATGGCTTTCTCTTTCACCTGGGCAAGAGGGGACCCTTACTCTGCTGAAACTGCGTGGCTCTCTCCCCATCTGGGCAAGAAGGGGTCCTCACTCTGCCCCCAAACCGCATGGCTTTCTTTTTCACCTCACCAAGATGGGGTCTTCACTCTGCCCCCAAACCGTGTGGCTCTCTCTTCAATGGCTGCTGCGTCTGTGTTTAAATCCCCACACCCATCTTCCTTTGCAGACCCATTTCTGACTCCTCCCACAATCAGTTACAACTGCCAGTATCTCTGTATTATTACAAGTTTACTGGGCTGCCATTCTGAGTCTGGGCAAGTGTGGCCCCATGGTGTGGAGCCAACCAATTCCAAACTCTCACGCAGGTGTTATAACTCAGGGGACCAGCCCCCAGTTACATCCTGGGTAGAAGCCACTCCCTCCTCCCTGGCTCAAAACTTGGCCATGGCTATTTAACATATCTATGAAACCAGTTAAAGGTTATAGATATGTTAAATGACCATTTCAGAGGTTAGAAGCAAAACTGTTGCTATGCAAAACAACTCTCAATGGCCCTGCTCCATTTGTCCCTTCCCCCTGGGGGGGGACAGCTTAATATTTCCTGGACACCCTGAGCTCTGGACCCCATTCCAAATTCTTTTGGGGGACACCGTCCTGGCTGCACCCTGTTACAGGTTCAGTCCCTGTTCTGGGCACATATAAGAATCAACCAACAAATGTATAAACAAGTGAAACAACAAATTGATCTCTCTCTCCCCCTCTCCTCCTCTCTCTCAAGTCAAAAATTGAAAAAAGAAGAGAGCAATAATTCCCCAACAATGAATTATCAAAACAAAAGTAAAAAGCTGTTGATGGCTTTAAAAAGCAGTTTGTCCCTGCATCTGGTTAGTTTTGCTTTTTTCTTTTATTTTGTTTTTGATAGAGTTGCTTTTCTTTCTACACAAATTTCTATAGCTATTGTTTCATGTACTATTTATATATGGTCACACAATGACCTGTGTACTAATGATCTGTTCCACCAATCATGTCTGGTGGCCTCTGCTTAAGAATATAATCCCCAAGAAGTGTAACTGTATCTGCTACTATTTTGTAAGAGGGAGATTCACATAGAGGTTAAGAGTTTGAACTCTATAGCCAGATTTCATGTTACAGAATAAGCACTAAATATTTCCTATTACAGTAATGCTCCTGGGATGACCTGCTGACGTGTCTTGTTCTCTTTCTAGATAGCTGGGCTTGTTGGATTGCAAGGGTTAATGATCTTTAATGGCCAGAGGCAGAACTAGGTCAAGGGATGAGTGCCAAACTAAATTGAGGAGGGGAGCTAAGACCAGTACCAATGGTACATATCTGAGAAGTGAGGCCATGGGAAGGGAGCTAGGCAAGAGATTGAAAACAGGAGGGATCAAATGCAGAAAAGTATTATTCTCATAAGCCAAAGTGTTACCGAACAAAGGGTCCGGGGGGGGGGGGCAATACTTGGCCTACCGAGGGATGCCAAAAACTGCTACAGAAAACAGGGGCCCCTCCCAAGGACGATACTCTAATATCTATAGGGTTCTTCTGTCCGCCGCCAATTGGAAACACATCTCTCAATGCCAGAGATTTGTGAAAAGGAAACAAAATGTTTATTTAATGCTATTTAGGCCTAATGCCTTCCTTAAAATATTAAAGTCTTTAAGGATATACACCTACACACACACACACAGCGCTCCCTTCTCCCACTGTCCCAACTCCGGGTACCGTAAATCAGGAAAAGAGCACACGTCCGTTTTCATCCCAGGCCGCTGGCACGTGAGCTGTGTCGCCTGCCTGTCCAGGCAGGATCTCCAATTAATCCAAAGTCATGCGGCACCTTCCACTGGCAAGAGTTCTTTGTACCAAGTTCCAGTCAAAGTCTCTCCTGCTTTCCAGGCCACTCGGCCAAAGGGAGCACGCCAAAGCTGCGTGGGCCTCTTCTACCAAAGCCGCACTCCACCAAAAGCGCGTCTTTCTTCTTCACCTGGCCGCAGGGATCTCCATTCTGGCAAAGCTGCGTGGTCTTCCCTTTCACCTGGCCAAGAGGGGGTCTGCACCCTGCTGAGACCGCATGGCTCTCCCTCCTAATGGCTACAGGGGTCTACATCTTTCCAAAACAGTGTGACTCTCCCCCTCACCTGGCCAAGAGGGGGTCTTCACTCTGTTAAAGCCACATGCCTCTCTCGCAGGCACTCTCTTCGAGAAGCAGCCCCAGTTCCAGCCTGGGTTTTTCCACCACTCTGCTCCCTGGCCCAAAACTTGGCCACAGCTCTTTAACATATCTATGAAACCAGTTAAAGGTTATAGATATGTTAAATGACCATTCCAGAGGTTAGCTACAAAACTGTTGCTATGCAAAACAGCTCTCAATGGCCCTGCTCCATTCGTCCCTTCCCCCAACTGACACCTGGTGGGGGCGGTGAGGACATCCTAATATTTCCTCCAATATTCCTGTACACTTTGAGTTCTGGACACCATTCCAAATCTTTTCTGGGCCCCCCCCCCTTGGCTGCACCCTGTATCAAAAGTTTTCTAAAACATGATCTGGATAAAACATAGTTTCTTGAGAAAGTTAGTAGGAATATTGTGAAATCAGTTTGGGAATTGTAGCCTTCAAAAATGTTTACAATACTTTCCCTTACTGTAGGGCCTCTCAAAGGATACTAATATATGGCATGAATCTCCAGGAGGGAACTAGATTATGCAGTGGCACCGCATATATACTTGAGAAGGGAACATTCTTTTAAGCACAATGTCTTGCTGCCATAGCTCATTATATCTACAAAGCACTTTAGGACCATCATGATGAAAAAGGCCATATAAGTTCAATACAGTTTTACATTGCATATGGATATATCTAATAACACTATTCAGCAGGCAGCATCAGACTGGGGACTGAAGAGGCTTCCAAACAGGTAGTTGACAAAATAGAAGTGGGAGAAATCAACAATATTATCTTAGGGTTTGTGAGAGTCCAGGAAGAAAAGGATGCGCAGGGTATAAATCATATGAGAGAGAATCCTCTGTGAAGGGAGCAAGGGCGGTTTGCTGGAGGGTCAGCCATTTCCAGAGTACTTGCTCTTTCCTAAGTATAGTGCTATATGGTTGCTATTCAATATTTCAGTGAACTCTACCAGGAACCTGACAAAGTAAATCTCATGATTCTGCTTTCCAGATTAAGAAATTAAGGTTCAGAGATTTTATATAAATTTCCTAAGCTTATTCACCTGCAGAGCTGGGATCCAAGCTTAGGTCAGACTGACTCGAAAATCTGTGGTCTTTCTACTCTCCTCTTGACCACATGGCCTCAATAGACCATGTGCATATGTCACAGGTGGGCACAGCGAACCAGGCTCTTGGTGGTTGGGACAAAGATTTGAACTGAACACCCAGAGTTTATAGGAGAGAACATGGGAGGAGGCCGACTCCAAGCAGAGATTGACCTCATAGGCTGGAGGGACTCTATTCTTATAGGGTGGATCCTTCCTGGCTAGTTTTGGTAGGCTTTTACTGTGACAAGTAGTTGTAAAGCTACTGTACATGTGGTCTCCCATGGTTTTCCCGGATTGGTCGCCAGGGAGGGGGGTCCCACAATGTTACCTAGTTGACCCCCCTTCTCCTGGAGTCCCCCTGTACTAGGTTCGCCTTACCCTTCACCAGAGAATTATAGCTCTCCATGTTAGAGATTGGTGAAAAGGAAAGGAATTATTTATTCAAGTTATACAGACTCAAAAGTAATGACTTAATGTCTTCATCAAAATCTCAAAGTCCCTTAAAACACCCACAAACACACACAGTCCTTCTTTCCCCCTTTGCCCAGTCCAAGGTACCGTATCTCAGGGAAAGAAATAGAAAGCCTGCCCTGGCTGGTGTAGCTCAGTGGATTGAGCATGGGCCTGCGAACCTGACGATCGCAGTTCAATTCCCAGTCAGGGCACATGCCTGGGTTGCAGGCCAGTTCCCACCAGGGGATGCAGTTCCCGGCAGGGGGCGCACAAGAGGCAACCATACATTGATATTTCTCTCCCTCTCTCCTTCCCTTCTAAAGATAAATAAATAAAATCTTTAAAAAAAATAAAATGATTAGGCAAATAATTTAAAAAGAAAGAAAGAAATAGAAAGCAGTGTGGTAGTTCTTTGCTAAAGCTGCGTGGTGGTTCTCTGCTAAAGCTGCATGATTCTTCTCATGGATGCGGTGGTGGGGGGAGGTGGTCCCCCACTCTGGCCAAAGTCACATGGTTCTCTCTGCTAAAGATACATGGTGATTCTCTCTCACATGGCTGCAAGAGTCCTCATTCTGACCAAAAGCACATGGTTCTCTTCTCAATGGCTGCTGCGTCTGCATTTAAATCCCTACACCAATATACCTCTGCAGCCCCATTTCTGATTCCTCCCACAATCGGTTACACTTGCCAGGACTCTTATAATCCTCCCAGCTTTACTCACTATGGGCTGCCATAGTGAGTCTGGGCAGGTGTGGCCCTATGCCGTGGAGCCAATCATCTTCAAGCTTTCACACAGGCACTGTAATGGGGGGTGGGGTTGGCTGGGGAGTTGCCTCCCAGTTACATATTGAATGGAAGTCACTTCCTTCTCCCTGGCTCAAAGCATGGCCACAGCTATTTAACATATCTATGAAGCCAGTTAGAGGTTATAGATATGTTAAATGACCAGTCTAGAGGTTATCTTCGAACCTATTGCTATGCAAAACAACTCAATGGCCCTGCTCCAGGTATCCCATCCCCTCAGCTCAGACTTTTAAGGGTGAGAACATCCCATATTTTTAACATTTCCAGGACACCCTGAGTTCTGGACCCCATTACAAATCCTTCTTTTGGGGAGTCCCTGGCTACATCCTCCTACATGTACATTCTAACAATAAGGAAGGAAAATGCTTATTCATATCTCGAATGGAGTTATGCTAGAGGTCTGTTCAAGGTATGGTGAGCATAAGGGGAAGAAGGTATTATCATCAAGTCAGCCTAGGGTATGAGGTAGAGGGCTGGTCACAAGGTGTTCTAAGAGGAATAGCTCCTTGAGCTGAGTCCTGGTAAAAATCCCTAAGGGAACAAGGCATAGGTAGTAGGTGACTGGGAGGTGTTCAGTACATTCCTGACAGAGGAAACAGTGTGCATATGGGAACTGTCATGAAAAAACAAACTTTTCTTCAAGTGAAAAGTCTGTATTACAGTTGCTGATAGTTCCATTTTAGAAGTTCAGAGAACTGACCACCAAAGGAAAATACAAGAGAACTAAAGAAAAAAAAAAAACAAAGGCATTGTTAATCTTCCATCTGCACCAATGATGTAGGAAAATAAACGAGAGCTAAGCAAAACAAAACAAGACAAAAACACCTTAAACAAAAGGCCTCTTTTGAGACAAGAGGAAAGCTCTGTCTCCCAAAGCCACGGTCTTGTTTTCCGTGTTTATGCTATGATGTGACCGGGACCTCAAAGTCCAGTTGGGGGCCTGTCCCTTTTTATACTACAGGGCTTAATCTGTCTCCATCACTTCCCAGAGTCAGTCAGGAATTGGCTTAAAATGCCCAAGCTGGATTTCAGCTGTGCGGCGTCCGCCTGCCAAGCCACAACATCTGAATGTGGCCTCCTTCATTCAGGCAAGGAAATAGTCAATAAGGAAATGCCATAGTTAGGCCTTTTGCAACTTGCTTGAAGTGTGAGGCAGCGCTTCATTTCCTGATCACTCAGGTGGACATTGTAAAAACAATTAAGAGCAATGACTAATCACCAAATCAAAGCAGGTTGCCCAACTCATTTGCAATTGTGTGCTCAGTTCTGTGTGCCAACAAACAAAGACTTGGGGAGTTTATTATTTAAACCAATTAAAAGCTCTAGGCAAAGCAAGTAGTCAATTTGTGGCCTCTGGTGGGAAAACATCAGTTGGAAGAGCCTGAGGAATTTCATGAGCAGAGCCATATGGCCAAAATCAGAATGAAGCACCCAGAATTGCAGGGAAAGTCTGCACTGAAAGCAATTGCAGAGTGAAAAGCTTCACCTAGCAAGAGCAGACTTATGCTCTGTGCTCGCCTCTGCCCCAAACTCTCACCCCCTCAATCCCCTCCTCTCTTTCCCATATTCTAGCCTGCCTGTAAAGCTGGTAGTTCTAACCAACAGTAAAAGAACAACGAACTGACTAAAATCCAAACTCTGACTGTTCAGCAAGAGACATTGCTAAATTTCCTGTCCACCATTTGCACTTTTATGTATTTTAGGGCTACCTAGAGAGTTCTTAAAGGCCCAGATGATGAAAATCGGCCGCCCTTCTTCCCAAATGAGGTGCATAGTCCATCTGGAGAGGGCACTCACACTTTTGTATGAAGCTGTAGGCCGTAAAACAGAAAGTAAAGAATTAAAAACTGAAGCCATTTGGTAGCAGTTATAAAAAAAAGGGTAGAGGGAGGTAGAATGTAGTGCAGTGGGGGGAGTTACTTCAGCAAATTAGATTTACAGAATGGATGTTATGGAGTAAGCCTTTACTGAAAGTTCCTTTTCACATCCCCATGAAATATTTTCCACTTACAATTTTTTTCTGACCTACAAGTCCCTTTACTCCTATCCACTCTTGTCCATGTCTCCCTCCCCTACATTTTTCTGGAAAGTCTAATAATTCTTGTGCTTCCAATGAGTCTTACTTATTGGAAGGTCCTGGTTCCTTTCTCCTTCAGGTTCTCTCCAAAACAAGCATTCTCAGATGCTCCTGATTACAGAAAGAGGAAGAACAGTTGTACCAAAACCAAATGGAAAATTTTGACAGCTAAGTCAGCTAGCCACAGCTGTCCTGTACCATTTTGCATATTATAATCAATGCACTAAAATTATAAAATTTTTATACACCAATAAACAATGTGGTTTGTGGTGTGCAGACAAATAAATCAAAGTTAATTCAGTAATAAAGATAATGCCATTCTTTTAAAAAACTCTAGCACTGTCAATACTTCCATAATTATTATGGCACAACTGTTAGTGTGTTGTGGGATAACGATGTGTACAACCCCAACTTTCTGCAACTTGTTATGTTGCCGTGAGAATCCCAATCCCACCTTATTTTATTCAAACAGGTTGGCAATAGCAGAATCAACTTGTATCATATGTGCATTTAAGTCAGAGGTCTGTAAAGAGTGAAATTGAAAAGCACAAAACTGCAGGACTTGTGGGTCCCAATGTGACTCTGCTACTAGGAGCTAAAAAGTTCAGTTAAGGTCAGACAGCCTCATGGGCCTGCTTAACTACCCAAAGAATTATCAGACATGGAAGAGATTTGAGTGATCCGGGTACTGAGAGCATATTCCCATTTTTAAACCAGAGGAAAAGGGAATGACATGTCACAGTGAACTTAACTGTTTTGAGTAGTAGATTTCAAAACAGGAGATTGAGAAGCTTCAAAGTTATATTTTTAGAAGAAATGTGGCCTTGTCTGCAGATATCCTTGAAGCCCAGTCTTGTTCAGATTCGAAATGGCCACCCATCTATGTGGAACTCTGCTTAATTTACAAAACAGAATGCCAACTCTGTCACCTGGCTAGCTGTCAAGTCCAATAGGCATTACAACTGCTAAACAAGATGTAGATCTTCTCTAGTAGAAGAAATGTGTATACCTGGAGAATGCAAACCCCAGTTCCTTTGAAGTTAGGCATGACCACGTGACTTGCTTTGACCAATGATGTGTGAAAGCGCTGTATGTTAATTCTGAACTGAAGCATTTAGTTTTTCCCATTTAAGGGCTTCCAGAGTTCTTTTTCCCTGGCCTGGTAATCCCTGAAGTATGGTGCTGAGATGATGTCATGAGATGCTATGGAGTGACTACAAAGAGCAAACCTGACCCATGCTAGACATGTAGCATGAATGATAAAAATAGTTTTGCTGTGTTAACCTACTAATATTTGGGTAGTGTTTGTTATCACAGTATATTCTAGACTATTCTGACAGCAATGGTCAGAATCTAAGACTATAACTCTTTTCATTCCCCAAGCTGTATCTTGGTCATTCACTGGATAGTCTCGTTTTAAATAAAAAAGTATTTTACAAAGTGAAAAACATAATTTAGTTAAGTAATTTTAGAAAGGCAGTCTGAAGGACATGTTGACCATCCAATCCTTTAGACTTTTCAAGGTCTAATTTTATGCCAAATGAACTACATAATAAGAAATTAATTTATCTTAACTGATTTATCTTAGGTCCATGTAGGAACATGTTTATTAAATCTTATTATTCAAGATTGAGCTACAAAGGTTATTCTCTGCAGAAAGGAATGCAATGTTGGATACAATGTTCTTTTTTTATTTTTTATTTATTTATTTTTGTTTAACTTTTGTTCAAGTGGAGTTTTCTTTCTTGTATTCCCAGCCCTGCCCCCCTCCAGTGCTCCCCACCCCCTCCCATCCCCGCCCCCATCTTAGTTATTCTCCATGTGTCCTTCACACTTATCCATGTGAGTCCATCCCCTTTTACTCTGTGCTTCTCTCCCCTCTACCCTTCTCTCCCCTCTGGACCCTGTCAGCACGTTCTGTATTTCAGTGTGTTTGGTTACATTTTGCTTGCTTGTTTGTTTTGTTGTTTACATTCCTGTTAAAGGTGATATCATATGGTATTTGTCTTTCACTGCCTGGCTTATTTCGCTCAGCATAATGCTTTCCAGTTCCATCCATGATGTTGCAAAGGGTAGGAGCTCCTTCTTCCTTTCTGCAGCATAGAATTCCATTGTGTAAATGTACCATAGCTTTTTGATCCAGTCATCGACCGATGGGCATCTAGGTTGCTTCCAACTCCTGGCTATTGTAAATTGTGCTGCTATGAACATCGGGGTGCATAGGTTCTTTTGGATTGGTGTTTCAGGGTTCTTAGGATATACTCCTAATAGTGGAATTACTGGGTCAAAGGGCACGTCCATTTTTAGTTTTCTTAGAAAATTCCATACTGCTTTCCATAGTGGTTGTACCAGTCTGCAATCCCACCAACAGTGAACTAGGGTCCCCTTTTCCCCACAACCTCTCTAGCACTTGTTGTTTGTTTCTTTGTTTATGATAGCCATTCTGACTGGTGTTAAGTGGTATCTCATTATGGTTTTAATTTGCATCTCTTTGATAGCTAGTGATATTGAGCATCTTTTCATGTGTCTCTGGATCCTCTGTATGTCCTCCTTGGAGAAATGTCTGTTCAAGTCCTCTGCCCATTTTTTAATCCGGTTGCTTGTCTTCTTTGAGTGGAGTCGAGTGGGTTCTTTGTATATTTTGGAGATTAGACCTTTGTCTGAGGTATCATTGGCAAATATGTTTTCCCAAACAGTTGCTTCTCTTTGTATCTTGATACTGTTTTCCTTAGGCATGCAGAAGCTTTTAATTTTGATGAGATTCCATTTGTGTATTCTTTCCTTTATATCCCTTGCTCTAGGGGACGTATCAGTAAAAATATTGCTGCGTGGAATGTCTGAGATTTTCCTGCCAATGCTCTCCTCTAGGACTTTAAGGGTTTCCCGGCTTATATTTAAGTCTTTTATCCACCTTGAATTTATTTTGGTGTATGGTGTAAGTTGGTGCTCGAGTTTCATTTTTTTGCATGTGGCTGTCCAGTTCTCCCAACAGCATTTGGATACAATGTTCTTTATTTCAAACTTCACTAGATAAGATCTACTTGAAAGCTAGTTCCAAGGCAGAAAAAATCTTATTTTTTCCAGTTTTCTTTCTTTTTTTAGACAACTGGAATCATATTTTCATTTTTACCTTGGGCAACAAGTGAATCACAAGATAAATTTATCACTCTATTTCAAGAGTTATCATATTGCTTCTTCCCGACGTGATTCCTTTTCTTTGTAACTCCAGTCTATATTTTTATTTTATATACTGCTTTAAAATCCATTATAAATATTGATAGTGATAGCTATTATAAGTTGTTTTGTTTTCAATACAGACTCATTTGCAGAGTCAAACAACCTCTACCAAGTGAATTTTGTCCATTCACATGCAACCCAGTTCCAAGTACAGTTCCTTGTTTGCATGTACACTGTCTTTAAAGGGAGGAAAATAGTCTTAGGGACTATTGGATGGAGTTTGGCAATGAGAGGTACAGCAATCTTGTTTATTTGATTCAGAGTGAGAAGAGTTAGACTATAAGTTCAGAAATAATCTAATTACCTGTACTCTAGGAACAGCAAACTGTGACAATAAAAGTTCATAGGGCATTCTAGGTAATACTATTGCAAGGGAAACTTTACCATGATCCATGAGAAAATCTATGATCACAGATTAACTTGGTATTTTATAGTACATAGCCTCCATGAATTGAAAGGAAAGTATGAAGAAATATATGAAGCTAACCACTAAATCGAATGACTTTCTAAAAATACCAATAAGCTCGGTAAATTGCATTTCTCAAATCAGAGCAGACTTTCTAAACATTAGCACTATTAACAATTTTGAGTGGATAATTTTTTTGTTGTTGTTGAGGGCTACTCTGTGCATTGCAGGATATTTAGCAGCATCTCTGGCCTTGACTCACTCTATACCAGTAGCACTTTCATGACAATCAGAAATGTCTCTAGACATTGGCAAAGTCCACTGGGGTTGAGGGGAAAAATTACCCATCACTGAAAACCATTGAATTAAGGTAATTTTTCTTCATGAACTTCTGCCATAGTTAGCCATATACATACCCTGCCCTGTTGTCTTTCTTATAATTACAATACCTCTTATTACTGTGTACCTACTATACATCAGACACTTTACATGCATTGTATCATTTATCTCCAATTTACAGATGAAAAATATGAAGTTTAGAGAAAGTCACACAAGCTATAGGAGAGCTAAAAGAGAGAAACCTAGATCTGCTTGGCTCTAAACCTATGTTCTTAACCACTGTTCAAACCAGATCAACAGTCATATATGGTACAATTTATTCCAGTTTTACAAATGAAGAAACTGAAGTTCTTTCAACTTAAATGATTTGACTATAGCACACAGCCCTTGGAAGAATTAGGATAATAATCAAGATTTTCCATGGTTCAAAAGACATACCTATTTTTTCTTCACATGGATCTATTAAGTGGTTGCTGGGCCATTTGTACCCTCTCCCACTTGGGTGCCAATAGAGGCAAAAGGGTGAGACATCTGGAACCAATGAAATTCAGAGACTGCACCAAAGGGAAATACCAAAGCAGTGGCAATCAGCAAAAGAAAAATAAAACATCAGTACTTGGGAGGCCACACAGCTACCAAGGATTGCAATGAGAAGAAACAGGTCAAAAACTACTACCACTTAGGGAACCATTTGAGTATTTTTCTGGTAATCCTTGACCCTCACCTGCTTTCCTGAACTCTAAAGATGGGGGGAAAAACTTTGTGACCAAGTTCAGTTTTCTTAAGGCACTTTGAGATTATTCTGCTTTATGTCTGCTAATGACTGAGCCAGACCAAATTATATTTTCTGCAATGATGATAATGAAAAGTTAATATCACACGAACTCCCCACGTGTCCAAGCTGGGGTTTAACATGGCAAAATTGATGTGTGAACCAGTGTTGCTATTTAATGTGGTTTCTATCAAAGTGTTCATAAAACCTGGGGCTGCAGCTGGCCCCCATTAGGTAGTTTCTTGGTGAAAGTTTTCCAAGGAAAACTTTTTTAACAACTTCATAAAGTCAGGCACAAAAGGGCAGTGCAATGACTGGCTGAGAGACATGGGACTTTTTATCTTTACTGAAATGTTAAATGGCACTTGCTCTGTCCATTTCTGGAAGAAAAATTAGAAGGCATTAGTTACAATTTGAGCCCTGCATGATTTCTTTCATTTATTCATGTGTTCATTTGCTTAACATTTGCTTAGCACCTATTATACACCAGGCACTGTGCCAAATGCTGGGAGATATGAAAAGATGAGTATCACATCACTTGGGTTCTTGAGGATGTAAAGGAGAAGACTGGAGAGAACACAAATAACTGTAACTTGAGGCAGTCTATGACAAGGGTTTCAGGGTTGGAATTTGTAAACTACCTGGAAAAGTACCTGGTGCAAACTGCACATTCAGGAAATGTGTGCTTATTCCTTCTACATGTACAATTAGATGTTAATGCTTTGAGGATAATCATGTATTATTGGTAAATGATAATATTCAAATTAACACAAAAGGTAATATTTTGCACCCAATTTGGGAGAATACACTGTTGTTTTAAAAAGTAGATTTTAATAGAAGCCAAAGAACGTATATGTATTACCTATGGCCATGAACTAAAGGAGGGCAATGTGGATGGGAGAGGGTATGCAGGGCAGAGGGGATTAAAGGGGGGGATGGGACAACTATTATAGCATAATCAATGAAATAAGTTTAAAAGGTAGATTTTCATCTGAACAATCAGATGTATATGTTAGTTTTGTAGATAACATCGTCAAACATTTATTGTATGCCTATATAGTCCTTTCTGCTCTTGGAAGGGCTTTTCTCCAGTTTGAGGAAATCCTACTTATACCTTTTTATGAATAAAATGTGAAAGAGGTCTTCCCACCCAGCAGACTATCTTAACCAGGACTCAGGTTAGTTCCAGATTGGTATAAGTATTGATCATTAATTCAACCAACCCTTCTAGTCAACCCTGATGACTAATAATACCACAGTAGTTCAGAAGAGCAACTTGATCTCCTAGGGGATGAGGTGATCAGGCAAAGCTCTATGAAGGAGGCATTCTTGAAGGTAAGTCTTAAGAATGAAGCTTGTATACAAGTACAAAGGAAAAAGAAAGACATTCTAGAGTGGGGATAGCCTGAGCAAAGATGCAGAAGTAGGAATGGGCTTAGTGTGCTTGGGAACAATGAATAAATCAGTTAGTTAAAAACACAACTCACAGGGCCCTGGCTGGTGTAGCTCAGTGGATTGAGCACGGGCCTGCGAACCAGATGATCGCGGTTTGATTCCCAGTCAGGGCACATGCCTGGGTTGCAGGCAGGTTCCCTGCAGGCCAACTCCCAGCAGGGAACGCACGAAAGGCAACCATACATTGATGTTTCTCTCCCTCTCTCCTTCCCCTCTAAAGATAAATAAATAAATAAAATCTTAAAAAAAATACAACTCACAGGAATAGTGGGAGATAAAATTTATGGTATGTAGAGTCAGATTATAGAGGATATCAAATTGTAGTCTAAGGCACTGCGTGAAATTAATAGCCTTTGTTGCAAATAATATACTTGAAAAATTTGTAGTAAAATCTGAGTCCCCAGATTCTCAAGCATTTTGTTTTTAACACTATCATTCATTACAATAAGTCTTATAACTGTTTGTCCTTCCAAAATATTCCTATACTATGGATTCCAAGGACTTCAGAAGCCTATGAAAGAAAAGGTCGTGAACTCATGGCAACTCTATCTAAGGAATTAGTCCTTGAGAAAAGAAACTAGACCACTTGCAGATATTGTGCAATACTTTTGCACATGTATTCTCTAATTTAATTCTCATAAACACCCTATGCTGTAGGTTCAAAAAATAACTCCCATTTTACAGATGAGAAAACAGAGCCTTAGATAGTAGATCAAAATGGTACTCAAAGAATGATATATTTTCTCCTAAATGCAGTATTCTTTTCACCATACCACATTGCCTCCTGAATGAAACATCTTTGCAACACTTTGAATTGGGGCATCCTATGATTACTTCATGTTTCTAGTTACTGTTCTCTTGAAATATAGGAAAATTCCCATTTGCCTGTTGTTCAAATATCCTTGAATGTCAAATATTTTAACATATTTTACTGATTATGCTATTATAGTTGTCCCATTTCCCCCCTTCATCCCCCTCCACCTTGCAGACCCCTCCCACCCACATACCTCTCCTTATGTCCATGGGTCATAAGTTCTTTAGCTTCTACATTGCCCATACTATTTTTACCCTACCCCTGCCTATTTTCTACCTACCATCTATGCTACTTATTCTCTGTACCTTTCCCCCTCCCTCTTCCTCCCACTCCCCTGTTGCTAACCCTCCATATGATCTCCATTTCTGTGGTTCTGTTTCTGTTCTCGTTATTTGCTTAGTTTGTTTTTGTTTTAGGTGTGGTTGTTAATAACCAAGTTTGCTGTCATTTTACTGTACATGTTTTGTATCTTCCTTTTTTTAGATAAGTCCCTTTAACATTTCATATAATAAGGGCTTTCTTGATGATGGACTCCTTGTACTTGAATCTTAATGTTGGTTGAATTAATGATCAATTAATTGATTAGCTTTAATTAATTAACTTTACCAATTAATAAGTGGTAAAGTTGAGATACAAACTCTGGTCTTTTGACCCACAAAGTTCAGTATACTACTCCTTAAGGGCCAAGATGCTCACTTGTCTTCATTTTGGTAAAATAACTAGTTGAAAGACTACACGAAGTCCTCAACATAACTGCTTAGATTTCCAAATGTTAAACTTCCAGTTTCTGAGGTTCCTTTCTCCAACTTCACCTCTATCCCTCCATTGACTTCGCTGACAAGCTGGTCTGGTATCTTGTAGACATAGTCTGTGTCATATGTGCACGGGAACTCTACCTCAAACTTCTAAATGCAATAAACATGACTCTTAACTATAAGGAAATCCAAAACACATGGTAACCATAAAAATGGCATTCTAGAAATTAACAACAGGTTATCAGAGAGACAAGTATTTCCAGTAGTGTTATATATATATTAGTCATGGCTAGCCTCTGTCAAAAAACCTGTAAGATATTACAATGATGTAGATGACAGAGAAAACACGGGAGCAAGATAAATAGCTACCTGGTGAGTTAGGCTGAGAGACTCAAAATGTCTCTAAGAATTTCAGTAATCAAACCATTCTGTTCTCTGGCTCTCTTACTTTATCACACACACACACACACACACACACACACACACACTTCTGTATAGACAGTGACAGTTGCCTATATCCATCCATCAGATAATTATTTCACAGATGAGAAAATAAGTAGATTATACCTTTACTTTTTAGCTCCCAGGTGAGTGGTCTGTTCAACTAGTGAGATTAAGTTCCTAATCTAGAGCCTTATTGTTCAGGAACTCAATTGTGCAAGAGCCTCCTACTTGACACTCCTTAATACTGTAGTTGTCAAAGTTGAGAGCCCATCAGAGTCAGCTGGAGGACCTGTTAAGACCTGGTGGGACAGACTTATGCCCCACCCCCACCCAGAGTTTCTGATTCAGTAAGTATGGGACAAGGTTCAAGAATTAGTATTTCTTAAGCCAGGCAGTGAAAGACAAATACCATATGATTTCACCTATATGTGGAACCTAATCAACAAAACAAATAAGCAAGCAAAATATAACCAGAAACATTGAAATAAAGAACAAACTGACAGTAACCAGAGGGGAGTTGGGAGAGGATAATGGTAGGGAAAGGGGGAAGGATTGTCAAACAACACGTATGAAGGACCCATGGACAAAGCCAAATCGGGGTAGAATGAAGAGTGGCAGGTGGAGATTGCTGGGGTTGGGAGAGTGGTGGGGAGAAAATGGAGACAACTGTATTTGAACAGTAATAAAAGAAGAATTAGTATTTCTGCCCTGACTAGTGTGGCTCATTGGATTGAGTGCTGGCTTGCAGACGAAAGGGACACCAGTTCGATTCCCAGTCAGGGCACATGCTTTTGTTGTGGGCTAGGTTCCCATTTGGGGTGCTAGAGGCAACCACACACTGATGTTTCCCTCCCTCTCTCCCTTTCTTCCCCTCTCTCTAAAATAATAAATAAAATATTTTAAAAATAATTACTATTTATAATAAGTTCCTGGTTGCTCTGGACACCATTAATCCAGGGATGACACTTGGAGAACAAATTGCTTGCTACTCAAGCAATCATCTGGAAATACTTATTTTGTTTGTATCACTCTTTACAAATATTTTTTGGTGGCTCACAATTGCCTACACAATAAAGTTCAACTTCTAGTGCCTGGTACTGTAAACTCCATCCATCCTCTCTCCTGCAACCTTATCTCATCTTTTAATACTCACAAACACAGATTTTTCCCATCCACCCAGGAAGGTTTCTTCACTGGTCCTTGAATTCAACACTTTTCCTGCTGACTTCAATCCTGATTCTTGCTGTTCCTCTCGAAGGAAATACCTTCATCTTTCCTTTGCCCATCAGTACCCACCGACTCTGCCCCCTGCTCCATTTCCTCTAACTGACCTTTTTGACTGTTCTATCTGCATTAATCTCCTCCTTCTATGAAGGCCAATAGCAATTCTAAATTGTATTCTTCAGTTTAGCAAACAGGTAGTTGAGCAGTTTTACACGTCTCCTTTTTGTACCTAAACAGAATTCCCTCAAGGCCCATGTCCTAAGTAATGTTCGTTAGCCTCTCCTTCAGGACCCATGGCAGAGCTAAACAAATTGTAGTTACTCAATAAGTAAATTCCTTTATAACATATAAATTTATTAATTAGGAACACAATATATTTTTAAAAACTGGCAAAGATTGGCATAATAATAAATGGTATAGCTTGGTTAATTAGGCTTGTTATGTTTTCAAGTTTTTGTTTTGCATTTCTTTCATGTTCTGAGAATTTCAGGGGACAATTACATTTGTAAAATTAGGTTGAAAACAGATGTGACAACATGAGTACAATCTATGCATTTGCTGATCTCTGCTGGATATTTCCCAATATGCTCATAGATGGAGCACAGACCTAATTTACAGAATTCATCTTAACCCTCTGGTAATGCAGATGCATCATAGGTGACTTTGACCTAGATCAGCACTGAACACTGATCTAGACATATGCTAATTAACATTTCATTAATGACGAAAATATTCTGCCTTTGAGGGATGCCTTGGTGAAACTGGAGGGAGATTAAAAGGACAATTACATTTCTTCAATCAACCTCCTTGTTCTCTATGAAATACTTTGAGGTTGATTCAGTTTAATTCCACTTTTTCAAAAAAACTCACTTGGGGGGAAAATGGGAATAAAAAAGCATAATTTCTCAAATAAAATTTAAGCTATTCTAACAGGGACAGTTCATGTAAAAAACAAGTCACATCTTCAACTATGCTGTCTGGTCTTTTTCTCTCATAGATTCTGAATTAATGAAAGAAAAATAGACACAAATTGTATCTACACAAACAAAATAGTCTGAATTAAAAAAAAGATTACACCTGATTTCTAAACAGATTAGTAACCTGGCTTTCGTTTTAGTCAAACATCTGGTACTTTTACTATCAACTATTGTTTTCAGTCTCATATAACCACACAAAGAGAGACTCTAGAATATATGAGAGAATGATCATCTGGAAGCTGGATACGATTCCAAAGCCAATGCCAATGTTCCTAAACCCAATGTCATTAGTTAGAATTCGGCCGTGGATTTTTACTTGTTTTGGATTTCCTTCTCTCTGAAGAGGCTCTGAAAGTCCAAATACTTTGCAAGATAAGTGATTGCTTATCTAGCATGATGAGTGCAAAGTAACAGGCTTGTTCATCTCTATAGCAGGCTATACATAATCACCATAGAAATATATAATTACACCTGTCAGCCTCATCTTTTGTAATTGATTCAATGACTAACAATGTCAGTGGCAGGCCAAGCTTTGAGGTCTTGCTGTGAGAAAATACTCATACATGGCTAAACATCTTGGTGTCTTAATTGTTTGTCATATTGCCAAGGCTCCTGTGTTGTCTCTATCTCCACAGCAACAGACTGGGATAGAGAAAGCCCATTTAATAGCCAAAAGTGAGTTGATCATCTCATTTTTGTTTTACAGGTCCTTTAAGAAAATCATGGAGTCATTGAAAATAACATGGTAATGAAGCAAGCTTTTAAATAGAAGTGTAAAAAATGATTTGGTGCATTAAAAACTAGATGCATGTTTTATGCTTTTCAAAAATGAATCCTCTAATTATTATTATGAGCAGAGTGGAGCAACCCATGCTTGAACATGTACAAGAGCACAATGTAACATGTTATTTTCATCACACTCACTGCCTTTTCAGAAGTTGTTGGAGCATTTTAAAGTCCCTCGACTACAAATCAAGAAAGCACTGGAAGCTACTGGTTATTGGAAGTTTATTTTGTTTATTTGTTTGAGAGGGTAATCTAGATATCAACATCATGGTAAAAAAAGAAGGCACCAACACCCCGGACCAGCACATCAATAATAATTACATGTAATGCAGTTGAGGGGTCATGGCTAGTGTAACAAAAATGCAATAGATTACTTATGAAATTTAACAAAGTATATCCTGTAGCTATTGCTCAAAAAGTACAGTGGCTAACTGAAAGTTGTCAAAAGCCTACAGATTAATCATGTTTTATCCAACATTAAATAACTTTTGATACAGTTGACAGATACAAAATACAGTGAACCCTTGAACAACTCAGGGTTAGGGAAGCCAAATACCCACACAGTCAAAAAACCCATCAATGGGTTTTGACTCCTCAAAAGCTTAACTAGTAATAACCTACTGTTGACTATAAGCCTTACTAACAGCATAAACAGTTGATTAACACATATTTTATATGTTACATGTATTACATACTATAGTTTTACAATAAACTAAGCTACAGAAAAGAAAATGTTAATAAAATCGTAAGGAAAACACATTTATAATACTGTAGGTATTTATTGGCAAAAATCCATGTATAAGTGAACCTGTGTAGTTCAAACCCATACTGTTCAAGGGTCAACTGTAACCCTTACATTCAGGTTCTGCTACAAAGAGATACTACCTCATAGCCATTAAGATGGCTATTATCAATCTCTACTGATGGTTTTTCTATTTAACAAGCTATATTTCATAATAGCCATACTCAGGCAACTGCTCACAAGAGCATCAAAATTCATTCATTTATCAATTTATTCATTTGTTAATTGTTCAACATATGTTTGAACACTTACAATGTGTCAGACACTGTGCTAGGTGTTGGGATGTGACAAGAGAGATTGTGCATTATGGGAGCACATAAGAATGCATAAATTTAGCCTCAGATCATCAGAAACATATTTCTGAAGGAGATAACACTTACACTGAGCCTTGTAGGATGAATAGAATATTAAACTGGTTTTTGAGGATGGGAAGGGAGAGAAGTCATAGTGAAAAATAATAGAAGTGAGGTACAAAACAGCTAGAGCATGACAAAGCTTAACAGATTAGACTCGAGGGAGAAAAAGGAACCAGATCATGGAAGTGTTTGATATCATACTAAATAATGATTAGTTTCTTTTTTTGTTTGTTTTTTGTTTTGTATTAATGCTTTTTATTAGGATAATATTACAGAACAGCAAATTGAATTTACTTTCCATTATTTTTTACTTTAACTTTTTATTATTAATATTCTAATACAGTTGTCTCCATTTTCTCCACCATCAGTTTCCCCTGCCCTTCCCACCCCCACCTCCCACCCCCAATCCTATCCCCATATGGCTTTGTCCATGGGTACTTTGTCCATGTTCCTTGGTGGCCCTTTCCCTTCTTCCCCACATTATTTTCCTCCCCACACCTGTCTGCTTACTGTCAGTTTCTTCTTAATTTCAGTGTCTCTGGTTATATTATCCTTGCTTGTTTTTTTTTTGTTGCTGTTGTTAATTACGTTCCACTATACATGAGATCATATGGTATTTGTCTTTCACCGCCCGATTTATTTCACTGAGCGTAATGGTCTGCAGTTCCATCCATGCTGCTGCAAAGGGAAGAAGCTCCTTCTTTCTTTCTGCTATGTAGTATTTCATTTTTGTATATGTGACAATTTTTTTGACTCACTCATTTACTGATGGGCACCTAGCCTGCTTCCATCACTTGGTTATTGTAAATTTGCTGCTATGAATATTGGGGTGCACAGGTTCTTTTCAATTAGTGTTTCAGGAATTCTTAGGGTATAATCCCAAGAGTGGAATTGCCGGGTCAAACAAAAGGCAGTTCCATTTTTAGTTTCTTGAGGAAATTCCATACAGTTTTCCACAGTGGCTGCACCAGTCTGTGTTCCCACCAACAATGTACTAGGGTTCCCTTTTCTCCACAACCTCTCCAACACTTGTTTGTTGGTTTGTTTATGATAACCATTCTGACTGGTGTGAAGTGGTATTTCATTGTGGTTTTAATTTGCATCTCTCTGATGGCTAGTGACGCTGAGCATCCTTTCATATGTCTCTGGGTCCTCTCTCTGTTCTCCTTGGAGAAGTGTCTGTTCAGATCCTCGGCCCATTTTTTAATTGGTTTGTTTGTCTTCCTGGTGTGGAGTCATCTGAGTTCTTTGTATATTTTGGACATCAAACCCTTTTCCAGGACATCACTGGCAAATATGCTTTCCCATATGGGTGGTTCTCTTTTCATTTTAATGCTGTTTTCTTTAGTCATACAGAAGCTTTTAATTTTGATGAGATCTCATTTGTTATTTTTTCCTCTGTGTCCCTTGCTCTAGGGGACATATCAGTGAAAATATTGCTGTATGGAATATCTGAGATTTTCCTGCCTATGTTCTCCTTGAAACCTTCTATGGTATGATTATTTATATTTAAGTCCTTTATCCATCTTGAGTTTATTTTTGTGTATGGTGTAAGTTGGTGGTCAAGTTTCATTTTTTTTTTGTATACCAGTAATCTTTTGCATGTAGCTGTCCAGATATCCCACCACCATTTGTTGAAGAGGCTATTCTTACTCCATTTTATGTTTCTGCCCCCTTTGTCAGATACTAATTGACCATAGAGACTTGGGTTTATTTCTACACTCTCTATTCTGTTCCATTGATCAATGTGTCTGTTATACCAGTACCAGACTATTTTGATTACCGTGGCCTTGTAATATAATTCGATGTTAGATATGATGATCCCACCTACTTTGTTCTTCTTTCTCAAAGTTGTTGTGGCTATTTTGGGTCATTTATGTCTCCATATAAATTTTTGAAATGTTTCTTCTATATCTGTGAAATATGCCATTGTTATTTTAATAGGGATTACATTGAATCTATAAATCACTTTGGGTAGTATGGACATTTTGATGATGTTAATTCTTCCAATCTAAAACATGGCATATGTTTTCATTTATTTGTGTCTTTCTTAATTTCTTTCTTCAGTGTTGTATAGTTTTCTGCATACAGGTCTTTAACCTCCTTGATTAGGTTTATTCCTAGGTATTGATTGTATTTTTCTTGTTGCTATATCAAGTGGGATTTTTTCCTGATTTCTGTTTCTGATATTTCATTGTTGGTGTACAACAATGCCTTTGATTTCTGAATATTGACTTTGTATCCTGCTGTTTTGCCAAATTCACTTATTAGATCAAGCAGTTTTTTTGTGGACTCTACAGGATAGTCTATGTACACTATCATGTCATCTGCAAACAATGACAATTTTACTTCTTCCTTTCTAATTTGTATGACATTTCTTGTCTAATCACTGTGGCTAGAACTTCCAATGCTATGTTGAATAGAAGTGATGAAAGAGGACATTTTTATCTTGTTCCTAACCTTAGTGGGAAGCTTTTAGTTTTTGTCCATGGAGTATGATGTTGGCTGTAGGTTTGTCATATATGGCCTACATTATGTTGAGGTATGCTCACTTGCTCACACTTTCCTGAGCGTTTTATCATGAATGGGTGCTGTACCTTATCAAATGCTTTTTCTGCATCTATTGATATGATCATGCAATTTTTGTCTCTTTTTTGCTTTTATGATGTATTATATTTATTGATTTGAGAATATTGTGTCATCCTTGCCTCCCTGGGATGACTCCCACTTGGTCATGGTATATGATCTTTTTGATATATTGCTGGATATGGTTTCCCAGTACTCTGTTTAGGATTTTAGTGTCTATGTTAATCAGCGATATTGGCCTATAGTTTTCTTTCTTTGTTGTGTCTTTGTATGGTTTAAGGATTAGGATGATGATGGCTTCATAAAAAGAGCTTGGAAGGACTTCTGGCTAAGATGGAGGCATAGGTGGAAATACTGCACCTCCTTACACAACCAAATTTAAGGACAACAAAGATTTAGAGACAAAAATACAACCAGAACAGACAGAAAACTGAACTGTACCAAAGTCCGGCAACAACAAACCATTTGCCCAGACCAGTAAGAAGGGTGGAGTCAGCAACCAGCAGAAGGGTCCTGGCAGGAAAAGGTGGTGGTTGGCGACCCAGGCACAGGGAGGAAACCAGCAAACCCAGTAAGGTGCACAAGGTAGTTGGCTGACTGCAGGCACACTTTCACGCACAGATAAACCAGGCAAAAAATGGGTAGTAAGACAAACTGTGCAACCCAGGGCCCCGGCAACTGGGAATAAAGCCTAAAAGCAGTGATTAAAAAGGTGCCAGCTTGTGGGAAGCGGCAGAGGGGACTGAAATCTGAGAGAGCACTGAACAAGCATCATTACTTCCTCTCTGACCTCACCCCCACATACAGCGTCACAAACCAGCAACGTGAGTTGACCCACCCTGGTGAACACCTAAGGCTCTGCCCCTCACATATAACAGGTGCAACCTGACCAAAAATGGCTCAATAGGAAGAACAAATCAAAGCCCCAGCGCTAATACTTTTAAGAGACCAAGATATAGACAACCTATCAGATGCATAGTTCAAAGCATTGGTGGTCAGGATGCTCACAGAACTGGTTGAATTTGATCGCAAATTAGATGAAAAAATGAAGGCTACACTAAGTGAAATGAAGGAAAGTACACAGGGATCCAAAGGTGATGGAAAGAAAACTGGAACTCAGATCCATGGAGTGGACCAGAAGGAAGAAAGAAACAACCAAACAGGAAAGAATGAAGAAACGAGAATTCACAAAAATGAGGAGAGGTTTAGCAACCTCCAGTTCATCTTCAAATGTTCCAACACCTGAATTATAGGGGTACCAGAAGGAGAAGAGGAAGAGCAACAAGAGGAAAACTTATCTGAACAAATAATAAAAGAGAACTTCCCCAATCTGGCAAAGGAAATAGACTTCCAGAAAGTCCAGAAAGTTCAGAGAGCCCCAAGGAGGTGGACCCAAGGAGGAACACACTAACCCTCATCATAATTACATTGCCCAAGATTAAAATGAAGGAGAGAATCCTAGAAGCAGCAAGAGGTAAGGGGACAGTCACCTACAAAGGAGTATCCATCAGATTGTCAGCTGATTTCTCAAAAGAGACCTTACAGGCAAGAAGGGGCTGGAAAGAAATATTCCAAGTCATGAAATGCAAGGGCATACATCCAAAATTGCTCTATCCAGCAAAGCTTTCATTTAGAATGGAAGGGCAGATAAAGCACCTGTCAGGTAAGATCAAGTACAAGGAGTTCATCATCACCAAGCCCTTATTATATGAAATGTTAAAGGGACTTGTCTAAGAAAAAGAAGATTAAAAATATGAACAGCAAGAAGACAGCAAACCCACAGTTATTAACAACCACACCTAAAACAAATGCAAATTAAGTGGACTCCTAAAACAGGAGTGGAGCCACAGAAATGGAGATCACATGGAGGGTTAGCAACAGGGGTGTGGGAGGAGGAGGGGGGAGAAGTTACAGAGAATAAGTAGCATAGATGGTGGGGAGCAAATAGGGGGAGGGCAAGAGCAGTGTGGGAAATGTAGAAGCAAGGAACTTAAGATACATGGACATGAACTAAAAGGGGGGAATGCAGGGGGAGGGGTGTGCAGGGTGGAGGGGAATGAAGGGGGAAATGGGACAACTATAATGGCATAATCAATAAAACATATTTTAAAAAGAAAAAAAGAGTTTGGGAGTCTTCTCTCTTCATTGATTTTTTGGAATAGTCTGAGAAATATATGGGATAGCTCTTCCTTACATGTTTTGTAAAATTCTCCTGTCAATATTTCTGGTTTAAGTTTTTGTGTGACAGGAGGTTTTTGATTACTGCTTCAATTTTGCCAGCTGTTACCGGTCTGTTCAGGCTTCGTGCTAATTCCTCATTGAGCTTTGGAAGATTATATTTTTCTAGAAATTTGTCCATTTCACCTAGGTTTTCAGATTTCTTGGCATATAGTTCTCTGTAGTAATTTCCTACAATACTTTATATTTCTGTGGCCTCAGTTGTAATCTCTCCTCTTTCATTTCGGATTTTGTTTATTTGGGTCCTCTCTCTTTTTTTCTTGATGAATCTGGTTAAGTTCTTATTGATTTTGTTTATCTTTTCAAAGTACCAGCTCCTGGATTTATTGATCCTTAGAATTATTCTTTTAGTCTGTGTGTTGTTTAATTCTGCTCTGATCTTGATTATTTCCTTCCTTCTACTTGCTCTGTGCTGTCATTGTTGTTCTTCTTCCAGGTCTTGTAGATATAGGGTTAGGCTGTTTATTTGAAATGTTTCTATCTGTTTTAGGTAGGACTGTGTAGCTACGAACTTCCCTCTCAGGACTGCCTTTGCTGTGTCTGATAGGTTTTGGGCTGTTATGAGTTCATTTTCATTTGTTTCCATAAACTTTTAGATTTCTTCCTTGATTGTATTATTAATCCATTCATTGTTTAATAGCATGCTATTCAATCTCCATGATTTTGAGTGTTTTGGGTTTTCCCCTTGAGGTTGGATTCCCCTGGTGATCTGAGAAGATGTTTGATATGATTTCAATTTTCTTGAATTTGTAGAGGCTTGTTTTGTATCATATTGTGTAATCTATCTTTGAAAATGTTCCATATGTATTTGAAAAGAATGTGTATTTTGCTTCTTTGGAATGAAAGGTTCTTTATATATCAGTTAAGTCCATTTGATCTAGGGCATTGTTCAATGGTGCAGTACCCTTGTTGATATTTTGTTTGGAAGATCTGTCCATTTTTGACAGTAAGGTGTTAAAATCCTCTACTATAATTGTGTTGCTATCAACATCTCTCTTGAAGTCCTCTAAGATGTTTTTTTTTTATATATTTGGGTGCTCCTATGTTGGGTGCATATATATTTACAATGTTTATATCTTCTTGGTGGATTCTTCCCTTGAGTATTATGAAGTGACCTTCTGGCTCACTTTTTATGGCCCCTTTTTGAAGAGTATTTTGTCTGATATGAGTATTGCTGCCCCAGCTTTTTTTCCATGGCCATTTGCTTGGAAAATTTTATCCAATTCTTCACTTTTAGTCTGTGTAAGTTTGAACTTTTTAGTCTGGAGTGGGTCTCTTACAGAACGCCAATATGTGGGTCGGGTTTTCTTATCCATTCATCTACCCTATGTCTTTTTATTGGAGCATTTAATTCATTTACATTTAAGGTTATTATTGATAGGTACATACTCATTGCAATTTTACTCCCTTTGTACCTTTGTTCTTTTCTCTCTTAGTGTTTTTCTTCCTATTTTTAAAGCAGTCCTTTAGCATATCTTGTAATGCTGGTTTGGTGCAAGTGTATTCTTTCAGCCTTGTTTTCTCTGGGTAACTCCATGTTTTGCTTTCCATTTTAATTGAGAACTTTGGTGGGTACAGTGGTCTTAGTTGCAGGCCTCTACTTTTCATTATTTGGGTTATTTCTTGCCATTCTCTTCTGGTTTATAGTGTTTCTGATGAGAAGTCAAATACTACCCTTATTGCAGCTCCCTTGTATGTTACTTCCTGTTTCTCCCTTGATGCCTTTAGGATTCTCTATTTGCCTTTAAATTTTGCCATTTTAATCACGACATGTCTTGCACTGTGTCTGTTTAGATTCCTCTTGATTGGGATCCTCTCAGCTTCCTGGGCTTGTGTGGCTTTTTCTTCATCAAATTGGGGAAGTTTTTCATCACTACTTTTTCAAACAGGCTTTCTATTCCTTGCATCACCTTTTCTCTGTCTGGTATCTGTATTATATGAATATTATTCCATTTCGTTTTGTCCTGCATTTCCCTTAAACCCTCTTTGTTCTTTTTGAGCCTTTTTTTCCTTTTCTTGCTCTTTCTGGAAGTTTTTTTCTGCTTTGCCTCTGGGTCACTGATTCTATTCTCTGCTTCATGGAGCCTGCTTTTGATTCCTTCTACTGTGTTCTTGAATTCAGAAATTGTATTCTTCATTTCCTCTTGGCCTTTCTTGATTGTTTCTATGTCCTTATTTATGCTGATATAGTTTTCAATAAGTTCCTCAAAGTTTCTCTGTAGTTTTTGGTCATTCATACTGAGCTCATTGACTTTCCTTACAACCATTGTTTTGACCTCAATATGTGATAGTTGACTTGCCTCTATTTTATTTAGCATTGTTTCTGAGAAGTCCCCCTTTCTTTTTGATTTGGGGTTGTTTGTTTATGTTCCCATTATTTGTGGGTCTCTCTTGTTTGCTTCTGCTTCTTAAATTGATCTGTCTTGTCTTTCTGACTTTGTGGTGTGAACTTGTAAGGTAGGAGGCCTGTGAAATTCAGTGGTGCAGTCTCCTTGATCACCTGAACTTGATGCTCTTGGGATGCCCTTTAGGCCTTTATTCTAGTTCTATAGATGTAATTGGGTTTTGATTGTTGAGTATTTCTTTGAAGGGTGGTTCCTAGCCACTGGCTGACTGAAGGTCACTCTGCCCACCACATCTTGTGTGCTGTTCTGCAGGTGCTGCCAGAACAAAACTACAAAGTCCAGGAAATAAACTGACACCTGCAAATATAACTCCCTCTATCAATAGCAAGTGAACCAGTGTGAATAAGGAAACAAGACTAAGACTATTATATGAAGGGAGAGCAGATATGAGATCACCTACTGAGAGAAAAATGATTTTGAGAGGGGAGAGTGAGAAGCACTGAGCAGTGTAGGGAGTTGAAGTGATGTAAAGAGAGAAAGGAAAATTTACCTCATGAATAAACAAGGGAATGAAGAATATGGAATGGAAAATGAGAAACTAAGCTTAAAGTATTAGGTTTAAAAAGAAATTCAAATAATATAAAATAAAATCAAGTGGGAGAGTGAAAGAAAATGGAAGGAAAAATAGATAATTAATAAAAATATAGGAGCCTAATTGAAGAGAAAGTTCTACCACAGTACTATCAACAACAAACGAGCTAAAATTAATATAGGTGGTATGGGGGTAAGAGGGAAAAAGGAAACAAAGTCTATGAGATATTTAGAGAAATGGGAAGAGATTTTGAAATGATAAGAGAGAGGGAATACTAAGAGTGAGGAACAAAAACCAGGGTAAGAGAGAGAGAAATTAAAATTGTGGATGTGAGGAAATGGAAAAAAAGGAGAATAAAGAAAAATAAAAGGGCAGGATGAAACAGAAATAGAAGAAAGACAAAAAACAGGCTAATATGAAAAAATTAAAATATGAGATGAAAACAAAAGTAGGAGAGGGACCTGTAATAGTTGATATTTGAAATACAGAATTAGTGAAGCTCTAGAGATAAAATTGAAAAAAACAATGCAACACCAACTACCCTACCCACAACCAACTAGCAAAGATCGTTAATGGTGCAGAGAAAATGTGAGTATTTTAATAGCAGGGCAAAAGGATGTGAAATGACCCTTGACAATAAAATTGGGACTTCTGGCCAAGATGGAGGCATAGGTAGACAGACACACTGTGCCTCCTCTCAAATGAAAATAAGGACAACAACAATTTAAAAATCAAAAAACAACCAGTACTGACAGAAAATTGAACTGTATGAAAGTGTAACAACCAAGGAGTTAAAAAAGACACATTCATCCAGACCAGTAGGAGGGGCGGAGTTGGGCAGCCAAGGAGGAGAGGACTCATGGCAAGGCAGTGGCTGGCAGACCCTGGGTGTGCACAACGGCAGCTGGAAGACCCCAGACACTCAAGGTGGTGGCTGGTGGAGCCTGTGTGTGCAAGTCGGAAGCTGGTGAACCCAGTGAGGTGGTGGATTATGGAGTGGGGTGCAGCATGCAAGGAGGATGGAAGATCAGGTGGACTCACATTCACATGCACATAAACCAGGTGAAACTGCGGAACAAGACAGACCACTTAACCCAGGGTCTCAGCACAGGAAAATAAAGTCTCAAACCACTGATTGAAAACACCTGTGGGGGTTGACGTGCTGGGAGAAACTCCCAGCCTCACAGGAGAGTTTCTTGGAGAGACCTACAGGGGTCCTAGAACATAAACAAACCCACCCACATGGGAATCAGCACCAGAAGGCACAATTTGCTTGAGGGAAGCGGGGGGAAGTGATTGAAATCCAGCAGAGAGCGGAGCATGCACCACTGTTGCCTCTCTGAACCCTGCCCCACATACAGCATCACAACCCAGCAACTGGGTTGACCCACCCTGGTGAACACCTAAGACTCCACCCCTCACAGGCACATCAAGACAAAAAAAAGGCCTAAACGAGAAAACAGATCAAAGCTCCAGAAAAAATACAACAAAGTGATGAAGAAGTAGCCAATCTATCAAATGCAGTTCAAAACACAGGTAATCAGGATGCTCACAGAATTGGTTGAATATGATGACAAAATAGAGAAAAAAGTGAAGGCTATGAAAAATGAAATAAAGGAAAATGCACAGGAAACCAACAATGATGGGAAGGAAACTGGGACTCAAATCAATGGAGTGGACTATAAGGAAGAAAGAAACATCCAATCAGAAAAGAATAAAGAGAAAAGAATTCAAAAAATGGGGAGAGGCTTAGGAAACTCCAGGACATCTTTAAAATCTTCCAACACCTGAATTATAGGGGTACTAGAAGGGGAAGAGGAAGAGCAACAAGTGGAAAGTTATTTGAACGAATAATAAAGAAGAACTCCCCCAATCTGGCAAAGGAAATAGACTTCCAGAAAGTCCAGAAAGCTCAGAGAGTCCAAAAGAAGTTGGACCCAAAGAGGAACACACCAAGGCACATCATAATTACATTAGCCAAGATTGAAATGAAGGAGAGAATCTTAAAAGCAGCAAGAGAAAAGGAGATAGTTACCTACAAAGGAGTGCCCATAAGACTGTCAGCTGATTTCTCAAAAGAGATCCTTACAGGCAAGAACGGGCTGGAAAGAAGTATTCCAAGTCATGAAAGGCAAGAACCTACATTCAAGATTGCTCTATCCAGCAAAGCTTTAATTTAAAATGGAAGGGCAGATAATGTACTTCTCAGGTAAGGTCAAGTACAAGGAGTTCATCATCACCAAGCCCTTATTATATGAAATGTTAAAGGGACTTACCTAAGAAAAAGAAGATTAAAAAATGTACAGTAAAATGAAAGCAAACTCACAATTATTAACAACCACACCTAAAACAAAAACAAAAGCAAACTAAGCAAACAAGTAGAATAGGAACAGAACCACAGAAATGGAGATCACATGGAGGTATTGCAACAGGGGAGTGGGAGGAGGTGAAAGGGGGAAAAAGTATAGAAAATAAGTACATAGATAGTAGGTAGACAATAGACAGGGGGAGGTTAAGAATAGTATGGCAAATGTAGAAGCCACAGAACTTGTAAGTGTAACACATGGACATGAACTAAAGGGGATAACAGGGGTGGGAGTAGATGTGCAATGTGGAAGGGAGTGAAGGGGGGAAAATGGGACAACTGTTATAGCATAATCAATAAAATATATTTGTAAAAAATTGATTTTGTGTGTCTGGATGGTGGAGAAATGGTAATAGTATGAAGTGGAAACAAGTTGTCACTAAAGAGAAAACAAAATTTGAAATTAAAATAATGTTATCAAAGAGGAAGGTAAAATGGGCTAAGCAAAGGGAGGGCCAAAATATGTGAATTGAAATACACTACAGTATAAAATGTAGTGACTTAATATATACAAACTTGCTGGACAAGAAATAAATGTTAAAAAGTTATGCAGGAAAGAAAATATTGCAAATCAGGAAGAATACCATAGTGCCTTTCATCTCTATAGCCTCTTGTATTTACCAGTTTTTTTCCTTCTGGATTTGCCTCTGGTGATGTCAGATGTTGACAGTGTCTGACCTTAGGCAGCCTGTTCCGTACTTCCAGTGATCTGTCCCTGGCTATCTCCTTCAATTGTTAATCTGGTCACTCTGCACTCAGCAGTCAGGTTTAAGCACTTTAGGGTGGGGCCAAATCCCTCCTGGGATGGAGGCTATTGTTTCCTTTCAGGTTGCTGCTGCTTGGATGGAAGTGTCCTGCCTGAGCAGGATGTTTGCTTTGTATGGGGGTTGACTCAGCACTGGAACACAGGATCTACTCTTCTCAGTTCTCTCCCAAAGGCTTCTGTCCTTAGTCTCTCTTTAGGCCTTTCCAGCCCCTCTGCCCCTGCCTTTGCCAGAGCCAAGGGTAAGTGGCTGCTAATAAAAATTTTTGTGTTGGCCCTGGCTGGTGTAGTTCAGTGGATTGAGCGTGGGCCTGGAAACCACATGATCGCGGTTCGATTCCCAGTAAGGGCACATGCCTGGGTTGCAGGCCAGTTCCCAGAAGGGGACACATGAAAGGCAACCATACATTGATATTTCTCTCCTTCCCTTCCCCTCTAAAGATAAATAAAAAATCTTAAAAAAATTTGTGTTGGCCCTTTAAATGACTCTTGTGTGTCCAGCCATCTGTCTTCGCAGCCCTGTCACTTTTTGCTGCTGGTGGTTATCTGTGTACTTTTTGGGTTCTGGTGTTCCAGGCTGGAAACCCTAGCTTAAGGTTTAGATGCCATTCTTCTGGGGATTCAACCAGCCACTTAATTATCCATCTGGTGCTGCCACCTATGGGCACCCAGTCCACCCTCTTGAGCCTCTACCACACTCCTTACTAGAAGGATTGTACTGAAGCTGATTCTTCTGTCTTTCCAAGGTTATAAGGCTTCTCTCTCTCTCTATTGCTCAATTAATTTGTTCTGGGTGGGTTCTCCACAATTGAGTTGTAATTCCAGATTGGCCCTGTGAGGCAGTCAGTGTGAGTTCCATTCATTTCTCTGCCATCTTTCCTCTCTTTCTGATTCTGATTATTGTTTTCTTAACCAATGCTCCCAAACCTAATTTTATTTTCTTTAAGTGCCACCTTCTGAATCTATGGCAGCAGAAAGGGCTATATATTTGTTTTCATCTAAGAGTAAGATGCATTCTATATACAAACCTAGGCTATTTCTAGACCACTTCCACATCCAAAAGCTATTTATTTATTCACTCTCACAGAGATGTGAATGTATACTTACAAAGACTTAGTCTTTATATCTTCCTGGAAGATAAGTCTATTATCTTATCTAGTGTGGTGGTTAGTACAGGCTTTAGACTGAAGAAAGCCTAGGTTTGACTACCTACCCTGCCAATTAATGGCTGTATAAAGCTGGAAAATAAATTTCCCTGGGCAAAAGATATTTCTCCGCTATAAAAATAAAAGGATAGGGGACTTCTGGCCCAGATGGAGGCATACCTAGGTATGCTTTGCCTACTCACACAACCAAAAGAAGGACAAGAAATTAAAAAAAAACCCTGAGAAGTCCCATAAAATTGAACTGTATGGAAGTCTGACAACCAAGGAGTTAAAGAAGAAACATTCACCAGACAAGCAGGAGGGGTGGAGGCTGGCAACTGGGGTGTACAGGAAGCACAGCAAGGTGGTGGCTGGAGGACCTGAGCAAGGTGGCATCTGGTGGAGTGGGAAGTCCCACACTTGCATGTGGATAAACCAGGAGGAACAATTGGGGACCAAGACAGACCATGTAACCCAGTCTTCCAGCATGAGGAAATAAAGTCTCAAACCCTCTGACTGCCTCACAGGAGAGTTTGTTGGAGAGACCCACAGGGTCCTGGAGTGTACACAAAACCACCCACCTGGGAATCAACACCAAAAGGGCCCAATTTGCTTGTGAGTAGTGGAGGAAGTGACTGAAAGCTGGCAGAGAGTCAAGTAAGCACCATTGTTTCCTCTCTAATCCCTTCCCCACATAGAGTGCCACAATGCAACTCTGTGGGTTGTCCCTCCCTGGTGAATGTGTAAGGCTCCACCACTTACTATGTAACAGGTGCACAAAGACAAATAAATATGGCCCAAATGAAAGAACAGAGGAAAGATTCAGAAAAAAATACAACTAAGAGATGAAGAGATAACCAACCTATCAGGTGTAGAGTTCAAAACACTGGTAATCAAGAGAACTGATTATCAGTGTTTTCATCAGTGTAGTGAATTGTTGGTGTGATTGCAGACTGATGAAACTACTATGGAAAACAGTACAAAATTTTTTCAGAAAACTAAAAATGGAACTGCCTTTTGACCCAGCAATTCCACTGCTAGCATTGTATCTTAAGAACCCTGAAACAGCAATCCAAAAGAACCTATGCACCCCGATGTTCATAGCAGCACAATTTACAATAGCCAAGAGTTGGAAGCAACCTAGGTGCCCATCAGTAAATGATGGATCAAAATTCTATGGTACATTTACACAATGGAATTCTATGCAGCAGAAAGAAAGAAGGAGCTACTACCCTTTGCAACAGCATGGATGGAACTGGAAAGCATTATGCTGAGTGAAATAAGCCAGGTGGTGAAAGACAAATACCATATGACCTCACCTTTAACAGAATCCTAAAGAACAAAATAAACAAGCAAGAAAAATATAACCAAAGACACTGAAATAGAGATCAGGCTGACAATGTCCAGAGGGGAGAGGGGAGGGAATTTCAGGGTAAAGGGGGGAGGATTTACAGGAACTAGTATAAAGGATACATGGACAACAGCTAAGGGGGATGGAAATGGGAGGGAGGTGGGGCACACTGTGGGGGGTGGGCTGGGACGGGAGTATAAGACAGAAAACTGTACTTGAACAAGAATTAAATTAAAAATGTATAAATAAAAATAATTCAAATATTTTTAAAATGATAATACATTTATACAATGGAATACTATGCAGCAGAAAGAAAGAAGGAGCTCCTATCCTTCACAACAGCATGAATAAAACTGGAGAGTATTATGCTAAGTGGAATAAATCAGGCAATGAAAGACAAGTACCATATAATCTCACCTTTAACAGGAACCTAATCAACAAAATGAATAATCAAGCAAAATATAACCAGACATTGAAATTGAGAGCAGGCTGACAGTGACAAGAGGGGAGAAGGAAGGAAGGAGATAAAGGGGGAAAGTGGTGAGGGGTTTGTAGAAGCAATTATAAAGGACACATGGGTGGTAACAAGGGGGGTGGATTGGAGGACAGAGATGGGGAGGGCTGGGGTGATGGGGAGGGGTGGGGGGGAAACGCAGAAATCTGTGCTTGATCAACAATAAAAAAAGTTTCAAAAAACACTGGTAACCAGAATGCTCACAGAAATGGTTGAGTATGGTCACAAAATAGAGCAAGAATGAAGGGTACAGAAGGTGAAATAAAGAAAAATGTACAGGGAACTAATAGTGATAGGAAGGAAACCTGGACTCAAATCAATGGCTTGGAGCAGAAGGAAGAAATAATCATTGAGCCAGAACAGAATGAAGAAACAAGAATTCAAAAAAAAATGAGGAGAGGATTAGGAAGCCCCAGGCAACTTTAAATATTCCAACATCCAAATCATAGCAATGCCAGAAGGAAAAGAGGAAGAGCAAGAAATTGAAAACTGATTTGAAAAAAATAATACAGGAGAAGTTCTCCAATCTGGTAATGGAAATAGACTTCCAGGAAGCACAGAGAGTCCCAAAGAAGTTGGACCCAAAGAAGAACACACCAAGGCACATCATAATTACATTACTCAAAGTTAACATAAGGACAGAATCTTAAAAGCAGCAAGAGAAAAGGAGAGAGTTACCTGTAAAGGAGTTCCCATTAGACTATCAGCTGTTTTCTCAAAAGAAACTTTGCAGGCAAAAAGGGGCTGGAAAGAAGTATCCAAAGTCAGAAAAGGCAAGGACCTACATCCAAGATCATGCTATACAGCAAAGCTACCTTTTAGAATGGAAGGGCAGATAAAGTACTTCCCAGATAATGTCAAGTTAAATTTAGGAGTTCATCATCACTGAGCCCTTACTATATAAAATATTAAAGGGACTTATCTAAGAAAAAGAAGATCAAAACTATGAACAGTAAAATTACAAGAAACTCACACCTATCAACAATCAAACCAAAAAAATAAAAAACACAAACAAGAAATGAACTAAGCAAACAACTAAGACAGGAACAAATTCACAGAAATGGAGATCACATGAAGGGTTATCAGTGGGGAGTGGGAGGGGGAGAATGGGAGAAAAGGTACAGGGAATAAAAGGCATAAATGGTAGGTACAAAGTAGACAAGGGGAGGTTAAGAATAGTATGGGAAATGGAGAAGCCAAAGAACCTAACATTTACAACCCATGGACATGAACTAAGGTTGGGGAATGCTGGTGGGAGGCAGGTACAAAGTGGAGGGGAATAAATGTGAGAAAAAATGAGAATACTGTAATAGTGTAATCAATGAAATATATTCTTTTTAAAAAATATTTATTTATTTATCTTTAGAGGAGAAGGGAAGGAGAGAGGAAGAGAAACATCAATGTATGGTTGCTTCTCGTGCATCCCCTGCTGGGAACTGGCTCCTGCCAGGAACTGGCCTGCAACCCAGATATGTGCTCTAACTGGGAATCGAACTGCGATCGTCTGGTTCGCAGGCCCGCACTCAATCCACTGAGCTACACCAGCCAGGGCCAATGAAACATATTCTTAAAATAAAATAAAATAGATAGGATAGCACTTAGCTTACAGGATTATTTTGAGGATTTGGTAAATATATAAGTAAATTATGAAGTACCATATTAAGAAGTTGGGGAAATGAGAAGAGTCAAGCATAGGAAATTGAAAAGAAGTGGCCACTGAAATAGGAGGGATGAGTAAGTAGGAAAATTAAAAGAATATGGAATATTGAAAGCAGTGAGAAGAAAATGCCTGAGGAAGGAGTGATCAACTGACTCAAATATTGCTGCTCGGTCAAGTTACATGAAGGCTGACAATGATTATTAGATTTGGCAATGTGGAGTAATTGGTAACCCTGAAAATGCAGTTTTTATGGGGTGACAGGTTCAAGAGAATAGGATCACTTACACTCCTAGCAGTGATAAAATAACGAAGATCAAATATACCTTCTGGCCCAAAGCAACTACAAATTTGAAAAAAAAAAAAAAGAAACATAAGGCAACCTCATTAGTGGAAGAACGTTTGCCAATAATATATCTAATAAGGAATTAATATCCAGAACATATGGAGAATTCCTACAACTCCCTATCCCTTCACTGTTGATTCCCTGTACATTTTTCTCTATTTCACTTTGCAGTCTTCACTTTATTCTCTATTTTGCGACCATACTCAACCATTTCCGTGAGCATCCTTACTACCAAGATTTTGAACTCTGCATCTGATAGGTTGGCTATGCCTTCATCACTTTGTTCTATTTTTGGAGTTTTGATCTGTTCCTTTATTTGGGCCATATTTTTGTGTGTTGTTGTAAGGGTCAGAGCCTAATGTATTCACCAGGATGGGGCAACTGACAGAGCTGTTTTGTGATGCTGTAGTGGGGTAGGGGTCTGAGAGAAAAAAATGGGGCTTGATGTGTTCTCAGCTGGTTATCAGTCACTTCCCTCCACTACCCACAGGCAAATTGGGCCCTTCTGGTGCTGATTTCCAGGTGGGTGGATTTTTGTACACTCTAGGACCCTGTGGGTTTCTCTAATGAACTCTACTGTGAGGCTGGGCATTTCTTACACTGCCCCAACCCCCACAGGTTTTTTTCAGTCAGAGGGTTTGAGACTATTTCTTCACACTGGAACCCTGTGTTGCATGGTCTGTCCCACTCCCCAGGTTTTCCTCCTGGTTTATCCACATGAAAATGTGGGACTGCCCACTCCACCAGATGCCACCTTGCTCAGGTCCTCCAGCCACCACTTTGACATGTTTCCTGTCCACCTTGGCTGTCCATCTCTATCCCTCCTGCTGGACTGGATGAATGTTTCTTCTTTAACTTCTTGGTTGTCAGACTTCTATACAGTTCAATTTTCTGCCAATTCTGTTCTTTTTTTCTTTTTTAAAAATTTGTTCTCCTTATTTTGGTTGTGTGAGGAGGCAAAATGTATCTAATTATGCCTACATGTTGTCCAGAAGTACAAGTCTTTTTTTATTAATTTTTTTCTTTTAAAAATTATTTAATTATTTTTGAGTACAGTTTTCTGTCTATTACTCCCATTCCATTCCACCTCCCGTGGTGCCCCCCTCCCTCCCATTCCCACCCTTCTCATTTGTTTTCCATGTATCCTTTATATATCTTCCTCTAAATCCCTCTCCTATTTCCCCTGAAATTTCCTCCCCTCTCCTCTCTGGACGCTGTCAGCCTGTTCCGTATTTGAGTGTCATTGGTCATATTTTGCTTGCTTGTTTGTTTTGTTGTTTAGATTCCTGTTAAAGATGAGATCATATGGTATTTGTCCTTCAACACCTGGCTTATTTCACTCAGCATAATGCTCTCCAGTTCCATCCATGATGTTGCAAAAGGTGGGAGCTCCTTCTTTCTTTCTGCAGCATAGAATTCCATTGTGTAAATGTACCATAGTTTTTTGATCCAGTCATTTACTGATGGGCATCTAGGTTGCTTCCACATCTTGGCTATTGTAATTGTGCTGCTATGAACATCGGGGTGCATAGGTTCTTTTGGATTGGTGTTTCAGGGTTCTTAGGATACAATCCTAATAGTGGAATTGCTGGGTCAAAAGGCACGTTCATTTTTAGTTTTCTTAGAAAGTTCCATACTGTTTTCCATAGTGGTTGTACCAGTCTGCAATCCCACCAACAGTGAACTAGGGTCCCCTTTTCCCCACAACCTCTCCAGCACTTGTTGTTTGTTTCTTTGTTTATGATAGCCATTCTGACTGGTGTTAAGTGGTATCTCATTGTGGTTTTAATTTGCATCTCTCTGATAGCTAGCGATATTGAGCATCTTTTCATGTGTCTCTGGATCCTTTGTATGTCTTCCTTGGAGAAATGTCTGTTCAAGTCCTTTCCCCATTTTTTAATTGGGTTGCTCATCTTCTTTGAGTGGAGTCGAGTGAGTTCTTTGTATATTTTGGAGATTAAACCTTTGTCTGAGGTATCATTGGCAAATATGTTTTCCCAAACAGTTGCTTCTCTTTTTATCTTGATACTGTTTTCCTTAGCCATGCAGAAGCTTTTTAGTTTGTTGAGATCCTATTTGTTTGTTCTTTCCTTTATGTCCCTTGCTCTAGGGGACGTATCAGTAAAAATCTTGCTGCATGGAATATCTTAGATTTTCCTGCCAATGTTCTCCTCTAGGGCTTTAATGGTGTCATAGCTTATATTTAAGCCTTTTATCCACCTTGAGTTTATTTTGGTGTATGGTGTAAGTTGGTGCTCGAGTTTCCTTTTTTTTTTGCATGTAGCTGTCCAGTTCTCCCAACACCATTTGTTGAAGAGGCTATCTTTACTCCATTTTATGTTATTGCCCCCTTTGTCGAATATTAGTTGACTGTAGAAAGTTGAGTTTATTTCTGGGCTCTTTGTTCTTTTCATAAGGTACAATACCCATTTATGATAAAGGTACTCAGAAAAACGGGAATAGAGGGAACATTCCTCAATATAATAAAGGCCATATATGAAAGACCTACAGCCAACATTATACTCAATGGGCAAATCTAAAATCTTTTCCACTAAGATCAGGAACAAGACAAGGTTGCCCACTTTCACCACTTCTATTCAATATAGTATTAGAAGTTCTAGCCACAGTGATCAGACAAGGAAAGGAAATATAAGGCATCCAAATTGGAAAGGAGGAAACAAAACTGGCATTGTTTGCAGATGACATGGTAGTGTACATGGAAAAGCCTATAGCCTCTACCAAAAAACTGCTCGAACTAATAAATGAATTTGGCAAAACAGCAGGTTACAAAGTCAATATCCAGAAATCAAAGGCATTTTTTTTGTTTTTTGTTTTTGGCATTTTTGTATACCAACAATGAAACAGAAGAAGCAGAAATCAGGCAAAAAATCCTATTCGATATAGCAAAAACAAAAATAAAATATCTGACAATAAACCTAACCAAGGAGGTTAAAGACCTGTATGCAGCAAACTACACAGCACTGAAGAAAGAAATCAAGGAAGACACAAACAAATGGAAACATATACCATACTCATGGATTGGAAGAATTAACATCATCAGAATGTCCATACTACCCAAAGCAATTTACAGATTCAATGCAATACCTATTAAAGTACCAATGGCATATTTCACAGACATAGAACAAACACTTCAAAAGTTTATATGGAACCATAAAAGACCATGAATAGCAGCCGAAATTTTGAGAAAGAAGAACAAAGTAGGAGGGATCACAACACCTGATATCAAACTGTATTACAAGGCCACTGTAATCAAAACAGCCTGGTACTGGCATAAAAACAGGCACATAGACCAATGGAATAGAACAGAAATTATAATATTTTTTCACAACATCATTAAATGATCCTGAAGGAAGAAATAATACCAATGGATGGCAACCATAACATTAGAGAAGTATTTTCCAAGTGTACCATGCATACTAATTGTTTAGTTACTAGTTAAGTCACAAATAAACTCTTGCTTTGTAATTCCATACTGGAACTGTGAATAAAAGTATTACTGCTGGTACAATAGCCAGTTGTTTATATTTCAAAGCAGATAGATTTTTAAAAAATAATATTTAATGCCCTGGCCAGCATGGCTGAGTTGGTTGGACATCATCTCACAAATTGAAAGGACTTTGGATCACTTCCTGGTCAGAGCACATGCCTGGGTGGCAGGTTAAGTTCCCAGTCGGGCCAGGTATAGAAGACAGGCAATCAATGTTTCTCTCTCACATAGATGTTTCTACCCTTTCTTGCTCCTTCCCTTCCCCCTTTCCGTAAAAATAAATAGAACCTTTAAAAAATAAAATTGTAAAGTAGAACTTACAAAATATGGCTGACATAAGGGGGGTAAATAAGCTTTAATTTGCCCCTCCAGTTACTTTTTTCCTGCTTCTTTACAGTTTTGTGCCAGGAAGCTAACTTATATGTGCTGCATCAATGGGATTCCGTAGTTTTGGACTTGAAATTGGGTTCATTCTATGGGAAGCAACAGCAGGAGGTCAAAGATCATCAAGAGAATGAGGTCAGACCTTTTATTGCTCCTCCCCAGCCCTCATTCCTTCTCCATTCCTGCTACCTTATCCTGAGTTGGTTGCATTTTTTTTTTTTTTTTTGCCTAGGGTAAGGGTCCCTTTACCTGCATCTAATGGATTTTTCCAAATAGTGACACTACTTACTCTCTCCTCTTGCCTCTCATGCCTAGAGGCCTAGGAAGCCTAGGTGTGATGATGGCTACCACTTAAGAGTGCTTCAACATCACTTGCTAGTTTCTCTTTAACATTGTGGCCACACCTGTATAAATAATTCTGTTATTAAACTCTCCAACATTATTCCAACTGAGCATACTATCTTTTTCTGCCATCACATGACTGATACACAAGGCTACAGGTTGTCTGTGGGACTAAATGAAAGGTCACAGTGAAAAGTATTTTAAAAACACAAGTATTAGGTCTTATTTTTATCAGAAATAAATTGCTGAATAATAGAATGGACCAATAAAGGAGACCCAGATAGATCTCAAGTATGAGGTTAAAGTAAAATTCAACCAGACATAACTAGATGGTTCACCAAGAGGTAAATTGTCAGGATTAAAAAGGCACATGTGAAGCAAGCTGAAAGACAAACACCCATGAGGCAGCCATTCAAATAAGACATGGAGCAGTCAAAACCCTCAAATGTGATAGAGATATGATAGAACTTAACTCCAGGACAGCCTCCAAAGGCAGTTAGCTCCCCACCTTTGCCCCCAGTCTCTGAGTAACATTGTATTGCCACCATCCACAAGACAGAGAACCAGTTTGTCTCTAAAGGCCAGCCCTTGGCTTTCATTTATACACTAATTTTCCTGCCCCACACTGTCCACTACAACGGAACAGTTTAAGGGTATTTACTACTTTTCATCTACTTCAGTTCAATCTTGGTGTAAAACTGCTCCTTTGCCTTTTTAGATCATCTACATTTCACTATCCTTATATTCTACAGCCCACCCGTTGACTCTAGATTACTTGCCTATTGTTCATACACACTATTCCATCTCTAAAGTGTTGAGATAGTTTATTCTGATACTCAGAATAAATGCTTGAATGCTCAGAAGCTGCGTCTGTCCTGGGCTCAGACCCATCCTCATCTTCAACTTGACAGTCCTTTCTCAGAAACTTTGTCAATCCCAAGTCAACAGTGTTCCCTATAGTATGCCTGCAGAAATTATCTGAACTAGACCCTCTTCTGTCCAATAACCAGGAGCTAATATCTTTTTCTTCTCAACTCTAGCAGTTGCTTAAATCCTACAATTAAGTCAATCCCTGAGCAGCTGCAAGACCTAACTTGATTATTATTTCTATGACCTGATCCCTTTGACAACTCTTTCCCTCCCCCAGCCCTTTTGTACCACCTGAGGCTTACAAACTTTCAAACCTCTCTGGGACCACCGCCTCTCTTCATATAATATTAATACACAGAAATAACAATCCAAAACTCAAATATAAGTCAATTCTTCTGGCTCTAGACAATGGCAGCTACTCCTACATCTACATATAAATTTGAGGAGGGGGACTTTGCCAGAGAGAATGCAGAAAACACGAGACCTTTGTAGTATAAGCCACATGACACAGAGAGCTCAGTGGCTTTTTCTATAGACTAAAATAGAAGCCATCCTACTTCATAGCTTCCAAAATACCTAAAATGAAAAGCAAAAGAGAAACACACAGTGTTCTTCCAATCACAAAGAAGAATTCATTTAATATTTATATCTTTATAACAGTTTGAAAGTGTTGATTACAATAGTGCAATCTTACATTTTCGATGTGATGTCCCCAGGACTCTGAAATGAATTTCCTCAAATTCCTTAGTAGATATGAGAATATGGTATTGTGGTTAAGCACACAGGTTCTGGACCCAGTATACCTGGATTTGAAATCTCAGATCTGTTATGTAGCAAGTACAGTTGAACCTTGAACAACACAGATTTGAACTTCACAGGTCTACTTATACATGAATTTTTCCAATAAGTATAGTTGGCCCATTGTATCCTTTGGTTTTAAATCTGCACATTCAACCATTTGCAGATGGAAAACAGCATTTTTGCTTTCCCAGCCACAGTTTCAAAACCATAGATTGAAAATACTGTTTTCAGTCTAAGGTTGGTTGAATTGTGGATACAAAGAGCCAGTTGTAGTTAAGTTTTAAGGGAGTCAAAAGTTCATAAATGTTTTCATAATGACCCTGGATTATGGAAGCAACCCATATGTATTATTTGACTACTGAGAGTTCTGTGCCAGAAAATAAATTCGTAGAGAGAGCTAGCCCCCAGACTCCAGACTTTCTCCCATTTTTCCCAGTTCCTAGTCCTATTATAGCAATATGGCAAGGACCTCCTGACTGAATAGAACCTCGTGTACCTCAGCCCACATGTCCAAGTACTGTTTATACTCAAATTGCTATCACTTGGCCATTGCTCAGGTCTAACATTGTGTACAAAACCAACGTGATCAGGAGTAAAGACCTGGGGGCAAGCCTGTGCAAACCTTGATAAAGGGGTTGAGACTGTTTGGGCAAAGAATTCCAGGATTTTAATAATTGGGCCATGATCTAGAAAAGTTGTTGAAGGAGGGTATCAGATGGGCATATCCCCAAAGTACAGTAAACCTTTACCCCATAGGAGGGGGAGCATCTGGAAGAGAGACAGAGCAGCACTCTAAAGCACTGGTTCAAAGCAGGACAGCTTTCACCCATGTATTAGAAAAGTTATGAGAAATGTGCAAGACCTATATGAAGAAGAGTAAAACATGTAAATAAAGACCATAAATAAGCAACAACAACAACAACAACAACAAAATCTCAAAGGAGAGATACAGCATAAACCAGGCTGGAAAAACATGTTTTTAAAGATGTCATTTCCCCCTAAATTAACCTGTAAATTCAATGCAATAACCAACATTATTCTACTGGACATTTTATGAAAATTTGACAGCTGGCTTTATAAATACAGATGAATTATTTTTAAAACAGGTATTAAAAGAATGTTCTCTTGGGTAATGTGTTCTAAGGCTAAAATAGGCTATGGTAATTAAAATGAATAAATAGATCAATGAGATAGAATAGAAGCCAGGATATTTAATAGGTGAAAAAACTGGCACTTCAAATTAAAAAGGAAACAATGGACTATTCATTAAGTGATATTGGGATAATTTAACATACATTAGAAAAAATTAAGTTCATGTTGACATCATACTAAAAAATAAATTCCAGATGGGTTAAAGAACTAAATGTAGGTCAGACACAAGATGGCAAAGAAATAAGTGAAAGCTACATTAACCTTTGCCCAGGACCAATATGGAATTAAAACTAAATTGTAGAGAAATCATCCTGAATAACCAATGGAACACTAGCTAGAGAGAAGCCTTAAAACCAAGGACAGACACAGGAAACCACTTCTCCACAAAGAGACTGGTAGGAATGATAGAGAAGATGCAAAAGGGATGGCTGGGTTCCCATGGGTGGCACCTGAAGTTTTCCAAAGAGATATTTCAGAAGGCAGGGGGTTCACCTAGAGAAGTGTGGGGTCTAAACCCCAAGATGGGCTCCCCAGACTATAACACCAGAGCTAGGAAAGGAACCCAGATAATATCCAGCTGTGAGAAGCAGTGGGGTTTCTGTCCACCAGGACAGACAGCTAGAGACACAGACAGCCTCTTAACAAGTCAAGCTACAACATTTCATTTGCTGCCACTTACCCTGGGCTCTGGCAGAAGGAAGGCAGAGTGGACTAGAGACACATGAGAAGAGTCTGGTTTGGGTTGCTCTTCAAAGAGAACTGAAGTAACAGCCACCAGGATCCATGTGCATACTGCATGGATCATCCCTCATACTGCATAGGACTTTCTCAGGCAGAGCACTCCCCTCCAAGTGGCATCAGCCTGAGGGGAAGCAATAGTACTTACTACCTGCAAAAATAACTCTGCCTGACTCTGTGGATGTTAAGCCAGGTTGCTGAGTACAGCTTGAGGCTATATCATTGATTAATTATAACAACTAAGATGGATCTCTGAGAGCTCTGAGACTTCAGCTGAGCCTCACCTGGGCATGGTGCTGGTAAAAGCCAGCCTTTGATGCACATCCTGGTTCTTTCTGCACATGAACAGGCCCAACACTGGGAGCCACATGCTATGGATCACTGATAACTCCAAACAGGTTGCTCAGGGCCAGATACAAGCAGTGTCTGACAAAGGTCTACACCTGAGTCTTTACAGACCAACCTAATGCATAGAAGCAAACACAAAGAAACAGCCAAAATGGAAAGACAAACACCCAAAATGAAAGAATAAGAGAATTCTCCAGAAGAAAAACTAGATGAAATGGGGGCAAGCAATTTATCAGATAGAGTTTAGAGTAATGATCACAAGGATACTCAACATCATCAAAGAAGACATAGAAACCAGAAAAAAGGACAAGTCAGAAATGAAGGATGCGATATGTGAAATAAATAGTACAGTGAAAGGAATAAACAATAGATTGAATCAGTGATTTGGAAAACAAGGTAGAAACAAAAAACACAGGTACAGCAGCAAAAAGAAAAAAAGAATTTAAAAAAATGGAGAGAGCTTAAGAAACATTTTGGAAAACATGAAACATAACAACATCCAAATCATGAGAATACCAGAAGTAAAAAGAGAGTGAGCAAGGGATCAAGAACCTATTTGAAGACATAATGACTGAAAATTTCCCTAATCTGGTGAAGGAAAAAGACACACAAGTCCAGGAAGCTCAGAGAGTCCCACACATGCTGTATCCAAAGAGGCTTACACCAAAGCACATCATAATTATAATGACAAGACTTAAAGGCAAGGAGAGAATATTAAAACCTGCAAGAAAAAAGCAGATATGTACATACAAAAGAGAACCAATTACACTGTCATCTGATTTCTCAACAGAAACATTTCAGAACAAAAGACAGTAGTGTGAAAAGGTGATGAAAAGCAGGGAACAACCAGCTACTTTACCCAGCAAGGCTGTCATTTAATATCAAAGGGGAAATAAGGAGCTTCCCAAACAAGATAAAGCTAAAACAGTTTGTTAACACCAAACAAGTACAGCAACAAATGTTAAAGGTCTTGGTTAAGAAGAAGATGAAGAATGAGAATGAGGAGAGGAAGAAGAAGGAGAAGAGGAAAAAGTAGGAGGAGGAGGAAAACAACAACAGAGGAAAATAGTCTAACAAAAAATGTCACTAAATATGTATCTATCAATAATCACTTTAAATGTAAATGGCTTAAATTCTCCAACCAAAAGATATAGTGTAGCTGAAATGATAAAAAAAAAAAGCATACATATGCTGCCTCCAAGATACTCTCCTCTGATTGAAAGGTGGACACAGACTAAAAAGAAAGGGATGGAAAAAGATATTACATGCAAATGGAAAGGGAAAAATGCTGAGGCAGCAGTAATTACATCTGATAAAATAGACTTTAAAACAAAAGCTATAGTAAGAGACTAAGAAGGACACCACACAATGATAAAGGGAACAATCCAACAAGAGGATAAAGCCTTAGTCAACATGTATGTACCCAGCATAGGAGCACCTAAATATGTGAAGCAAATCCTGATGGACATAAAGGTAGAGATTGACAGAAATAAAGTCCTAGTAATAGATTTTAACTCCCCTTTTACTTCAATGGATAAATCTTCCAGACACAAAATCAAAAAGGAGACAACAGCCTTAAATGACACACTAGATCAAATGATTTTAACTGATATCTTCAGAGTATTTCACCCAAAAGCAGTAGCATATACATACTCTTCAATTACACATGGAATGTTTTCTAGAATAGACCACATGTTAGGACACAAAACAAGTCTCAATAAATTTAGGAAGATCAAAATTATACCAAGCACCTTTTCTGATCAAATGCTATGAAACTAGAAATCACTCACATGAAGAACACTGAAAAACAAACAAAGACATGGAAGCTAAATAACATATTATTAAGCAATGAATGGGTCAACAATGAGATCAAGGAAGAACTCAAAATATACCTTGAAACAAAGAAAAATGAAGACACAACAATTCAAAATCTGTGAGACAATGGGACAACAATCCTAAAAAGGAAATAAATAGCATTACGGGCCTATCTTGGAAAAAAAAACAACAATGAGGGAAAGCTCAAATAAACAATCTAACTTTACACTGAAAGGTGCTTGAAAAGGATAAAAAATAAAGCCCAAAGTCAGTAGAAGGATGGAAATAATAAATATCAGAGCAAAAATGCACAAAGTAGAGTCTAAAATATGATACAAAGATCAATTCATCTAAGAGCTGGTTCTTTGAAAAGATAAAGAAGATTGACAAACCTTTAACCAGACCCATCAAGAGAGAGGACCCAAATAAATAAGAAGTGAAAGAGGAGATATAACAATGGACACCAAAGAAATATAAAGGATAGTAAGAAAATATTATAAACAACTATATGCCAACAAACTAGACAACCTGGATGAAAAGGATAAATTCCTACAAATATACAATCTTCCAAAACTATATCAGAAAGAATCAGAGAATCTGAATAGACAGATTACACCTAGTGAAACTGAAGCAGAAATTTAAAAAACTCCCAACAAACAAATGGCCAAACCAAATCAAGAAGAATGAGAGAATATGAATGGACAGATTACCCCTAGTAAAAATGAATCATTAATTTTTTTAAAGATTTTATTTATTTGTCTTTAGAGAGGAAGGGAAGGAGAGAAGGAGAGAAATATCAATGTATGGTTGCTTCTTGTGAGTCCCCTGCGGGGAACTGGCCTGCAACCCAGGCATGTGGCCTGACTGGGAATCGAACTGGGATTGTGTGGTTCGCAGGCCTGCGCTCAATCCACTGAGCTACACCAGCCAGGCCATGAATCATTAATTTAAAAAAAAAAGCCCTGGACTGGATGGCTTCACAGGTGAATCTTACCAAACATTCTGGGAAGAATTAACACCTCTCCTTCTCAAACTATTTCAAAATATTCAAGATAAGGGATGGCTCCCAAGTTCATTTTACCAGGCCAGCATTATCCTAATACTAAAACCAGATAAAGACATTAAAAAAAGAAAGAAAGAAAATTATAGGCCTAGTGATACAGGGTGTAGCCAAGGGGGGGCCCAGAAAAGATTTGGAATGGTGTCCGGAACTCAAAGTGTACAGAAATATTGGAGGAAATATTAGGATGTCCTCACCCCCCCCCCAGGTGTCAGTTGGGGGAAGGGACGAATGGAGCAGGGCCATTGAGAGCTGTTTTGCATAGCAACAGTTTTGCAGCTAACCTCTGGAGTGGTCATTTAACATATCTATAACCTTTAACTGGTTTCATAGATATGTTAAATAGCTGTGGCCAAGTTTTGGGCCAGGGAGAAGTGAGGGGCTGCGAACCAGGCTAGAATTGAGAATTGAAAGCTGCTTCTCGGAGAGAGTGCCTGGGAGAGAGGCATGTGGCTTTAGCAGAGTGAGGACCCCCTCTTGGCCAGATGAGGGGGAGAGCCATGCTATTTAGAAAGATGTAGACCCCTGTAGCCATTAAGAGGGAGAGCCATGCAGTTTCAGCAGAGTGCAGACCCCCTCTTGGCCAGGTGGAAGGGAAGACCACGCAACTTTGCCAGAATGGAGATCCCTGCGGCCAGGTGAAGAAGAAAGACGCGGCTTTGGTAGAAGAGGCCCACACGGCTTTGGCGTGCTCCCTTTGGCTGAGTAGCCTGGAAAGCAGGAGAGACTTTGACTAGAACTTGGTACAAAGAACTCTTGCCAGTGGAAGGTGCCGCATGACTTTGGATTAATTGGAGATCCTGCCTGGACAGGCAGGCGACACAGCTCACGTGCCAGTGGCCTGGGAGAAAAACGGACGTGTGCTCTTTTCCTGATTTACGGTACCCAGAGTTGGGACAGTGGGAGAAGGGAGCGCTGTGTGTGTGTGTGTAGGTGTATACCCTTAAAGACTTTAATATTTTAAGGAAGGCATTAGGCCTAAATAGCATTAAATAAACATTTTGTTTCCTTTTCACAAATCTCTGGCATTGAGAGATGTGTTTCCAATTGGCGGCGGACAGAAGAACCCTATAGATATTAGTGTATCGTCCTTGGGAGGGGCCCCTGTTTTCTGCAGCAGTTTTTGGCATACCTCGGTAGGCCAAGTATTGCCCCCCCCCTCAGACCCTTTGTTCGGTAACACTAGTAGCCCTGATGAACATAGAGGTTAAAATTCTCAAAAAAAATATTAGCAAACTGAATACAGCAATGCCTCAAAAAGAACATATATCATGAGCAACAGAAATGCAAGGGTAATACAACATTCACAAATCAATGTGATTCATGATATTAAAAAATAAAGAATAAAAACCACATCGTCATATCAATAGATGCATAAAAAGCATTTCATAAAATCCAACACCCAATTATGATAAAAACTCTCAGCAAAGTAGAAATAGAAGGAACATAACTGATCATAATAAAGGCCATATATGACAAGCCAACTGCCAGTATCCTCAATGGGAAAAACTACAGGCATTTCCCTTAAGATGAGGAAGAAGAGAGGGAGGTCCACTTTCACCTCTATTTTTCAATATAGTACTGGAAGTACTATGTAAGTACAAATGGAAGTTGCTACAGCAAACATATAGGAAGAAATAAAAGGTATCCAAATGGAAAGGAAGAAGTAAAACTGCCTTTATTTGCAAATGACATGATACTGTATGGATTCCACCAGGAAACTACTATAACTGAGAAATCAATTCACCAAAATAGAAGGATATAAAATAATATCCAGAAATCAGTTGTATTTTTATATGCCAATAATGAAATAACAGAAAGGGAAATTAAGAAAACAGTCCTGGACTTCCGGCCAAGATGGAGTTGAAGGGGGAAATACTGTACCTCCTCACACAACCAAATTTAAGGACAACAAAGATTTAGAAAGAAAAACACAATCAAAACAGACAGAAAATTGAACTGTACCGAAGTCCAACCAAAATCAACTATTTATCCAGACCAGTAAGAGGGGCAGAGTTGGTGGCTGGCAGGGAGGGGTTGTAACTGGGTGCAGTCAGGAGGGGGGCCCTAAAAAAAGGTTTTGGAATGGGGTCTAGAGCTCAGGGTGTCCAGGAAATATTAAGATGTCCTCAACCGCCCCCCCCCCAGGTGTCAGTTGGGGGAAGGGACAAATGGAGCAGGGCCATTGAGAGTTGTTTTGCATAGCAACAGTTTTGCAGCTAAGCTCTGGAATGATCAATTAACATATCTATAACTTGAACTGGCTTCATAGATATGTTAAATAGCTGTGGCCATGCTCTGAGCCAGGGGGATGGAAATGACTTCCACCCAAGACGTAATTAGGGGGCAGGTCCCCAGAGTTACAGCACCTGCGTGAGAGCTTGGAGTTGATTGGCTCCACACCATGAGGCCATATCTGCCCAGACTAATGATGGCAGCCCAGTAAACTTATAATAATACAGAGATACTGGCAAGTGTAACTGATTGTGAGAGGAGTCAGAAAAGGGGCTGCAAAGGAAGATTGGTTCAGGGAGCCACTGGGGAGAGAGCCATATGACTTTAGCAGAGTGAGGACCCCCTCTTTCCCAGGTGAAAGGGAAAACCATGCAGCTTTGCCAGAATGGAGATCACTACAGCCAGATGAAGAAGAAAGACACTTGCTTTTGGTGGAGTGTGGACCCCTGCAGCTTTGGTAGAAGAGGCCCACATGGCTTTAGAGTGCTCCCTTTGGCTGCGTGGCCTGGAAAGCAGGAGAGACTTTGCCTGGAAAAATGAGTACAAAGAACTCTTGCCAGTGGACCATGAGAAGGTGCCACATGACTTTGGATTAACTGGAGATCCTGCCTAGATGGTGACACAGCTCACAGTGTCAGTGACCTGGAAACACACACATGTGCTTCTTTTCCTGAGATATGGTACCCCAAATTAGGGCAGGGTGAGAAGGAAGCGCTGTGGGCATCTGTGGTTATCCTAAAGCACTTTGATATTTTTATGGGGACATCAGGTCACTACTTTAAGTCTGTACAGCTTTAAGTAAACCTTTTGTTTCCTTTTCACAAATCTCTGGCATTGAGAGATGTCTTTCCAATAGGCGGCGGACAGAGGAGCCCAGTAGGTATTAGTATACCGTCCTGGGGGGGTGCTGTTGTTCTGTAGCAGTTTTTGGCATCCCTCAGTGGGCCAAGTATTGCCCCCCCCCTTGGACCTCTGTTTGATAACAGGGTCACAGCAGGAAAAGGTGGTGGTTAGCGGACTGGACAGTCATGGGGCAAAAACCCAGTAAGTCTCGCAAGGCAGCTGGCTGACTGCAGACACACATTCACGCACATGTAAATCAGGAAGGTTTAAAAATGGTCACTGAGACAGGCCACACAACCCAGGGCCCCAGTAACAAGAAATAAAACCTAAAAGAACCAATTGGAAAAAACTTTCAGGGATTGAGGTGCCGGGAGAGGTTCCAGCCTCACAGGAGAGTTTGTTTGGGAGACCCACAGGGTCCTAGAATATACACAAGCCCACACACCTGGGAACCAGCACCAAAAGGACCCAATTTGCTTGTGGGAAGTAGCAGAGGGGTCCAAAATCTGAGAGAGAGCACAACAAATGCCATTGCTCCCTCTCTGACCCCGCCCCCAGTCACAGCCCAGCGACGGGGTAGACCACCCTGGTGAACACATAAGCCTCTCATACTTAACAGGCACAAACAATCCAAAATATTATGGCTCAAGCAGAAGAACAGGTGAAAGCCCCAGAGCCAATACTGCTAAGCAACAAAGAGATAGCCAACCTATTGGATCCACAGTTTAAAATACTGGTGATCAGGATGCTCACAGAATTGGTTGATTTTAATCACAAACTATAGGAACAAATGAAGGGTACACTAAGTGAAATGAAGCAAAATACACAGGGAACCAATAGTGAGGGAAGCAAAACTGGGACTCAAATCAATGGAGTGGACCAGAAGGAAGAAAGAAACAACCAATCAGAAAAGAAGGAAGAAACAAGAGTTCAAAAAAATGAGAAGAGGCTTAGGAACCTCCAGGACATCTTTAAACATTCCAACATCCAAATCATAGGGGTGCCTGAAGGAGAAGAGGAAGAGCGAGAAATTCAAAACTTATTTGAACAAATAATAAAGGAGAACTTCCCCAATATGTCAAAGGCAATAGACTTCCAGGAAGTCCAGGAAACTCAGAGAGTCCCAAAGAAGGTGGACCCAATAAGGAACACACAAAGGCACATCATAATTACATTGCCCAGGATTAAAATAAAGGAGAGAATTCTAGAAGCAGCAAGAGATAAGGGGACAGGAGGAGTTCCCATCTACAAAGGAGTTCCCATCAGACTGTCAGCTGATTACTCAAAAGAGATCCTTACAGGCAAGAAGGGGCTGGAAAGAAGTATTCCAAGTCATGAAAGGCAAGGACCTACATCCAAGATAGCTCTATCCAGCAAAGCGTTCTTTTAGAATGGAAGAGCAGATAACGTGCTTCTCAGGTAAGGTCAAGTTCAAAGAGTTCATCATCACCAAGCCCTTATTATATGAAATGTTAAAGGGACTTATCTAAGAAAAAAGAAAATAAAAAATATGAACAGTGAAAGGACAGCAAACTCACAATTATTAACAACCACACCTAAAACAAAAGCAAACTAAGTGGACAGCTAGATCAGGAGCAGAGCCACTGAAATAAAGATCATGTGAAGGGTTATCAACAGGGGAGTGGGAGGAGGAGAAGAAGGGAGAATGTATAGAGAATAAGTAGCATGGATGGTGGGGAGAAAATAGACAGGGGGAGGGGAAGAATAGTATGGGAAATGTAGAAGCTAAAGAAGTTGTGACTCATGGACATGAACTAAAGAGGGGGAATGTGGGGGAGGGGTGTGCAGAGTGGAAAGGAATGAAGGGGGGAAATGGGACAACTGTGATGGCATAATCAATAAAATATATTTTTGAAAAAAATAAACAGTCCCATTCACTATTGCTACAAAAAGAATAAAATACCTGAGAATAAACCTAACAAAGGATGTAAAAGACCTGTTATAGAAAACTTATAAGATGCTGAAGAAAGCATTTGAAAAACATACAAATAAGTGGAGCATATACCATGTTCATGGATAGGAAGAATTTACTTCATTAAAATGTTTATACTCCCCAAAGCAATCAATAAGTTCAACACAATTCCTATCAAGATTCCAATGATGTATTTCACAGAACTAGAACAAATACTTCAAAAATTTTTATGGAACTACAAAAGGCACCACATAGCAACAGCAATCCTGAGAAATAAGAACAAAGATAGAAGAATCACACTACATAATATGGAACTATTATAAGGCCATAATAATCAAAATAGCATGGTACTGGCATAAAAACAGACACATAGATCAATGGAACAGAATTGAGAGCCCAGAAGTAAACCAACAGCTTTATAGTCAATTAATATTGGACAGAGGAAGGAAGCACATGCAACAGACTGAATATAGTTTACTCAATAAATGGTGTTGGGAAAATTGGACAGATAAGTGGAGAAAAATGAAACTAGAACATCTTCTTACACCACACACAAGAATACATTCAAAATGAATTAAAGACTCAAATATTATATCCTACCATTAAAATAGTAAAAGAAAACATGGGCAGCAAAATCTTGGACATTGCCAATAGAAAGTTTTTATCTGATATATTTCCCTAGACAAGAAAAACAAAAGAAAAAATAAATAAATGGGACTTCCTCAAACTGAAAAGTTTTGCACAGCAAAGGAAAATATCAACAAAAATAAAAAGACAACCCGTAGAATGGGAAAACATATTGACTGATACATCTTATAAGGGGTTAATGTCCAATATTTATAAAGAACTTAGAAACTCAACACCAAAAATAAAATAACCCAATAAAAATGGGCTAAGGACCTGAATAGACACTTCTCCAAAGAGAACACACAGATGGCCAATAGACATGTGAAAAGATGCTCAATGACACGTGTTATTAGATAAATGAAAATTAAAACCACAATGAGATTGCATCTCATATCTGTTAGAATGACTATCATCAATAAACCGAAAAACAAATGCTGGTGAGGATATAGAGAAAGGGGAACACTTTTACAATGTTGGTGGAAATGCATATTGGTGCAAAAAGCAGTATAGAGATACCTCCACTGTGAAAAGCAGTATAGAGATACCTCAAAAAAATTAAAAATGGATCTGCCTTTGACCCAGTGATCTCACCTCTGGGAATATATACAAAGGAATCCAAAACAATGGTTCAAAAGAACATAAGCACCTCCATGTTCATTGCAGCATTATTTACAATCACCAAGATATGGAAGCAGCCAAAATGTCCATCAGTAGATGAGTGGATAACAACAGTGGCACATTTATCCAGTGGAATACCACTCAGCCATATAAAAATTTACCTTTTGAAATAGTATGGATGGACCTGAGAACATTGTGGTAAATGAAATAAGCCAGTCCGAGAAAGACAAATATAATTGATTTCACTCATATGTGGAATCTAATGAACAAACTGAACTAACAAGCAAAATACAGACAGACTCATAGATAAAGAGCATGATGACAGCTAAGTGGGGAGAGGTTAAAGGGTGGAGGAATTAAGCAAAAAGGAAAAGGACTCATGGACATGGACAACAATCAGTATAGTGATTGCTGGGGAGTATATGGGGACCAAATGGTAATGGGGAAATAAAATTTAAAAATTTTAAAAAGGACTAAGTGTCAGTAATGTCATTCATTACAATACCAGGGTTTAAGAAGAAAATAAAGGATATTTTAATCATAGATTTAGGAAGATCATTTAGCAAGATTCAAATGAAATTTCCTTAAAGAGAGACTTCCAGTCAAGATGGCGGTGTAGGTTAACATGGCTCACCTCCTTGCACAACCACAGCAAAAATTGCCACTGAACTAGAAAAACAACTATAACCCAGAATCATCAGGAAATCGATCTGTATGGAAGTTTGACAACCTAGTAATTAAAGAAATCACATTCATCCAGATGGGTAGGAGGGGTGGAGTTATGGAGATGCAAAGATGCAGAGAAAGAGGTAGCCCCACACCCTGTGTCAAGGATAAAATTCAGGAGGATACCTCAGGAGCAACTGATCCCAGTTCCACACCAGACTACCAAGCCCAGGGTTCCAGTACCAGGAAGATAAGTACCCATAACTTCTGGCTCTACAAACCAGTGAGATCTGGGGTGGCTGAAGAAACTAAAGTATACTCAGGTGTCTCCTCTTAAAAGGCCCACAATGGACTTAGGACTTACACAGACTCACTAACTCTGCGCTTCAGCACCAGAACAGCATCTAGAAAGGAACGAGTGGCATACAGGGAGAAACTGAAGTATCTGACATCAGGGTGAGTGTTGGGGACTGCTTCCTCCTGGACAAAACTACAGAGGCCAGACAACGGCCATAATCCCCTTTCTGAGCCCTCCCTGACACTGAGCCAAAAGTGAGTCCATCTGAGACTCCATCAACCTTGTGTACATGGCTTGCCCTGCCCTGGTGATTACCTAAGGCTCTGCTCCATACAACTTAGAGTTGCACTTTTCTACAATAGGTTATGCTACTAAGACAGGGAGTCTAAGCAGCTCTACCTAAAACATAGAAACAAATACAGGGAGGCTGCCAAAATGAAGAGACAAATGAATTGCGGCCCAAAGGAAAGAAGAGAACATAACTCCTGGGGAAAAAAAATAAACAAAATGGAGATAAGCAATCTATCAGATACAGAGTTCAAAACACTGATCATTAGGATACTCAAAGAATTCAGTATGTACTTCAAAAGCATCAAAAAAGACCCAGGCAAGATTTCTGGTCAAGATGGTGGCATAGGCCAACATGGCTTGCCTCTTCACACAACCACATCAAAATCACAACTAAAATATAGAACAAACATCCCTCAGAAATGTCAGAAATTGAGGTGAATGGAAGTCTGACAACTATGGAATCAAAGAAAACACATCCATACATAGTGGTATGAAGATGGCAGATAAAGAATGGGCTGGTCTCACACCCACATAGTTAAAAATTCTGGAGGGATTTCTCAGCAGAAGTAAGGAGTCCTGGACCAACACCAGGCCTCTCAGCTCAGGATTCCAATGGCAGAAATATAAGTCCCCACAACTTCTAGCTGCAAGATCAGCAGGGATTGAGTCAATGGAAGAAACTTATGGAGCCCCAAGCAGCTCTTCTCAAAGAAACTACATGTGGACTCACTTACTCAGGCTCACTACTTCTGAGCTCAAGTACCAGGGTAGAGGCTTGAAAGGCACCAGTAGCATACAGGGAGAAAATTAAGTGCCTGGCACCAAGACAAACGGAGGCCATTCTCCCTTTGCAAAATGCTACCCCTACAGAGCCAGCATCTAGTGCCATAACAGACTCCATCAACTTGACTCACACTGACCCACCTTGGTGACCACCAGAGGCCACCCAACTTACAGGTCCACAAAAGCTTCTTTTCCATAAGAATGGCTGATCTTGGCTCCTAAATCTTGTCAAATAAGCAACAGCTGCCTTCAGTGAGACCTAGTGGTAGCCAGATTAGATTCACAGTTTGGCTTTCCCCGGGAATCTTAAAACCCAGCACAAGTAACAGCCACCTCAGATTGCTTTACAGCGCAGGCAGGGTAGTCCTGGGAAAAAAAAAACACAGGTGAGGGTTGATATTAGCCTGCAGCACCTGGAAAACTGCAGAGCCAACACACCCAATGGATAGCTACAGACCGTGTAAGAGCAGCATGACCCTGTTGCCACTCAGCTGATCCTCCACAGGCGGCATAAATTGGTGGTCAGTGGTCACAGAAATTCCTTGCAGTTGACTAGCCTGAGTTAATACCTCCCATTGACTGCAAACAGCAAGCAAGGCTCAACTATATTAGGTGGGTGTACTCAGCCCCCAAAAGGGCACACCTCAAGTACCCAGTATGGGTGATAGGGGAGGCTTTGTCACTGGACCTTACAGTACACCTTCTACATAAGGCCACCCTACCAAGACATAGAGTCAAAGCAGCTCTACCTTATACATAGAAACAAAGAAAGGGAGGCTGTCAATATGAGGAGATAAAGAAACATGGCCTAAATGAAAGAACAGATCAAAAGTCTAGAAAAAGGAATGAAGATAAGCACTCTATCAGATGCAGAGTTCAAAACAGTGGTTATAAGGACGCTCAAGAAACTTAATGAGGACCTCAGCAGCATAAAAAAGACCAAGTCAGAAATGAAAGATAATTAAAATAACAATTTACAGAGAAACAACACTAGAGTGGATGAAGCTGAGAATCAAATCAATGATTTGGAACATAAAGAAGCAAAAAACAACCACGCAGAACAAGAAAAAAAAATAATTAAAAAAAATGAGGATAGTTACTATCCAAAGCAATTTACAGATTCAATGCTATACCTATTCAAGTACCAATGACATATTTCCCAGACATAGAACAAACACTTCAAAATTTTATATGGAACCACAAACAACCCCGAATAGCAGCTGCAATTTTGAGAAAGAAGAACAAAGTAGGAGGGATCACAATACCTCATAGCAAACTGTATTACAAGGCCACTGTAATCAAAACAGCCTGGTACTGTCATAAAAACAGCCACATAGACCAATGGAATAGAACAGAGAGCCCAGAAATAAACCCAAATCTCTACAGTCAATTAATATTCAACAAAGAGGGCAGTAATATAAAATGGAGCAAAGATAGCCTTTTCAACAAATGGTGTTGGGAGAACTGGACAGCTACATACAAAAAAATGAAACTCAAGCACCAACTTACACCATACACCAAAATTAATTCAAGGTGGATAAAAGACTTAAATATAAGCCATGAAACAATTAAAGCCCTAGAGGAGAACATTGGCAGGAAAATCTAAGATATTCCATGCAGCAAAATTTTTACTGATGCATCCCCTAGAGCAAGGGACATAAAGGAAAGAATAAACAAATGCGATGTCATCAAAATTAAAAATTTCTGCATGGCTATGGAAAACAGTATCAAGATAAAAAGAGAGGCAACAGTTTGGGAAAACATATTTGCCAATGATACCTCAAACAAAGGTTTAATTTCCAAAATATACAAAGAACTCAATCAGCTCCACTCAAAGAAGACGAGGAACCCAATTAAAAAATGGGCAAAGGACTTGAACAAATATTTCTCCAAGGAGGATATACAGAGGATCCAGAGACACATGAAAAGATGCTCAATATCACTAGCTATCAGAGAGATGCAAATTAAAACCACAATGAGATACCACTTAAGTGGTATTAAAACCAGTCAGAATGGCTATCATAAACAAAGAAACAAACAACAAGTGCTGGAGAGGTTGTGGGGAAAAGGGGACCCTAGTTCACTGTTGGTGGGATTGCAGACTGGTACAACCACTATGGAAAGCAGTATGGAATTTTCTAAGAAAACTGAAAAGGAACGTGCCATATGACCCAGCAATTCCACTATTAGGAGTATATCCTAAGAACCCTGAAGCACCAATCCAAAAGAACATATGCACCCTGATGTTCATAGCAGCACAATTTACTTATTTATTTATTTATTTATTAAATATTTTATTTATTTATCTTTAGAGAGGAAAGGAAGGAGAGAAGGAGAGAAACATCAATGTATGGTTGCCTCTCGTGAGTCCCCTGCTGGGAACTGGCCGCAACCCAGGCATGTGCCCTAACTGGGAATTGAACCATGATCGTGTGGTTCACAGGCCCGCACTCAATCCACTGAGCTACACCAGCCAGGGCGATAACAGCACAATTTATGATAGCCAAGAGTTGGAAGCAACCCAGATGCCCATCGGTAAATGACTGATCAAAAAGCTATGGTACATTTACACAATGGAATTCTATGCTGCAGAAAGAAAGAAGGAGCTCCTACCTTTTGCAACATCATGGATGTAACTGGAAAGCATTATGCTGAACGAAATAAGCCAGGCGGTGAAAGACAAATACCATATGATATCACCGTTAACAGGAATCTAAACAACAAAACAAACAAGCGAGTAAAATGTGACCAAAGACACTCAAATACGGAACAGGCTGACAGGGACCAGAGCAGGGAGGGGAGACAATCACAGGGGAAAAGGGGATGGACTCACATGAACAAGTATAAAGGACACATGGACAATAACTAAGGTGGGGGCAGAAATGGGAGGGAGGTGGGGAGCACTGGCGGGGCAGGTCTGGGAATATAAGACAGAAAACTGTACTTGAACAAGAAATAAATAAATAAATAAATAAATAAGGATAGTATAAGCTTCCTCTGGGACAACTTCAAGAGGCCCAACATTCACATCATAGGGGTGTTAGAAGGAGAAGAGAAAGAGCAATAAATTGGAAATCTAACTGAAAAAAATAGTGAAAAAAATCTTCCTTAATTTGGTGAAGGAAATAGACATGCAAGTCCAGGAAACATAGAGAGTCACAAACAAGATAGATGCAAAGGAGCCACTCCAGGATACATCATAAGTAAAAGACTAAAGGTTAAAGATAAAGAAAGACTCTTAAAAGCAGTAAGAAAAAGAAGTGTGTTACCAGATGGTTGCCAAATTGGAAGGAGGATGGGGAGAATTACTAAAGAAGTGAGATTAAGAAATGCAATTAGGTAGTTACAGAATGGCCATAAGGATGTACAGTATGGTATAGGAAATGGAGTAGCCAAAGAACTTATATACATGACCCATGGACATAAGAAATGGTGGGGGGAAGGCCTGAGTGGGTAGGGAGTGCTTAGTGGAAGGGGGCAAAGGGGAAAATATCAGGACAGACGCAATACTATAATCAATAAATATAATTATAAAAAAAGACCCAGGCAGAAATGAATGTTACACTTAGTGAAATCAAGAAAAGAAAAAATTACAGGGAATCAAGAGTGGAATGGATGGAGCAAAGGATAAAATCAATGACCTGGAATATAAAGAAGATAAAAACATTCAGTAAGAATAGCAAGCTGAAAAAAGAATCCAAAAAATGAGGCTAGGCTAAGGAGCCTCTGGGACGATTTCAGAGTACCAACATCCAAATCACACAGGTGCCAGAAAGAAAAGAGAAAGAGCAAGAAATCCAACATTTATTTGAAAAAGTAATGAAAGAACACTCACCTAATTTGGTGAAGGAAATAGACATACACATTCAGGATGAACGGAAAGTCCCAAACAAGATGGACACAACAAGGACTACACCAAGACACCTCATAATTGAAAGGCCAAAGTTTAAAGATAAAGTGAAAATATTAAAAGCAGCAAGAGAAAAGCCAAGAGTTGCCTACAAAAGAGTTCCCCTAAGACTGTCAGCTAATTTCTCAAAAGAAACTTTGCAGGCTAAAAGGGACTGGTAAGAAGTTTTCAAAATGATGAAAAGCAAGGACCAACAACCTAGATTACTCTATTCAGCAAAGTTACTATTTGAATTAAAGGACAGAAAAAAGTGCTTCCCCAACAAGGTAAAGCTAAAAGAGTTCATCACCACCAAGTAATTGTTATATGAAATGCTTTTTTTAATCTTTATAATTCCACTTCTGAGTACTTTCTCTTTTTTCCTTTTTTAAAATTTTTGTTCAATTACAATTGTACCAATATTTTCCCCTGTTGCTCTCCCCCATTCCACCCATTCCCTGCACCTACAGTCAATCCCCACTCTGTTGACTATGTCCATGGGTCCTTTATATATGTTCCTTAACTAGACCCTTCCCCTTCTTTCCCCCATTAGCCCCTCCTCCCTCCCCTCTGGTCACTGTCAGTTTATTCCTTATTTCCATGTCTCTGGTCCTATTTTGCTCATTTCTTTGTTTTGTTTATTAGGTTCCACTAATACGTGAGATTATATGGTATTTGTCTTTCACTGCCTGGCTTATTTCACTTAGCATAAGGAACTTATTTAAGAAAAATATCAGAGTGTTTCAGCTAAGATTAAGGTGTAGGTAGAAGCACTTTGCTTCCTCGCACAACCAAAAAAAGAAAAACGACAAGGTCCAGAGGGGAGAGGGGAGAGAATTATAGGGGAAAAGGGAATGGACTCACATGAACAAGTATAAAGGACACATGGACAATAACTAAGGGTGGGGGGGTGGAAGGGGGAGGGAGGCGGGGAGCATGGGGCGGGGGGCGGGCAGGGTTGGGAATATAAGACAGAAACCTGTACGTGAACAAGAATTAAATAAAAATTATATTAAAAAAAAGAAAGCAATTTTAAAATAATAAACAACTAGAACTGCTAGAATAGCAATCTACATGGAAATCTGACCAAGGAATTAAAGAAATATTTATCCAGACTAGGGCACCAAGACAAAGAAATATGACACAAATGAAAAAACAAGTCAAATCACCAGAAAAAGAGCTAAGCAACAAAAAGATAGACAACCTATCAGATGCAGAGTTCAAAATACTGATAATCAGGATGCTCACTGAATTGATTGAGCTTGTTTGCAAAATGAAGGAACAAATGAAGGCTACAGAAGGTAAAATAAAGCAAAATATACAGGGAAACAACAGTGAAGGAAGGAAACCAAGGCTCACATCAACGATTTGGAACAAATGGAAGAAATAAACATCCAACCAGAACAGAATGAAGAAAAAAGAATGCAAAAAAAAATGGAGAGAGATTTCGGAACCTCAGGGATAACTTTAAGTGCTCCAACATCTAAATCATAGGGGTGCCAGAAGAAGAAGAGGAACAGCAAGAAATTGAAGACATATTTGAAAAAATAGTGAAGAACTTTCCCAACCTGGCAAAGGAAATCTACTTCCAGGAAGTCCAGGAAGCTCAGAGAGTCCCAAAGAAGTTGGACCCAAGGAAGCACATACCAAGGCATACCATAATTATATTACACAAGATTAAAAGGAAGGAGAGAATCTTAAAAGCAGCAAGAGAAAAGGAGACAGACATCTACAAAGGAGTTCCCATCAGACTGTCAGCTCATTTCTCAAAAGAAACCTTACAGGCAAGAAAGGTCTGGAAAGAAGTATTTTAAGCCAGAAAAGGCAAGGACCTACATCCAACATTACTCTATCCACCAAAGCTATCATTTAGAATGGAAGGGCAGATCAAGTGCTTCTCAGATAAGGTCAAGTTAAAGGAGTTCATCATTACCAAGCCATTATTATATGAAATGTTAAATGGATTCATCTAAGAAAAAGGAGATCAAAACTATGAACAATAAAATGACAACAAATTCATAACTATCAATGACTGAACCTAAAAAATAAAAACTAAGCAAACAACTAGAACAAGAACAGAATCATAGAAATGGAGATCACATGGAATGTTATCAGTATGGGGAGGAAGGGGGAGAATCATGGGGAGGGACATGGAACAAGAAGCATAAATGTTAGCCATAAAACAGACAAGGGTAGATTAAGAATAGAATAGGAAATAGACGAGCCAAGGAACTTATATGTACAACCTATGGACTAAGGGGGTAATGCTCTCCAGGCTGGGAATGTTGCAGGGAGAGGGGATAAAGGAGAGAAAAATTTGGGGCAACTGTAATAGCATAATCAATAAAATATACTAAAAAAAGATCAAAACTATGAACATTAAAATTGCAATAAATTCACAACAATCAACAATTGAATCTAAAAACCAAACTAAGCAAAAAAAAAAATGAACAGAAACAGAATCATAGATATAGAAATTGTTTGGAGGGTTATCAGATGGGAAGGAGAAGGAGAGAATGGGGGAATAGGTGCAGGGATTAAGAAGTACAAATTGATATGCACAGAATAGACAGGGGGATTTTAAGAACAGTATAGGAAATAGTCCTGTCTGGTGAGGGTCAGTGGATTGAGTGCTGGCCTGTGAACCAAAAGGTCACTGGTTTAATTCCTAGTCAGGCCATATGCCTGGCTTGAAGGCCAGGTCCCCAGTAGGTGGCATGGCCTATGAGAGGAAACCATGCATTGATGTTTTTCTCCCTCTCTCTAAAAATAAATAAATAAAATATTTTAAAAAATAAAAGTAAATAAATGAAATCTTTAAACTTTTTAAAAAAAGAACAGTATGAGAAATGCAGTAGCCAAACAACTTATATGCATCACCCATGGACATGAAGTAGGGAAGGGGATGCTGGATGTAATGCGGGATACCAGGTGGAAGGGGACAAAGGGGAAAAATTGGGACAACTGTAATAGCATAATCAATAAAATATATTTTTAAAGAAACATTCTGCCCTGGCTGGCATAGCTCAGTGGATTGAGTGCAGGCCTGCGAACCAAAGGATCACAGTTCGATTCCCTGTCAGAGTACATGCCTGAGTTGCAGGCCAGTTCCCAGCAGCGGATGCTCGAGAGGCAACTATACATTGATATTTCTCTCCCCCTCTCCTCCCCTTCCGCTCTAAAGATAAATAAATAAAAAATCATTTTTTAAAAAAGAAACATCCCTAAAGAAAAGGAATAAACATTTTAAGTATGCAATCAATAAATTTTACAATAAACTATATAATTTAGTTATGTTATTAATTAGTACATGCTGTGATCTAAGTTAAGAAGGAAAGTGACAGATTGGGAGAAATTGTTGCAACATATATGAGAAAGAATTCACATCCAGGATATATGGGGGGGTGCGAAATCTCTTAAAGAAAAGACAAAAAATTTATTTTGAAGACAGGTTTGGAAATGATATGATTACACCATTCAGAGAAGAAGAAATCTAAATGGCAATTACAAATGTGTAAATGTATATAATCTGACTAGTTATCAGGGAAAGCAAGATTAAAATAAGTGTTTTTGTCCATATAATTGGTAAAAATTTCTACATTTGAGGAAATCTGTAGAACATTATGACTTCTTTGGAGAGAAATTTTTCAGTTGTGTCCAAATATAAAATATGCATATTTTTTGGACCCAGGATACATGTGCATACAAAGAGACAAGAACAAAGATGTTTACTGCTGCATTATTTTTAGTTACAAAGTAGGAAAATTGAAATGTTCATCAGTTAAATGAACATATGCTTTATGCAGTACTATGCAGTAGTATTATACAGTACTTAAAAAATAAAGTAGGTCTTTTTTCACTGTCATGAAAAGTAAGGCATATTCTTCAGTGAGAAAAAAGTTGCTAAGTAATTTTTATGACATGATCTCAATAAAATAACCAAGCAAATTTGTAGGTACATATAGATGTAAATGTATAGGGAATGGATCAGAAAGACTCACATCAAACTGATGACAACATTTACTTCAAAGAGGGTGGAATGAAAACAGAGTATTTGAGCATTTTGCTTTCTGTACTTGTGAATAATTTTAATCATTCTCACTGAAAATATATTGTATATTACCCATATTTTTTACATAAAAATTTTAAATACTAAATAAAACTAGGTAATTAAAAGACAAAGGGCAGGACTGCTGTTTGTCATTATAAACCTTTGAAAAATATTTGATTTTTAAAATTATGTACATGCTTTAATTTGATGGAAAATAATTAGAAGTAAAGGTTTAACAATGTATTTATTTATTTTTAAAATATTTTATTTATATATTTCTAGAGAGAGGGGAAGGGAAGGAGAAAGAGAGGAAGAGAAACAGCAATGTGTGCCTGCCCCTAGCACGTCCCACACTGGGGACCCAGCTTGCAACCCAGGCACATGCCCCAACTGGAAATCGAACTGACGACCCTTTGGTTTGCCTGCAGGCACTGAATGCACTGAGCCACATCAGCCAGGTCTAAAAATGTATTTAAAATATTCTTTTATTCAGGGCCTCATAGCAGTCAGTGACAGAATTGGCCTTCAAACCAAGATTGTGTTAATAGCTTCTCCAGAAAAAAAGAAAAAGTCTAATCTAGTAATGCATTATAATTAAATACTACTTTAGCATTTACCTATATTAAGAGAAAGATGAGTATGCTTGCATAATAATTTATATAATAAGAGAAAGATTATTATGACTCCATAATAATGTATATAATAGTCTTTAAGTAGTAATCTATTCTAAAAGTTTTAAATAAAGCCCTTATCTATAAAATCACTATGAATGTTTTCTTTCTTGGGCCTCTAAATTTGGCCCTAAGGCTGGTGCAATTGGGGTTAACTTGGTGTCATCCTCCTCAGTTAATTTTCAGGAATGGTTGTTTTACATGATTTGTTAGTAGCTGTCTACTTTAAATATACTGTCTACTAATTTATACCTCACTTCTGGTCTGTCAGATTGAGATCAGAAAAAAAGATAGCTGTCTGTTTTGGTTTTGAGTTTGTGTATTTTTCTATGAATGAGGACATTCCTGTTTCTACACATCTTTATTTACAGATCAGCATGTGTTCTTGGAAGTCCCTGAATATGAGGCCACATGGTTTTCATTTTCCATTTTTATAAAAATGTTTTTTTTCTTTTTTAGTTTCTGTACTGTAGACAAATGATTAATGAAAAATTAGCATCTTTGTTTTTATAATGCATGAAGCAAGCTTATTTCTAAAAATTTAAGAAGTTAAAATATAACAAAGAGAAAGAACTTTGTAAATCTTACCTTCAAAGATAATATCTTTGTTACCATCTTAAAGTCCTTGTGCTAAAGCATGGAATGTAAAGGAAGTTAGAATTTAATGTTTAAGAAAATTAGCTTTTTTTTCCCCAGTGGCAGATGAAGCCAGTGTTGTGGAAAGGCCTGGAGGCCCCATAGGCCCGGGGGTCTCTCAAATGGGAGGCCACTCGGCTTCTGTGGAGGATTTGGCAGCAGCATATAGGGCTGAGACCATGGCAGCAGTTGGGGTTGGTTGAGGCCGTGGAGCTGCGGAGGCAGGGCCAAGGATAAGCAGTGGATCCCTGTCAACAAGTTGGGCCACCTGGTTAAGGACATGAAAATCAAGTCCCTGGAGAAGATCTGTCTCTTTTCTCTGCCCATCAAGGAATCTGAGATCATTGACTTTTTCTTGGGGGCATCTCTCCAGAACAAGATTTTGAAGATTATGCCTGTGCAAAAGCAGACATGTGCAGGCCATAGGATCCAGTTCAAGGCATTTATTGCCATTAGGGGCTACAATGGACACATTGGTCTGGGTGTTAATTGCTGCAGTGGACACTGCCATCCATGGGGCCATCATCCTGGCCAAGCTCTCTATCGTCCCTGTGTGGGGAGGTTACTGGGGGAACAAGATTGGCAAGCCCCTCACTGTCTCTTGTAATGTGACCTGGAGCTATGGCTCTGTGCTGGTGTGCCTAATCCCTGCACCCAGAGGCACTGGCATAGTCTTGGCCCTGTGCCCAAAAAGCTGCTGCTGATCGGTGGTATCAATGACTGCTATGCCTCAGCCAGGAGCTGCACTGCTGCCCTGGACAACTTTCACCAAGGCCACCTTTGATGCTATCTCTAAGACCTACAGCTGTCTCACCCCTGACCTCTGGAAAGAGACTATGCTCACCAAATCTCCCTGTCAGGAATTCACTAGCCATCTTGTAAAGACCTATCCCAGAGTTTCTGTCCAGAGGATCCAGGCTCCAGAGGTGGCCACCACATAATTTTATACAAGAAAAATAAAGTGAATTAAGCCTGAAAAAAAAAGAAAAGAAAATTAAGCACTCATTGGATGGGAAAGTACAGAGTGATAGCCACTGGAGCTAACTGTTTAAGTTGGGGCTTAAAACAAAAATAATGTGTGATATTTAGTGAGCAAGCATGATATGCCAACCTCATGTGGATTGTCTTATTGACTCATACAACAACCTTCTGAAGTATGTGATACTATTATCTCCATGTTATATAAGACAAAAAATGAGGCTCAAGAAAGTTAAAAGTTTCACCCAAAATCACACATCTAGGAAGAAGCAGAGCCAGGATTTGATCCCATGCATAAAACTCACAATCAGTTTTAATTTAGACTCCAATACCCAAAATGCAGATAGTGATTCACGGTGAAATAAGTACACTGAGCCTAAATGGTTACCTTCATGGTAACCATTACATCATGGCCATCAGTGAAATGACTAAAAATTAATACTTAATGCTTTCACAAACACGTACCCCCAATTAAAGGTCAGGCAGATTATGTTAAAGCTGTTGCAGACAGGTGTTTAGGAACCATAACCTGAATTTTATCTTTGGATATCAATATTTGAAATTGCTTTTACTGGAACGCTTGCTGGCATTGGCATCAGACTGCATTGAATGGTAAGTTAAAGAAAAATCACATTTCGTTAGTACCAAGTAGATATTCTCTTTACAAGTGTACGAAAGAATAATTCTCAAAGATCCCAGTATCTAAAAAGCTGGCCTTCTTGGCACCTGTGGCAGGACAACAGGAGACTGCTGAAAGAGTTCCAGAGAGCCATAGCCCAGCTGTGCAAATTCACAGAGTGGTTCTTCAACACCATTGACAAAAAGTCTTAGCCAGTTTGTTTCCAATCGAGGGACAACTGGGAAATGCCTAGAGACCCTTGGAAGTCTCAGACATGAGTTTTATTTATTTATTTATTATTTTTAGAGAGAGGTCAAGGGACAGAGAAAGACAGGGAGAGAAACATTGAAGTGAGAGAGAAACATCAGTTGGTTGCCACTCACATGCACCCCCAACCAGGGACCTGGCTGCAACCCCAGCATGTGCTCTGACTGAGAATTGAACTGGCAACCTTTTGCTTTGCAAGATGATGCCCAACCTACTGAGCCACACTGGTCAGGACAGATGTGTGGTTTTAGCTGTAATTTCATCCTGGCCTGGAGTCTGCTTCCCCACTCTATATAGCACCATGCATCCCCAAGAAGAGGGGGCCAAGATGCTGCTGTCTCAGTGGCTATCATGGAAAGCAGAGGGAATGTCAGCGTGAAGCTGAATAACTCCCTGCTGAGATGAATGTAACCCTGATACCACTTTAGACCTTTTCTTTTCTTGAAAGTAGTATTTATTATATTTTTCCATTACCATTAAGTCTCTTCATACTCTCCTACCCCCTCAGCAATCACCACACTGCTGTCCATGTCTGAAGCTACTAAAGGGTGCTCTGACATGAAGAGTTTGATTTTGTATATAATAGGTAACTTGGTAGAGATGGTAAAGCAATTTATCATAGTTTGGGCTTTAGTATTATAAAATAAATATGAACACAAATAATCAGATATATACTTTACTGTAAAGGTGTTCTGTATTTTTGGATGTACAATAGTTTTATCTTTACAGCCACATTATCATAGCAGTAAGAAAGAGGCATAGTATGTTCTTTTTTAAATATTTTTAAAGATTTTATTTATTTATCTTTAGAGGGGAAAGGAAGGAGAGAGAGAAATATCAGTGTATGGTTGCCTCTGGTGTGTCCCCTGCCGGGAACTGGCCTGCAACCCAGGCCTGTGCCCTGACTGGGAATCGAACCGCAATCATGTGGTTCACAGGCCCACACTCAATCCACTGAGCTACACCAGCCAGGGCAGTATGTTCTTAATATCAGTGTTTCTGGTTACATTTTGATTGCTTGTTTGTTTTGTTGATTAGGTTCTACTTACTGGGGTGATCATCTGGTATTTGTCTTTTACTGCCTGGCTTATTTCACTTAGCATAATGCTTTCCAGTTCCATTCATGGAGTGGTGAGAAGGAAATGGAGACAATTGTACTTGAACAACAATAAAAAAAGTTAAAAATATAAATAAAAAAAGAAAGAGGCATAGTAAAGAGTTGGAAAAGCCATGTCGGGGGAAAATAAAGCATTGATATGTTTTACACTACTTTGAATGCAGTTACTTTAGAGGCTTATTTATTTGCAGGAGCAAATGGTGCCTGAATATTAAGTGTTCTGGTTGTTTTAAAAAGATGCTTATCCCTTATAAATGGCTCACTAAGTAGTCATATTCAAGCTTAGTTCACTTTTCTGTGGTGAAAACACATTCCTGGAGAAAAGAATAAACCTGCTTGTTTACTAGATAGAACTCTCCTGTGTGTTGTGAGCCAGTGAATCACACGTACACTTGACAAATTATCTTTGTACAGAGCCTTGATAAAATGTCCTGTATTCAACACCCTTTTTGCCTAACAATTTCATCTTTAAATCATTTTTCTCTTCTCGAATTTTACTATAAACATTCAGGAGGATTCAGGCTGCTTTTTTGACACTTAGCTTAGAGGTTTCCTTTAGCAAATATCCAATTTTATTACTTGCAAAATGCATTTTCTTTCTACAAGATACCAGGACACAAAAAGAATTCCAAGTTCTTTGTCACTTTATAGAAGGATTGCTTTTCCTCCATTGTCCAAAATTATGTTTGTCATTTTTATTTGAGACCTTTATCATCTATAATTCTACCAATATTCCATAATCATCCATAATTCTACCAATATTCTACTCAGTATTACTGAGTTATTCTCTAAGACGGTTGACACTTTCTCTAGAAATATCCATTTTCTTTCTGAGCTCTCACAAGAATTGCTGTTAATGGCTTAATCATGGCAACACAGGGTGTTCTTTAGCATGCACCTCCAAACTTATCCAGCCTCAAACAAGTATCCAGTTCCAAAGCTACTTCCACATTATAGGTGCTGCTTTAGTATAGCAGCACCTCCATTTCTTATACCAACTTCTATCTTAGCCCATTCGAGCTGCTACAACAGAATACCATGAACAGGTTTAAATAAAAAACATTTATTTCTAACAGTTCTGGAGGCTGGGAAGTCTAAGATTAAGGCACCAGCAAATTCAGTGTCCGGTGAGGACTCACTTTCTAATTCGTATGTGGTCATATTTTCCTGTGGGAGAAGGGCTGAGGGAGTGTTCTGAGGTCTCTCTTATAAGGGCACTAATCCCATTATGATGGCTTAACCTAATGACCTAATCACCTCCCAAATGCCCCACCTCCAAATACTATCACATTAGAGATGAATTTCAACATATGAATTCAGTCTCCAGCAATCTTCAATATTTATTTTATTTATATCCCTTTGCTGTATGTTAGTTTAGCCTCCTTTGATTAAAAGTAACAGAAATCCTTCTCACCAAAAAAGGAAATGATAATTATGTGATATGATGGTATCAGCTGTGATGATAATCATTTTGCAGTATGTAAGTATATCAAATCAACATGTTCCACATCTTAAATTTACACAGTGTTATATGTCAATTATATCTCAACAAAGCTGGAAAAATATGTGTGCTAAGCAACCTAGTATATAGTTTGTGGTCAATAACACAGCTTCATCTCTTGCCTCACATGTACAGGTACTAGCATCTACAAATAATTCCTGTCTTTTGGTTAATATAGTGACTCTAGGTGAGCTCATATAAAAAGTAACAGAAATTCAAATTACTCTAAGCCATGCCATCCACACATGCACACATTATCAGGAGCCTGCATACACATCCACACATCTGAACAAAGCACACTAGCTTCATTCAGATGAGTCTATGATAGTGAAGTATAAGGTATAGTCGAGTATTCTCAATCAGGGACAACTTGGTCTCCTAAAGGATGTTTTGCAACATCTGAACAAGGAAGGTGTTGGTGCTACTAGTACCTATTGGGTAGAAGTCAGGGATTCTGATAAACATCCCAAAATGCACAGAACATCCCTCTCATCAAAAAGAATTATCCAGTCCCAAATAGCAATAGTGGCATGATTGAGAAACCCTGGGAATAGCCAAACTGATTGACTAACCCAGAGTAAAAAGAGAGGAATTTAGGATAAAACAGTGTAGGTACTGTGAAGCTAGGACAGTAAAAGCTCTAGGATTGCTATGAATGAATGGCTTAGAAGTGGCCTTCTGATTAGAAGTGAAATCTTTCTTAAGACTTTTGTTAAATTGAGTAAATATTAATCATGTGTACCAAAGAATGGGAGAAAGCCCTAAAGCTCCACCAAATCCCATCCTTTTCATAGCACTCCTGAACCAGGAAGTTAAAATAGTTATCAGCTCGGATTTTCTTTAGTAATTCCTAGAGACTATTGGCAAAGGAGAGGAAGAGAGCAAGCAAGCATGGATAGGAAATCTGAAGATTTGAGTTCTACTCTCACTCTTCTTTTGTATGACTTTGGGCAAGTGGGGGGGGGGTCACTAGGTTTCATCTGTTTCCTTTGTAAACTGAGCAAATTTAGTTGCATTATTTCTAAGACTCTTTCTAGTGCTGACAGTTATAAATCTGTGATTTCATTTATTGGAAGTAGACAGAATAAAGCCTAGCAACATTTTTTAGTAATTTATTTAGACATATAATTTGTAAACATGAACAGTCTTGAAAAACGATTGTTTTACAAGGTTAATAAAAATGGACTATCCTTGCCTACTGCTACCCTAGCAGATGTGGGGGATTCCACTGTTGAAAATTTTATATAAAAAAGCTCAAGTTGGATTAATTGTTCTTCCTGCTATAGACTCACATAAAATAAAGTTTTTGGTGATTGTATCATGGAGTAATTTTATAAGTTTTTGAGGTGTCACACATTTATGTATTGTTTGTAATGAAAAATATAACTGCAATTCAATGAATAGACCAATAAATTTATTTCCTAATTGTTTCATTACATTTAATACATTTAGAGAGAGGGATATATAAAAAAAGAAATGTTTACAATAAGAAAGCTATTCCAGTGCTAAGGAGTGGGAGTACTTCATATTAGAAGCAATCTTTATCAACTCATTGCCTGAACATTAGTCATGATTTCAATCTTTGCACCAGGGCTTTATTTTGAATGTGAAATATTTATCAGAAAAGATCTTATGAGAAGGTTAAAATGTTCAATACTCAATCTTATGAGAGCAGAGAGGAGACTTTGTCTTTTGTCACTTGTACCTAAAACTTTATTCAAAGTTGCATATTTAATGAGGGTTTAGGGAAACCTCAGGACTAGTATTTGGTATTCAGAGCACAAGTCACCACATATAGCTCTGTACAAGTTATTCAGTGCACGAGGGCACTTAGTAGAGAGAGCAAGTGGAGGCCGAAATCCATATTCCTGCCTCCATTCACCAAGCCATGAACCTTGGAAAAGAACTGTGTCTATGGAGAGGGGGGCCTTTTCTAATTTAAACAAAGATACCATATGCTATTAGGTGATTCCTTTAGCAAAAACTGATTGTAATGTAGTGTTGCAAAGCCTTTTTCTAAACTACAATAGTGTAAATCCTTAAAATTTCCCAAGCAACAAATTTGATGCAAGTAAAATAAGTGGATAGTAGAGTAGGCTTAAACTGAAAACTTTCTGGGTGCACAATTATAACAAAATTTTTTTTCTGAATGCTAAAAAGTAAAAAGACAAGCTTAGGATATGGAGGGGAAGATTGTGAGAGCAGGAAGCAAATAACTTGGTAAAGTTCTACTTCATCTCTTGAGGCAATAATTAAATTTACCGAAAGTCACCCACATTGTGAGGCCCAGGAGGTTATCAATTTGAATAGCATACATTCTGTTTTTGAAAGAGATGAATGATATATAAACAAACCAATCCTCTGGCCTTGTTCTAAAAAGCAACCTTCAGTCAAGTCATCAGGTCAGTACATTCTCAAACTAACTTCTCATATCTGCTCGACAAAGAGAATTCAGATATGCAATGATGAGCATGAGAAACTTTGTGTCTTCTAAATCACAAAAATATCATAAATACATTTATATGAGGTCTGGGTTAGATTTTGTTATTCCCACTGTCTCCCAAGTTCATGACAATTTATAATCTAGCAGTAAGATATATCCTGATTCAGCATTAACAAGAGGCTAAGTGCCCAGGCTCATTCTGCAGAATGTATAATATTACTGAAGGTGAAAATAATGTCTAGCTATTATAACTTCATGTTTAGAACACTTTTCACATAAAATAATTCTAAACACTAATTTTATACATTTTAAAAATTACAGGTTTTCTTCAGTGTGTAGCTTAGTAAATTAAGAAAAACCTTGCTAAATAAAAAGTATAGTGAAATATTGAACTAACCTTTTCTAACTTAATTTGAATAAAAAGTCTGATTAATTTTAAGCCATTTCACAGCAGATTTATTTTCTCCCCATGTTTATATTCTTCTAAGCAAGCAAAATATTCAGATCACACAGTCAGCTAGTTCTCTATTTGCATTCTTGATTGGCATGATGAGGGCTGCATCACAGTTTGTGAATATTGTGTATTACGTGAGACCAAAAAGGAATCTACCCAATCTGCAGGATATGGTAGGCAATCAAGCAGCATAAAGGAGATGAATTGAAAGTCCTTTGAGAACAGAATCATTATGAGCTTAACAAGCATCATTCTCAGTTATATCTATTTTAGTAGTGTTAATGTGATATTCATTGTTGTACTATGAGCTGTTGTGATAGCTTGAGATTTACCAAGATGATATTTTAGAGTGACATCTGAATAATCACAAGATTTATTATGGTGCTGTCTATTTAATAGTCCATGAACAAAGAAGGAATTTATTTTTTTAGATATTAGTTATTTATTTTTAGGGGAAGGAAGGGAGGAAAAGAGGGAAAGAAACATCAATGTGTGGTTTTTCACACACCCCCTACTGGAAACCTGGCCCATAACCCAGGCATGTGCCCTGACTGAGAATTGAACCAGCAACCCTTTGGTTTGCAAGCCAGTGCTCAATCCACTGGGCCACACCAGCCAGGGCAATATATTTTTGAGCTGAACAAAAAATAGAAAGAAAAATCAACATAATTAAGTGCAAAAAAGGTCAATGAAATTACAGAATGTCACAGCCGAAGAGAACCTTAAATACCAAATAGTTTATTGTTTCTCCAAATGTTTTACCTAAGTGTTTCTATGGTAAAGAACAGGTTTTATGTAGAACCCAGCAGTCTGGGAGTATAAACTGTAATCCTCAGGGGCCAATAGCATATTTGAAACATTTTTTGAAATGCCCTCATTTACCCTAAAATTTACTTCACCTCTGTCTCAATTTCCTCATCTGAAAAAAATGATTATAATAATGTTTACCCAATGAGCTAGATTTTAAGAGTAAGTGAGACACATTTGAATCATTGAGCATAGTGCTTACCACATAGTAAGTGCTCAATTAAGAGTCAATCATACTGTTTGTAATAAAGTAAAAACTAATTGTGCTTACCACATGTGAAAAAAAAAAGAAGGATTGGGTGAGGCATGGATATTGACTGAAAATACTGGCAAGAGAGGATAGTGGTAGATCCAGGACCTGAAACTTTACTCACACAAAGCTCATACAAGCTTATAGAGAGAAGTGACCTTGGACTTCATTAACATAGCTACTTAAACTTGGGCATATGCATCCCTAGCAATGCACTAGGAGTGACTTGAAATCATAGGATAAACATGGAGAACATTCTAGATCAGTAATTTTATTAGATATTAAGGAAAAGAGAGTATCAAAATAAACACATATATTATAAAGTAAAATGCAGATTTTTATATAAATCTTTAAAATAAAATATTAATATTCAAAGAAATGTCTTACCCCTTCCTCTGTGGGTTGAGTTTAGATTGTCTATCAGGAATACCTCACTGGAGAGTAAGAAATGTAATGAAAACCATTCACAAACCCATTATTTGTCACTCATCTTTCATGTTGCCTCATTTAGAGAAGCTCCTTAACTGTAAACTCCCCGGAGCCTGAAACTTTTTAAAAAATATATATTTTATTGATTATACCATTACAATTGTCCTATTCCCCCCCCTTCATTCCCCTCCACTCTGCATACCCCTCTCCCACCATTCCCCCTTCTTTCATTTAGGTCCATGCGTCACAAGTTCTTCAGATTCTATATTTCCCCTACTATTCTTGCCCTCCCCCTGTATATTTTCTACCTACCGTCTATGCTACTTATTTTCTGTACCTTCTCCCCCCTTCTCCTCCTCCCATTCCCCTGTTGCTAACCCTCCATGTGATCTCCATTTCTATGGTTCTGCTCCTGATCTAGCTGTCCTCTTAGTTTGCTTTTGTTTTAGGTGTGGTTGTTAATAATTGTGAGTTTGCTGTCCTTTCACTGTTCATAGTTTTTTATCTTCTTTTTCTTAGATAAATCCCATTAACATTTCATATAATAAGGGCTTGGTGATGATGAACTCTTTGAACTTGACCTTATCTGAGAAGCACTTTATCTGTCCTTCCATTCTGAATGAAAGCTTTGCTGGATAGAGCAATCTTGGATGTAGGTCCTTGCCTTTCATGACTTGGAATACTTCTTTCCAGCCCCTTCTTGCCTGTAAGGTCTCTTTTGAGAAATCCGCTGACAGTCTTATGGGTACTCCTTTGTAGGTGACTGTCCCCTTATCTCTTGCTGCTTCTAGGATTCTCTCCTTCATTTTAATCTTGGCTAATGTAATTATGATGTGCTTTGGTGTATTCCTTCTTGGGTCCACCTTCTTTGGGACTCTCTGAGCTTCCTAAATTTTCTGAAAGTCTATTGCCTTTGCCAGATTGGGGAAGTTTTCCTTCATTATTTGTTCAAATAAGGTTTCAACTTGCTTTTCCTCTTCTCCTTCTAGTACCCCTATAATTTGAATATTGGAAAGTTTAAAGATGTCCTGGAGGTTCCTAAGCCTCTCCTCATTTTTTTGAATTCTTGTTTCTTCATTCTTTTCTGTTTGGTCATTTTTAATTCCTTCTGGTCCACTCCCTTGATTTGAGTCCCAGTTTCCTGTCCATCACTATTGGTTTCCTGTGCATTTCCCTCCATTTCTATTAGGTTAGCCTTCATTTGTTCCTCTAATTTGTGACTAAAATCAACCAGCTCTGTGAGCATCCTGATCACCAGTATTTTGAACTGTGCATCTGAAAGGTTGGCTATCTCTTGGTTGCTTAGAATTATTGGCTCTGGGGCTTTGAGCTGTTCTTGAGCCATGTATTGGTCTGTTTGTACATGTTATGTATGAGGGGCAGAGCCTTAGGTGCTCATGAGGGTGGGGCAACCCAGTTGCTGGGTTATGATGCTGTATGTGGGGGTGGGGTCAGAGAGGGGCAATGGCGTTTGTTCTGCTCTCTCTCGGATTTCGGTCCCATCTGCTGCTTCCCACAAGCAAATTGGGCCCTTTTGGTGCTGGTTCCCAGGTGTGTGGGCTTGTGTATATTCTAGGACCCTGCAGGTCTCCCAAACAAACTCTCCTGTGAGGCTGGAACCTCTCCCGGCACCTCAATCCCTGAAAGTTTTTTCCAATTGGTTCTTTTAGGTTTTATTTCTTGTTACTGGGGCCCTGGGTTGTGTGGTCTGTCTCAGTGACCATTTTTAAACCTTCCTGGTTTACATGTGCATGAATGTGTGTCTGCAGTCAGCCAGCTGCCTTGCGAGACTTACTGGGTTTTTGCCCCATGCCTGTCTGGTCTAAACTGGGTCCTTCTGTTGCTGGTTCCCAGGTGTGTGGGCCTGTACACCCTCCAGGACCCTGTGGGTCTCTCCAACAAACTCTCTGTGAGTTTGGGAACCTCTCCCAGCAAAAGTCTTTTCATTTGGTGCTTTTAGGCTCTAATCCCCATCGCTGGGGCCCTAGCCTGAGCGGTCTGTCTCACTGCTCATCCCTTCGCTTGGTTTATCTGCGTGTGAATGTGTGACTGTGGTCAGCCAGCCACCTTGCACCCTCACTGGGTCTGCCCATTGCCACCCCATGCCTAGAATCTGCCAACTGCCACCTGTGCTCCTGTGTGCCTGGGTCAATCCAGCTGATCTTTCCTGCTCAACCCTGCTCCACCGCTGACTCCACCCCTCTTACCAGTCTGGATGAATGGTTCATTGTTGTCAAACTTCTGTATAGTTCAATTTTCTGTGTTTTGGCTGCATTTTTGTTACTAAAACTTTGTTGTCTTTCAACTTGGTTGTGTGAGGAGGCACAGTGTTTCCACCTACGCCTCCATCTTAGCCAGAAGTCTGAATCTTTCTTATTTCAAGTTTTATTCTAAGCTCTTAGTTCAGTGTTTGTAACACAGTGGAATCATTGAATAATGGATGGCTGTATAGTTGAGAAGGATGGAAGAATGAAGAGATGCATTTAATTTGTTTGTTTTTTTTTGTATCTAGAGTCTCAGTCACAGTACTAATTGGTTCTTGTTAACAATCAACTAAATAAGGAACTAAATAATCTGTGCTTAAGGCCATAGTCAACCTGGGTATCTAAGGCTAGAGGGAAAAAAGGATTGATATCCATGCCCAAATCCCACCCTATCTCATCCTTACAGTGTGCTCTTCAAAGCATAAAGGGCAAGTTCTTATGATATCAGGCCACTAGACTATTTCTAATGTTAAGATCTATCATTTGACAGAGAAGACAGGGCACTGTATGTTGAATCACAGGCAATGTTTTCCTGGAAGTCCAACTATCCTAGTCATCATAAGGATTCATCCATCCTTAAAAGAATGAATTAATATTTAGGTTTGCCAAACAAGAGACAAGAAAGGGGTGCGTGTGTGCATGTGTGTGTGTGTGTGTGTGTGTGTAAGCGCAAGCATGTGAGTGTCTGTGTATACATATATTACTGGCATTCTTTATTAAAGCCATTCAAAGTCTATCTATCCCTCTATTTTGGTATGCATGTGATCTAATACAAGCTACTTCACTTTATCTGCATTTCAATTCCCCCATTGGTAAAAGTAGGATAATAACACCTGTCCTGCACATTATACTGACTGTCCAGTATTGATCTGATAATAAAAATCAAAACTAGATAATGTATGTAAAGTGGTATATAAACTGTAAAAATCTATACAGTTCTAAAGGAAACATCTAGCATGCCTACATACTGGGTCATAGTAGAATTAATAGCAATAAACTATACTGGCAGATCATTTTCCCCCTAATTTGTGATTATTGTTTTAGTTAATAGGAACAGCAAAAACTTATTTATTGCAATTGAAAAAGATTATAGTGCAGGAGGGAAAATGCTTTCTTGTCTACTTATTCACATAGCTTGGAGTGTAGTCTTAAGCATCAAACATTCCATAAAGGTGGAGAGGCTGATTTCCTTTTTGTACTTATATTTATATCATGCCCACTGGGGGCCAGAAGATGGTGACAAGACTGCCACTCTATAGGAGGCAAGGTCCGAAGCCATGGTTTTCACTACAGACTGACATTCAGCAGCTTGTTAATTACAGATTTCCATTAATGGGATGAATCTCATTGTCTTCTTGAATGACAATCTCCCCTTCAATGCATAGATGTTTTATTTTATTCTGCACTCCTTAGCAAAGCAGCTGCTATGTTCTCACATTTACCCTTCCTTATTAGTCTTGAAGCTTGAAATGAAGTTGCCCCTGAACAACCATGTCTCTTGCTGCACTTGATTCTTCCTCCTAAGTTTTTAAAGTTAAAAAAATGTTTTAAAAGATTTATATTAACTGGAAATGCATAGAAACAACATACCTTTTCTATGGCAGCTTACTTTTTAAAGCCTCTGAGAAACATAGAGGTAAAATATCTTAACTGAGGCCACTCAGGTAGTAAATTGGGATCAACATTCAGGGCTATGTGGAATCTAGATGTGTTCTTCTTAACTACTATACAGATGCTGCTCTACAATATCCACTCTGTGTGTATGTGTGTGTACTTTATAAGAATAATCTGTGTTTGGAGCACAAATCAAAGAACAGTCTTGCAAACACACCCACAGTTGACTTCCATGCACTTTCTTTGGCAGAGACTAGATTCACCAGAAGGACATCCCTAGGGGAATCTGTTTCATACCTCACAGAATTCTTTTTTTATGTAGAAAAATATAAGAGATGAAAGTCACAGAAACCACAATCTAGGGAGAAACAGAGCAGGATGGAAATTTGGAGAAATGGAGGAGAGTACTACTCCATTGAGAGTACTACTCCATGGCTACTACTCCATGGTGAGAAGTAGCCAACCTAACTGGAGGATAACCAGGGGAAATGGCTAGCAAGACCAAAGTTACACAAAAAGAAGATTGATTAACAAAGAGGATCAACAGTTAATTATCTAGAGTTCAAAAATCTTTAAAGGAAGTGCCCATCTCAGGGGATTGTTTCAACAGGTTGGCAGCAGGCAACACAGCCAGCTCTCATCTCTTCTTGGGAGATTTAGGGCGCCTAATATTTGTTTTGCATGTTATATATTTGATGCCCCTATAGTTTCTGTTTCATTGAATATTGGTATTAAGCCCAGTAAGGCTATTTTTTCCCATCCTACACACACAAACACACACACAGTGGATATTGTAGAGTAGCATCTGTATAGTAGTTAAGAAGAGCACATCTAGATTCCACATAGCCCTGAATGTTGATTCCAATTTGCTAGTTGAGTGACCTCAGTTAAGATATTGTACCTCTCTGTTTCTGTTTCCTTAACTGTTAAATCAGAATAAATAACTTAATCCCCTGAGTCAATACAAGGAATAAATGAGATATCATAAAAAGCTCCAATATGTCATTGTTACATAGGACATGGAAACTGTTTCTATTTGACTTCTGACAGAGATGGAGGAATAGTAGACACACTGCACCTCCTCGCACAACCAAAGGAGGACAACCACAAATTTAAAAACAAAAAATAACCAGAGCTGCCAGAAAATTGAACTGTATGGAAGTCCAACAACCAAGGAGTTAAAAAAGAAACATTCACTCAGACAGGTAGGAGGGGCAGAGAGGATGTGCAGCAAGGCTTCAGCTGGAGGACCAGATGGGTGAGGTGGTAGCTGGTGAACATGAACTGGCAAGGCATCAGCTGGTGGACTGGGCAGTTTCACATATGCATGCAGATAATTGGGAAAAACAACTGGGAAATGAGACAGACTGTGCAACCCAGGTTTCCAATATGGGGAAATAAAGCCCCCAAACCTCTGACTATAAAAACCTGTGGAGGGGGTGCAGCAGTGGGAGAAACTCCCACCCTCACAGGAGAGTTAGTTGGAGAGACTCACAAGGTTCTAGAACATACACAAACCCACCAACCTTGAAATCACACCAGAAGGACCCAATTTGCTTGTGTGTAGCAGGGGAAGTGACTGAAAGGTAGCCGAGAGCCAAGGAAGTAGCATTGTTTCCTCTCTAACCCATCCCCCCAAACAACACCACAACACAGCAACCTGGGTTGCTCCACCCTGGTGAATACCTAAGGCTCCATCACTTAAAATGAAACAGCTGCACTGAGACGAAAAAAAATATGACCCTAATGAGAGAATGGATCAAAGCTCCAAAATTAGAACTAAGAGATGAAAAGATAGCCAACCTATCAGATGCAGAGTTCAAAATACTGGTAATCAGGATGCTCACAGAAATGGTTGAGTATGGTCCCAAATTGGAGGAAAAAGTGAAGGCTATGCAAAGTGAAATAAAGAAAAGCATACAGGGAACCAACAATGAAAACAAGGAAACCTGGACTCAAATCAACAATTTGGAACAAAAGGAAGAAATAAACATACAACCAAAACAGAATGAAGGAACAAGAATTCAAAAAATAGTGAAGAGAAGTTCAGGAATCTTCAGGAAAGCTTTAAATGGTCCAACATCTGAATCATAGGGGTGCCAGAAGGGGAAGAACATCAAGAAATTGAAAACTTATTTGAAACAGTAATGAAGGAGAACTTCTGCAGTCTGGTGAAGGAAATAGACTTCCAGGAAGTCCCAGAAGCTCAGAGAGTCCCAAAGGAGTTGGACACAAGGAAGCACATACCAAGGCACATCATAATTACATTACCCAAGATGAAAGATAAGGAGGGAATCTTAAAAGCAGCAAGAGAAAAGGAGAGAGTTACTTACAAAAGAGTTTCCATAAGACCATCAGCTGATTTGTCAGAAGAAACCTTACAGGCTTGAAAGGGATGGAAAGAAGTATTCAAAGTCATGAAAGGCAAGGACCTATAGCCAAGATTACTCTATTCAGCAAAGCTATTATTTAGAATGGAAGGGCAGATAAAGTGCTTCCCAGATAAGGTCAGGTTAAAGGAGTCCATCATCAACAAACCATTATTATATGAAACGTTAAATGGACTCATCTAAGAAAAAGGAGATCAAAACTATGAACGTTAAAATAACAACAATCTCACAACTACCAACAACTGAACCTACAAAACAAACTAAGCAAACCACTAGAACAGGAACAGAATCACTGAAATAGAGATCACCTGGAGGGTTATCAGTGGGGAGGGGGAGGAGGACAAGGGTAAAAGAACAGGGAATTAAAAAGTATAAGTGGTAGTTAGAAAATAGACAAGGGGAGGTTAAGAATAGTATGGGAACTGGAGAAGCCAAAGAACTTACAGGTACAGCCCATGGATGTGAACTAAGGAGAGGGTGGGAATGCTGGTGGCAGGGGGGTGCAAAGTAGAGGGAAATAAAGGGGAGAAAAGTGAGACAAGTATAATACCATAATCAATAAAATATATTTTTAAAAAATCATTGGCTACACAGAAAAGAGAAAGAAATTATTCCAATTTATAAGTAGTATTACTCTTTTTTGTTCTTATTATTACATGAAAATACCATCTACACAAAGCTGGGAGAGAGTTATGAACTTGAGAAGAGTAACTACCCATGTTTGGGATAACCTGGTGCAGAAAGCAGAAGAAGGCAAAGCTTACTTGATAAAAAATTAGGACACTTTGCCTTTAGTGCTTAAAAAAAATGTATGGCCAGCATCCTGAATATCTGCAGCAGAAAATCATCTCCATTTAATGATAGAGTGCCAGGGTGCTAATGACGTTAATATCACTGATTGAAGGGCTTGTTCTGATCATTATAAATGTCAAGATCCAGATGATAATTTTTAACTCTACAAACATCTTTTACCTGCCTTATGCCAAGGAAGAAGGAAGCATCTAGGACAAGAAAACAGGGTGAAAAGAAAGGAACAGAAAAACTGGATTTTTCCTCCTGGGCAGTCCTAATCTTAATATTTTCCTCTGCTTTAATTGCAGTTTTCTTTGGTTTCTTTAATATATTCCCCCACACTGAAATACATAATGAAATGCTCCAAGTCCTCATAGTGAGCTCTGTTTCAGAAAAGCTGCTTATTTGTTCAACTGAGGTATTTGTTTAATTTACAGAGTAGATACTGCAGAGACTTCTAAAATTTTATAGAGACATCAAGTAACAATCAAAGATGACTACTGAAGTGGGGAAAGAAATAAAATTTTCATTTGCTCTTGCCTGTTCTCATGGCCACTTTGATTCCTTTATGTACACTTGTCTCAAACTAACTCTATGAAATCACAGCAATAAACAAAATAATTAAAAAATATATTGAGATATATTTCTGTGCCACTGTTCTTTGTATAGGGAAGGGCCAAGAAGAACTGGGAAGAAACAAACCCTACTTTCACTAGAATCAAGAAGAATATTCATGTTAAGAAGTAAAATGAACACCAGCTCCCTGGTGAGTAACAGAATTTCTTCATTTAATTTAATAAGTGGGTAATATTTATCCCATCTCAAATGAGTACCTCTGTGTTGTAGGATTCCATCATGAAAAACACTGTTTTTCATGGCTGCTCAGGTCTCTTATAACTTGAAATTCCATGACTTTCATTATAAATACACAGATAAATTTTTATGTTGGGTAAATCCTTCTCAATGGATTTTTATGAGCTTGAAACTTTTAGAAAGAAATGAGTCAAGATAGTAGACAGGTCTGAATTGCACCAGGCATTATGCTACACTGAAAAGGCTCCTGAGAATTTTACAGTACTTTTCTGACTTGGAGACTTCTTTTCTATGCCCCTCATTTCTCCTCATACTGGGTGAAAAAAAGTTCACTGCTGTCCCCAAGGCCAAAAAGCTTCCTGAGTAGATGACCTTACAAGTCTTTCTTCATCACTTCAAGTGAAAAAGTATCTTTATTTTTAACTTCAAGAACAGACCACAATATAACCCTCAGCCAGAGTGGGCATTTTATTATACAGTGCTATGTTGGAGCCTCTTGAAAATCATGATGTATTCCTTGAGGAGCAACCAGAAATCTTCTAGATAATCTATCACCAGGAGGGTTGGAGCATGGTGGGAAATGAGGAAACTCAATCCAAAAGAATCACAGAATATGGTATTATTTAGTTCATCCCTACTTCTGCAGTTGGAAAAACAAGGTCAAGAAAAGAGAAATGGCACAGATAAAGCCATGCAGCAAGTTAGTGGAAGAGTGATAAAAATCAAGGAGTAGTAACAACCAGTACAGCTAACATTTATTGAGCACTTACCATGGATTAATTACTGTCTTGAGAGCTTGTCTTCTACTCTCTGATGGTTTATTCTTAAAAACATCAAACTGAAACAAACATGCAAGCAAAATATAACCAAAATATAGGTATAATTACAATCATTTTCAAAGACACTGAAATAGAGAACAGGCGGACAGTGACCAGAAGGGAGAAAGGAGGGAATTTCAGGGGAAAAGGGGAAGGGTTTACAGGAACTAGTAAAAGGGACACAAGGACAAAAACTAACAGGTGTAGAAATGGGAGGGAGGTGGGGAGCACTGGGGGGCTGGGATGGGAGTAAAAGACAAAAAAACTGTACTTGAACAACAATTAAATTTTTAAAAAACCATCAAACTGTAAGTTGGTTTATATAGATCAAAAATCAATATAACTTACTATTATCAAAATGTGGCAGTTGTGTTGTTAACTTCAAAGTCAAGAAAGACTACAATATTTCTCAACAATACAATTGTCCAAAGTGATCTTGATATAATATTTTAAGATTACTTGTTATTATAACATTAATACATGCCCTGATAAAAGAAGAGAGAGGGGGAAAAAAGATAAAAATACTATAGTTGTCTTGTATCCTCTCTCCTCACCTCAACAATTGTCCTGCTCCCTAGTGGTTATCATTTTTAAGAGTTTCCTGTGAATCCTTCAAGAAATAAATTTAGTATATACATGTATATAGATATATGTATAGTGTTTTATATAAGTTACAGTCCACTACTAAGATTTTGTACTTAATATTTATTAGACACTTCTCCATATCAACAAATATAGACTATTCATTTTAATGGTTATATTAGTATTCCCTTACATGGATGCACCATGATTTATTTAAATAACCTCTTTCTGAAGGGCATTTAGGTGATTTCCACTATGTTAAAATTTTTTGCTGTTATAATGATGGGATGCATATATATGTCTGTATATATTACATATACAGTATATGTCTCTATGCAGTACATATATATGTAATATGTGGTATATTATATATTATAAATGTATGTATAAATATCGGTAAAATTTCTGAGTCAGAGAGTACCCTCCTTTAATTTTCACATATTCTGCCAAATTATGCGCTAAAAAGAATGTTCAGTTTACTCTCTTACCAACAATATATGAGAATGTCAATTTTCCTACACGGTGGTCAATACTGGCTCTTTATCCAATTTCTTTTTTATTTTTATTTTATTTTTATTTCTAATTATAGTTTACATTCAATATTTATTCAGTTTCTTAATATTTAACAATTTGATGAGGAAAATAAATACTATTCAATATTGTTTTCATTTCAATGTCCTTAATTATAAATTTGTTGAAGCATCTTTTCTATTTTTATTATTATGCTTATTTTCTATGACTATTCATATACTTTATTGTGTTTTCTATTGAGTTAGTTCACTTTTTCATATTAGTTTCTAAGAACTCTGTATATTTACAAATTTAGCTTTCTGTTATATGCATTGCAAATATTTTCCCCATTTATTGTGTTTTAAAAACATTGTTCATAGTATTTTTGTCATGTATAAATTTCATATTTTTATATAGTCAAAGTTATCAAACTACAAGTTTTGGAGATGTATCTATATTTCTGTCTATCTATTTATCTACCTATCATCTTTCTAAATTTACCCATCAAATTAGCTTTTGGGGAATATTAAATATATTAGCTTCTAAAGGTACTGGAAAGCATCTTTATTTTGATAGTAAGGGGTTCATTTGTGGAGAATAACATATTAAAACTCATAAGAAATCTCATAGTCAGGACAACAAACCTGAGTTTAATGCTGTAATTCTTTGTGTTTGAACACTATCAAATTACAGTTCAATGTTTAGTGGTATATACTTTAGAGGGGAGAATTTATATGTCTCTATGTGCCATACACCATTAGGCAATATCAAGCATTTCCACATATGTTATAAACTAATGCCCTGTGAGATAGGTATAATTACAATCATTTTCAAGATGGAGATATTAATGCAGAGAAAAGTTAAATAGGTTGCCAAAAGTTATACAGCTACTAAGTATCAGAGCTGGAATGCAAATTTTTAGACAACAAACAAGGAGTTGTTCTGATTCCAAGACTAGTGGTCTTTCCGGCAGACCACAGTCAACTAATATTTGACTGTATTTCATTAAAAAGATTTATTGGACAAAGATAAAGAAATAAACAAGTCTATGTCCTTAATAAGCTTACAATTTAATAGAAAAAACATGTATGTATACAATAAATTATAAATATATGCCAAAAAGTAGAAGAAGAAAAATGGATCATGACTTGGGATTGAGAAAAAGCTTCATGGAAAAAATAATTTAAATCAAGTATTGGAGAATGTGTACAGAGAGGACCAGTGGAAAACAGAAGAAAAACACATTCCAGTCAAAAAATAATACATGAGTAAAGGCCCAAATGTAAAACATAGCCAGACCGAAAGTTGCACCATAAGGTGAGCTTGGCCTGATGAGCTGGATCTTGAATACCATGCAAAGAATTTTGGATATTTTCCTCTACCTTGGAAACATGAAATAACCTCACCTTATTTTTACTTTGTGATGACATATAATCATTGTTTTGATAACCAACAATCTATAAATATGGGTGTTAAGAAAATATTTTGCAAATATACAAAATGGCCCTGCAAAAATGATGAAAACAACTATGATAAAACACTATTTTCCATGTCTACAGAAACTTGAACTTCCAAGTGACTTTCACAAATGTTTGTTCCTTTCAGAAAACAATAACTAACATATAATAATAGTTAATTCTATACCAGGGACTGTTTTAAAATTTTTGCATGTTTTATTAACTCATTCAATTCAGTATTAATCCATCCAAACATCAAAACATTTCTTGAGGGACTTCTGCCAAGATGGAGGCATAGGTGGAAACACTGTGCCTTCTCCCACAACCAAGTTTGAATACAACAAAGGTTTAGTAAACAAAGACACAGCCAAAGAACAGAAAATTGAACTATACAGAAGTCTGAAAACAACGAGCCATTCAACCAGACCAGTAAGAGCGGCGGAGCCAGCAGCAGAGCAGGGTCTGGCAGGAGGGGTCCCCCAACCCCGGGCACCCAGGCAGCACTGGATGGATCCCAGGTGTGGGGTAGCATTGGGTGGACCCAGTGGGGGCACAGGGCAACAGGCTGACCGCGGTCACACATTCACGCGCAGTGAGACAGACCACACAGTGGCAGGAAGCAGCAGAGAAGACCACCATTGCTACGCTTTGACCCCGCCTCCTCATACAGCATCACAACCCAGCAACTGGGTCGCCCCACCCTCGGGAATACCTAGGGCTCTGCTCCTCATACATAATAGGCACAAACAGTACAAAATATGGCTCAAGAAGAACCCAAAGCTCCAGAGCTGATAACTCTAAGAGAAAAAGAAATAGTGAACCTCTCGGATGCACAGTTCAAAATACTGGTGATCAGGATGCTCACAGAACAGGTTGATTTTAATCACAAATTTGAGGAACATATGAAGAAGGCTAAGTTAATTGAAATGAAGGGAAATGCACAGGAAACCAATGGTGATGGAAAGGAAACTGGGACTCAAATCAAGGGGGTGGACCAGAAGGAAGGAAGAAATGACCAAACAGGAAAATGTGAAGTAACAAAATTAAAAAAAAAAAACAGGAAAGGCTTAGGAACCTCCAGGACATCTTTAAACATTTCAACATCCGAATTACAGGGGTACCAGAAGGGGAAAAGAAACAGCCACGAGTGGAAAACTTTTTTGGACAAATAATAAAGGAGAACTTCCTCAGTCTGGCAAAGGAAATAGACTTCCAGGAAATCTGGGAAGCTCAGAGAGTCCCAAAGAAGTCGGACCCAAGAAGGAACACACCAAGGCACATCATAATTACATTACCCAAGATAAAAATGAAGGAGAGAATACTAGAAGCATTAAGAGATAAAGAGACAATAACCTACAAAGGAGTTCGCATCAGACTGTCAACTGATTTCTCAAAAGAGACCTTACAGGCAAGAAGGAGCTGGAAAGAAGTATTCCAAGTCATGAAATCCAAACACCTATATCCAAGATTGCTCTATCCAGCAAAGCTTTCATTTAGTATGGAAGGGTAGATAAAGTGCTTCTCAGATAAAGTCAGGTTCAAGGAGTTCATCATCACCAAGCCCTTATTATATGAAATGTTAAAGGGACTTATCTAAGAAAAAGAAGATAAAAAATATGAACAGTGAAAGGCCAGCAAACTCACAGTTATTGACAACCACACCTAAAACAAAAGCAAACTAAGAGGACAGCTAGATCAGGAGCGGAACCATAGAAATGAAGATCACATGGAGGGTTAGCAACAGGGGAGTGGGAGGAGGAGAAGGGGGGAGAAGGTACAGAAAATAAGTAGCATAGACAGTAGGTAGAAAATATACAGGGGGAGGGCAAGAATAGTAGGGGAAATATAGAATCTAAAGAACTTGAGACATGTGGTCACAAACTAAAGGGGGGAATGGTGGGGGAGGGGGTGTGCAGGGTGGAGGGGAATGAAGGGGGGAATAGAACAACTGTAATGGTATAATCAATAGAATACATATTTTTTTTTAAAAAAAGCAAAAAAAAAACCCCAAAAAACATTTCTTGAAGGCCAGATCATTATCTCCACTTTACAGATCAGGAAATTGAGGCACAGAGAAGTTAAATAAGTTGTCAAGGTCAAATCCAGGTTTCAGTCTTTAAGTAGCCTGGCTCTTAAATTAATCACTGTTTGCCAGATAGAGTCTGCACTCTGTTTTATACTGTCTACTTATGAACCCCTGTGGGAAACTTATCTGGCACAAAACTAACATATGGGATGACCAGCCTCTACTTACACCCTGCCACTGCCATTCTGTTATGGCAGGGCTGAGGTCTTCAGACATTTTTTCAATATTGATACATATTTGAATAGAGTATGCACAAGGACAAAGCCCTGTAGAACTCCACTAAATATCTTTCTCTAATAATGAACATTCTCTAGAGCACAGGCAGCAAACACAAGGCCCACAGGGCAAATTCAGCCCTCCACCTTGTTTTATCCTGCCCAGTACCTTGTTTCTACCTGGTAGCAGCAGGACCTAGCTCTCATTTAACTGTTAAGGGTAGTTACATTTATAACAGTCCTAAAATTACATTCAGCCCTTTGAAGACAACTGCGAGGCTGATGTAGCCCCCAGTAAAAATGAGTTTTACACCCCTGCTCTAGAAAATAATAACTGATATCTTACATTTAAATTTACAGATTATAGATTTATAGAATGCAAGATGATTTCACATACATAATCAAATTTAAATCTCACATCTAGCCTGTGAGTTGTCCCATTTTATAGATGAGTAAACTATGGCTGAAAGAAATTAAGAACAACTTTTGTTGAGGTAATCAGACAACATTTACAAGTAAGGATGCTGAAGAAAAGGGGTATGCAAAAGCATGGAGGTGTGTATATATCTTAAGGACAGAATACCTAAAGTGTAATTAATCAATTAAAGATAAGAAGACAGATAGACAAATGTGGAGATTCATATCCCTCAGATGGAAGAAAAATGCTGGTAGGAAAAAGATAAGCCAATCTTTGTGCTAGCCAGCAGGGGGCACAGAACATTCACAGATGAATTTCCTCATCTGTAAAATGGGGTTAAGATCCAGACTTGTCAGGTTTCTAGATAGGATGAAATGAAATCACATGGGTAAAGTATGTGCCATCTGTGCTTGCCCTGTGGTAGGCACTCACTCAATAAGTGTTACTTCCTTGTCCCTAACCCCATACCTTGACAATTTCAGTGCACCAGAATCAGATTTCCTTTTCCTAAAGTTCTTTTTTTTTAAATTTTTTTTATTTAACTCTTGTTCAAGTACAGTTTTCTTTCTTGTATTCCCAGCCCTGCCCTCCCCCAGTGCTCCCCACCTCCCTCCCATCTCTGCCCCCCACCTTAGTTATTGTCCATGTGTCCTTTATACTTGTTCGTGTGAGTACTTCCCCTTTTCCCCTGTGATTCTCTCCCCTCTCCCCTCTAGACCCTGTCAGCACATTCTGTGTTTCAGTGTCTTTTGTTACATTTTGCTTGCTTGTTTGTTTTGTTGTTTAGATTCCTGTTAACGGTGATATCATATGGTATTTGTCTTTCACTGCCTGGCTTATTTCCTTTTCCTAAAGTTCTTAGCCACTACACTTCAATATTATCATCTACCACTTAGACTAGAGAAGTGCCCTATTGTTAGGTTTGCAACTAGGTTGTGGGAAAGAGGTTAAGATAGTCCTTGGAACTTGTGCTTTCTACTACAGATCTTCTTTTTCTCCTATTTTTCTCTCATTTTTCTTATGGCTATTTTCCCTCTGTCCCCATTTGGCACATTTCCTGAGGATTCATGGCATTTGAAGACCATCAGAGCTTATTTTTCAGGGGCCCTTTAATATCAACTTCTTTTTATTTCATGTTTACAGTGGTTAAGGATTTTTTTCTGTTTATTTTAATTTTGATTTTCACAATAATTTGAGTCAGTGAGGTGAAATAGGCATACTAGTGCTTTGATCCACTATTGAACAAATAAGGAAACAGACTCAAAGTCACACAGCAAGTAAATGGCAGAATTTTAACTAGAACCAAGATTGTCTGACTTTAAATCCTCTTGTGCTTGAAATATAACAAGAAGTTATTGACTGTGCATCAAAAGCCATACATCAGAAACCAGGAGGGCACTACTGAAAGCAAGCAACAACACAACCATTGTTCCCCTAGATAGTATTCATTATCTTGCATGAGGAACATCTACATCATGTATTGGTCTCCTAAGCAAAAGCAAAACTACCATATTGCTACAAAGGACCAAATATTTGAGATGCGAAAGGCAACTGTTCTGCTTAATAGGTGGGTAATCATTTAGGATAACCTATTTTCATCACTAATACAAATGTTTCTAATTTATTTTCTGTGCTTACAAAAAATGGTGGTCTAAATACCCTTTTCCCCCTTTTGTACTATGTTGCATTCTGCAGGTTTCTTTTCCTTTTCTTTAACCTGGTTTCTAAAAACACCTCTACAGAAGTTAATGTCCGGAGTGAAATTTGCTTTCAAGATATAAATAAAGTAGGACAATACTTTAGGTCAGTCCATCAATTATAAAGTCCAGTATCTTCCTATTTTTTAAAGATTTCATTTATTTATTTTTAGAGAGGGGGGAGGGGGACAGAGAGAGAGAAACATCAATGTGTGGTTGCCTCTCATGCGCCCCCTACTGAGTACCTGGCTCGCAACCCAGGCACATGCCCTAGACTGGGAATCGAACTAGTGACCCTAAAGTCCAGTATCTTCTGACATAAAAAAATTTCTCAGCATATTCCTAGCTGGTGTGGCTCAGTGGACTGAGCACAGGCCTGAGAACTGGATGATCGTGGTTCGATTCCCAGTCAGGGCACATGCCTGGGTTGCAGGCCATTTCCCAGCAGGGGACACACATGAGGCAACCACACATTGATATTTCTCTCCCTCTCACCTTCCCTTCCCCTCTCATGATAAATAAAATCTTTAAAAAAATTTCTCAGCATATACTTTTATATTCATGGAAAAATAAGAACATGGCTACATAAACTAATATTTAACTTCTCCTTTTTAATTTTTTTGTTAAAATGATTAATCTCTTACTGGAATAAAGTATCTCTAAAGTCACTGCATGTACATACAGTATTCTCAAAAGGTTTTTACTAGTTTACTACTTAGTTTAAAATTTGTGAATAAAATTAAGAAAAGAATGAAATGAGTATTTAAAAGTGAACAGTATTGATGCAAATATTCCATTTAATGGTTATGGCAGTTTGATGAAGACCTCTCCAAGGAAAAGAATAGAATCAAAACCCAGGAAATTTTAGTACAGGGTGAATGTAGCACTTACAATTAGTGGAGTGATATAGGCTTTTCAGGAAGTGGAATGTGGACAATTGGATTTTTTAAAATGTATTTAATTATTTTTCAAGTACAGTTTTCTGTCTATTACTCCCGACAATTGGATATTTATTTGAGAAAATAAAATAGATCCAATTTCATACCATATGCAAAAATAAATTTTAGCTCGTTTAAAGAACTAAATTTAAATGTAAAAATATATAAATATATGAACATAAAGGAAGATGTTTTCATATTCTTGGTGTGGGAAAAGCCTTCTAGTGAAAGCAAAAGTTCGCAAGTCATATAACACAAAATAAGCAAAGCTGATTGCATAAAATTTTTCAAATTCTGTACATAAGAAGATGCAATAAGCCTGGCTGGTATAGGTCAGTGGATTGAGAGCAGGCCTGCAAACCAAAGGGTCGCAGGTTTGATTCCCAGTCAGGGCACATGTCTGGGTTATGGGCCAGGTCCCCAGTAGTGGATGTGTGAGAGGCAACCACACATTGATGTTTCTCTCCCTCTCTTTCTCCCTCCCTCCCCCTCTCTAAAAATAAATAAAAATTTAAAAAGATATAAATAAAAAAGAAAATGCAATAAACAAAATTAAAAGGCAAGTGACAGACCATCAAAATACATGTAACATATAAATAATTAATATCTGGATTATATAAAGAGTTCCAATAAATCAAAAAGGAACAAAACAAATATATGAGTGATATGAACAAGCAATTCACAGAAAGGGAAACCCAAATTGCCAATAAACATACCAAAAATGTCAAAACTAAGTAGTAATTAGAACATTTTTTAAAATAAAATAATGAGAGACTGATTTCTTTTTTTAGCCAAAAGAGTAATATTAATTATTAATATTAATTAATAATGGTAGTGATATAATTCTTAATATCAATGGTAATACAACCATTCAATTCCTTAACATTTACTTAGAACCTGCCTGGGCCAGGGGTCATGCTAGATGTGGGGATCACAAGTAACCAGGTTCAGTTTCTGCTCTCTCTTTTAAAGTATATTTTATTGATTATGCTATTACAATTTTCCCAATTTTTCTCCCTTTATCCTACCTCTGCCCTGCTCCCACCCAAACCCTCCAGCATTATCTGCCCCTACTTCATGTCCATGGGTTGTACATATAAGTTCTTTCAGTTCTCTAATTCCTATACCTTTTTTACCTCTCCCGATCTATTTAATGCCTAATTATGCTTCTTCTTCCCTGTACCTTTCCCCCATATTCCTTCCTTCCCCCTCCCCACTGAAATCCTTCCATGCAATGACCATTTCTCTGATTCTGTTTCTGTTCTAGTTGTTTGCTTAGTTTTTCTTTTCATTGTTTTACTTTTCTTTTAGGTTCATTTGTTGATAGTTGTGAGTTTGCTGTCATTTTATTATTCATATTTTTTATCTTTTTCTTAGTTAAGTCCCTTTAACATTTCATATAATAATAGCTTGGTGATGATGAACTCCTTTAACTTGACTTTATCTGGTAAGCACTTGATCTGTCCTTCCATTCTAAATGATAGCCTTGCTGGATAGCATAATCTTGGATGTAAGTCCCTGCCTTTCATGACTTTGAATACTTCTTTCCAACCCTTTCTTGCCTGCAAGGTTTATTTTGAGAAATCAGCTGATAGTCTCTGTAGGTAACTGTCTCCTTTTCTCTTGATGCTTGTAAGATTCTCTTCTTATCTTTAATCTTCGGTAGCTTAATGATGATATGCCTAGGTGTGTTCCTCTTTGAGTCAAACTTCTTTGAGACTCTCTGAGCTTCCAGGATTTCCTGGAAGTCTATTTCCTTCACCAGATTGGGGAGGTTTTCCTTCATTACTGTTTCAAGTAAGTTTTCAATTTCTTACTATTGTTCTTCTCCTTCTGGCACCACTATAATTCAGATATTGGAACATTTCAGGTTGTCCCAGAGGTTTGTAAGTCTCTCTTTACATTTTTGAATTCTTGTTTCTTCATTCTGTTCTGGTTGGATGTTTTTGTTGTTGTTGTTGTTGTTTGCAAATTGTTGCTTTAAGTCCTGGTTTTCTTCCTGTCACTGTTGGTTCCCTGGCTATTTTGTTTTATTTTCTTTTAGGTATCTTTCATTTGTTTTTTCATTCTTCAACCAAGCTCAATCAGTTCTGTGAGCATTTTGATTACCAGGGCTTTAAATTCTCCATCAGATAGGTTGCTGTCTCCTCATCCCTTAGCTCTCTTTTTGAAGTTTTGCTCTGTTCTTTCATTTGGGCCATATTTCTTTGTTTCAATGTACCTGTTAAATTGTAAGGAGGAGGGTCCTTAGGTATTCTCCAGGGCAGGGAAACTCTCTTTGCTGCACTGTGGCCATGTCTATGGGGGAGGGGCCAGAAAGGAAATAATGCAGCTTGCCTGCTCCACTCTAGCCCACTGTCCAGGGGAATCTTGTGTGAGACTGGGAGTTTCTCCCACCGCAGGAACCACTGTAATCCTCAGTCAGCTGTGAGTCTCAGTTTTGCTCTCGGCCAATCCGGCCTATGTGGTCCACCACCTCGCCATGGTGTCATTATTCTCAACCAGCCCTGACCACATGGCCATGCTGAGGGTTCTTACAGGTCTGATTGTTCTGGTTGATTTTTTTCTTTAATTCCTTGGTTGTCAGAGTTTCATGCAGTTTGATCTTCTGGCACTTCTGGTTGTTTATTGATTTTAGATTGCTTATAATCCTCCTTTTAGTTGTGTGAGGAACCACAGGGTTTCTACCTACATCTCCATCTTGGCCGGAACTCTAATTTCTTTGTTTTATTGTTGTTCAAATACAATTGTCTCCATTTTCACCCCACCACACCCCCCTGCTCCACTTATCCCTACCTCCCTCCTTCGAATCTACCCTTTTTGGCTTTGCCCATGTGTCCTTTATGGCCCTTGTTCCTTATTCCTTGATGGTCCTTCCCTATTATCCCCCATTATCCTTTCCCCCCCTCCTCTCTGGTTACTGTCAGTTTGTTCTTTATTTCAATGTCTCTGGTTGTATTTTGCTTGCTTGTTTGTTTTGTGATTCGATTCCACTTATAGGTGAGATTGTATGGTATTTGTCTTTCACCGCCTGGTTTATTTCACTTAGCATAATAGTCTGCAGTTCCATCCATGATGTCACAAAGAGTAGGAGTTCCTTCTTTCTTTCTGCTGTGTAGTATTCCATTGTGTAAATGTACCATAGTTTTTTGATCCTTTCATTTATTGATGGGCACTTAAGTTGTTTCCAGAACTCAGCTATTATAAATTGTGATGCTATGAACATTGAGGTGCATAGGTTCTTTTGAATTGGTGTTTCTAAATTCATCTAATTGGGAAAAATTAAAAATTTATAAATCCATTTTGAACAAAGGTATATGGAAACAATAACCATAAACTATCTATGGTAATATAAATTAGTTCAGTCACTTGGGAGGAAAATATGGTAATATTTTAGATGTGCATACACCATGACCTAACAATTCCACTTCTACATAGTTACCCTAGACAGATATGAACATACATGTGCAGAAGGAAAGTTGCCCAGGATGTTTACTGTAACATTGTTAACAGGAGAAAACAAATTAGGGCCAAGATGGAAGTGTAGGTGGATATGATTCCCTTCCTTGTACAACCAAAAGAAGGAAAGAACAAATTTAAAAACAGAAAATAAAGACAACTTCCAGAAAATTGAACTAAATGGAAGTGTGATAGCCAAGCAGTTAAAGAAGAAACATTCATCCAGACTGGTAGAAGGGGTGGAGCTGGCAAGCTGGGGTAGATAAGATGTGAAGGTGGTGGATGGTGGGCTGGGAGGTCTCACATTTGCATGTGGATAAAGCAGAAAGAACAACTGGGGAGCAAGTTAGACCAAGCAACCCAGGGTTCCAGTGCAGGCTAAATAAAGCCTCAGAACCCCTGGCTGTAGAAAGCTGTGGGCATTTGGCAGCAGGAAAAACTGTCAGTCTCATGAAAGTGGAGCAAGAGCTTAGCAAGCAGTATTGTACCCTTTCAGAGCCCTCCCTCACAGACAATGCCACAACACACCAAAGTGGGTTGTTTTGCCCTGGCAACTATCTAAGGCTCCACCCCTTACAACTTAACACATATGCCAAGACAAAGAAATATGACCCAAAAGAAAGAACAGATCAAAACTGCAGAAAAAGAACTAAACAATGAGGAGATAGACAACCTATCAGATGCAGAGTTAAAAATATTGGTAATCAGGATGCCCACAGAAATAATTGATTAAGTACAGCCACAAAATAAAGGAAAGAGTGAAGGTTATGCAAAGTGAAATGAAGCAAAATATATGGTGAACCAACAGTGAAGGGAAAGAAACCAGGACTTAAATCAACAATTTGGAACAGAAGGAAGAAATAAATACCCCACTAGAACAGAAGGAAGAAACAAGAATTCAAAAAATGAGGAGAGGCCTAGGAACCTCCAGGACAACTTCAAACATTCCAACATCGAAATCATGGTGGTGCCAGAAGGAGAAGAGAAAAAGCAAAAAATCGAAAACTTATTTGAAAAAATAGTGAAGAATTTCCTCAATCTGGCAAAGGAAATAGACTTCTAGGAAGTCTAGGAAGCTCAGAGTCCCAAAGATATCAGACTCAAGGAAGTATACACCAAGGCACATTATAATTATGTTTCCCAAGATTGCAGATAAGAAGAAATGTTAAAAGCTCCCAAGAGAAAAGGAGAGAGTTACCTACAAAGGAGTTCCCATAAGACTATTAGCTGATTTCTCAAAAGAAATCTTATAGGCAAGAAAGGGCTGGAAGGAAGTATTCAAAGTCGTGAAAAGCAAGGACCTACATCCAAGATTACTGTATTCAGAAAAGCTATCACTTAGCATGGAAGGGGAGATAAAGTGCTTCCCAGATAAAGTCAAGTTAAAGGAGTCCATCATCACCAAAGCATTATTATATGAAATGTTAAATGGACTCATCTAAGAAAAAGGAGATCAAAAACTATAAACAATAAAATGATAACAATCCCATAACTATCAACAACTGAACCTACAAAACTAAAATTAAGCAAATAACTAGAATAGGAACAGCATCACAGAAATGAAGATCAGGTGGAGGGTTATCAATGGGGAATTGGGGGAGATTGAGGGGGAGAGGGACAGGGAATAAGAAGCATAATTGGTAGGCATAAAATAGACAGCAGTAGGTTAAGAACAGCATAGGAAATGGAGAAGCCAAAGAACTTATATGTACAACCCATGGACATGAACCAAGGGGGGGTTGTGAGTGGGAGGGGGTTGCAGGGCTGAGGGGAATAAAGAAAGAAAATGGGACAACTGTAATAACATAATCAATAAAATACATTAAAAAACAAATTCTAGTAAGAAAAAAATAGAATGGAAGGGCAGATAAAGTGCTTCCCAGACAAGGTCCAGTTGAAGGAATTCATCATCACAAAGTCCTTATTATATGAAATATTCAATGGACTCACCTAAGAAAAAGAAGATCAAAACTATGAACATTAAAATGACAACAATCTCAAAACTATCAACAACTCAACCTAAAAACCAAAAACATACTAAGCAAACAACTAGAACAGGAACAGAATCACAGAAATGGAGATCACATGGAGGAAGATAAATGGGAAGGGGGAAGAATGGAAGGAAAGGCACAGGGAATGAGCAGAATAATGGGTAGGTACAAAATAGACATGGAAAAGTTAAGAATAGCATAGGAAATGGAGAAGCCAAAGAACTTATATGTAGGACCCATGGACATGAACAAAGAGGGGAGAATGCTGGAGGGAATGGGTGTACTGGGTGGATGGAAATGAAAGGGAGAAAAAAATGGGACAACTGTAATATAAAAACTTTGTATTAATCCTCACAAAAAGTGTAAACAAATTAAAAACAATCTATATATCCATTACTGGAGAAATGGCTAAATAATCTGTGGTACATCTTCATGATAAAATGCTGTACAGCAATTTAAATGGAACAGGCTTTTTTTTTTAAGGAGGAAGAATGTAGATCTATATGTAACAGCACAGAAACAAATCCAATATATATTATTAAGTTAAAAAGCTATTAACTAAGGAATATATAAAATTGGTTGCTTTTACATTAAAACAATTATTATGCATTCTTGTATATGCAGGAGAAAATATTTGAAAGAAGACACAACAGACTAGCTAGATTACTTCTGGAGAATGGGTTTGACATAAAGTCTGAAGGTAACATTGATATTACCAGAGACTTTTTATACTAAGAATGTTTTCATTTGGTGCTTATATAATTGTTAATGATAGAAGCACTCATTGCAAATGATGTTACAACCTCCAAAGAAGGTATGCCTCTGCTTTCTTCCAAAGTTGAGAATAATGGAACAAAATGAAGGAAGAAGGGGAAGCTCCTATGGATACTTGAAGCCTAGAATGCATTCTTCATAATGAAGCACAATAACAAGAAACTCTACCTTGTAACTTAATATATATTTTTTATTTTTCATTTAATCTTCCTTGTATTTTTTTCCCATTACCATTTAGTCCCCTTATACTCCCTCCCCTCAGAAATCATCTATGGGAAATTTACACAATGGAATGTTATTCAGCTATAAAAAAAAAGGAAATCTTACCATTTGCAACAGTATGAATGGACCTGGAGAATGTTATTCTAAGTGAAATAAGCCAGTCAGAGAAAGACAAATACCATATAATTCCACTCATATGTGAAATCTAATGAACACAATGAACTAACAAGGAAAACGGGGACTGAGTCATAGATGGAGAGCAGGATGACAGCTGGTAGGGGGCAGGGAAGGTTAAGGGGTGGAAGGATTTAGCAAAAAGGAAGAAGGACTCATGGACCTGCCTTGTAATTTTAATTGCTCCCTACTCTCTTTCTAGATTCCCTTCTGTAGCTTACTCTTACATGAGGGCATTGATTGAAGTAGACCCTACTGTGAAATACAAATGTGTCACCTACTTGAGAGTAAGATCTATGAGGGCAGAAATCATGTCTGTCTTAGGCATCCTGGCATCTCTGATTTAACACAGCCCTTGGTACCTAGATGTGTTTGCTAGAAAATTGTTCTAATTTGTTCCTATGTCCTTTTCATTTATTGTCACAAACAATTCTGTTCTATATTTAGTACATTTATTCAATGGATATTTATAAGGTTCCTCCTATGTGAATGGCACTGTGCATGGAATATTTTTAATGTATATGTTTAATGAATACATTAAAAACATCTTATTAGCATCCATTAACACAACAGCATCAAAGAGTGTTCATTTATAAGCTTAACTGGCTGACTAACAGGAAAGGAACAGACAACCGGGAACATAGCACAAGACACAAGGACTGAGGGAAAGGAGACCTGAGTGACCCACTCTTGGAGGTCACAGATGGAGAGGCACTGGTCTGGAAGCAGGCCACTTTTCTAACACCTTATTACCAATAGCATGAGCAAAGTGACACTTCTTTATGTACATAGTCATTCGACAACTTATTGAACACTTACACTAGCTAGAAGCCTTAGTCCATGTCCTCAAGGAGAATGTATAGTTGTGTAGCATAATAAAAGAACTTTGGGCTTTGATTTAGGCTAAAAGTATTGCTAGTTTGGGAGATCCCAAGAGAGTTTCTTGAGCTCTCTGAGCCTCAGTGAAATGAGATGACTATATCTCTGACAGAGAGTTATTTTGCAGTTGTAAGCCCATTCTTGTAAAATGCTTGTACTTAGTAGGTGCTAAGAAATTGACCATTATAATTATTATTGACCTAACAGCCTTAACACCTTTATATCCTAGCTGGAGTGGAGGTATAAAAGGGGTAAAGAAACTGAGATAATTTCCTCCAATGCGAGGCAGAATGAAATATAAACTATCATTGGTCATAAGACTGTAGACCAGAGTAAAATATTAAAATTTCCAACTAACTCTGAGGGTTGGGGAAGGCTTCCCAGAGACTATGACATTTCATATTGGTACCAAGAAGATGAGAATTTCCATAGATAGGAAGGGGAAGATATGTATCTGCATACTTCCTTGTTCTGTAACACAAAGGTATTCCTGTACCAGACACAGAATGAAATTGAATAGGATGCTAGAGAAAAGGAGAGTAACACAGTTAAGATTATGTATCTATAACAACAAACATACATTTTGGCAGTAAATAAATGTATCATCAAGAATCACTTTATCTAGACTTGCTTGTTTGGAGCTGAGTATCAGAATAAAAAAATCATTGGAGCTGAGTATCAGAATAAAATCATTTTATTAGAAACATGGTTTTGATTGTGAGATGATCTCCAAAAGAAAAGAAAATAATCTTTTGCTCATGCATTCCATTAACTAGAAAATATCTTGGATACATCTGAATCTTTTGATTGGCCAATTGAATGAAAGTCTTAAAACAGGAATGGAGAACATTCCCTTGGAAACTGTGCTCTGGCAGTCTAGACATCAGCCCTACCCATACACATTTTAACAATCTGTGCAACAAACCTAATAAGTCTTACTGCACAGTTGGACATTATACTGTATAATGAATCATACTCTGTTTCGTGGGTGTGCATTGCCTGAATAAAATTAGGGCTCTCTGAGGTCACGAATACTGTCATATGTCCTTCTTGGAATTTAGGACCATTACAGGCACAGATTCTCCTTATCTTGGGTTTCTCCACTAGATCATTTCTCCAGTTACTTACATCTTCATTATTAGATAATGAATTTGAGTGAAAACAGGGACCATATTAACCCACCTATAATTATTTTTAAGTTGCTAGTGTTAGGCCTTGAGTTTATAATTGGACAGAAAATAGCATCAATTTTTGGCTCCTCTACAATATACAGCAACAGGTTTTCCCCTAAGACCCAGAGAGGAGTGAAAACATGGAATTTAAGCAAATTCCTAGGGGTACAATACCCCAGCATTACATAATATTACCAAACTCAAGAAGAGAGAGGAGTTGCTTTATAAGGGTAAGACTGGGCCATGCATCCATGAATCAATCAATGTTCTGCCTTGGGGCATGTTACTAACCTATGAGTAGTGGAAAGAAAACCAGCTCCAATTCTGCATGAAAGGGCACCCTATGTTGTATCTTACAGTCCTCTGCCATACTGGGAAGGCCCAGTGTGGTCCCTGAACATTTCAGGAATGGAATTGATTGAGGAAATGGTGTGGCTTGGAGGAGGGGGCAGAGTGTGATTTCTCAGTTGTGAGAGACTGTCTTTTCACCTCCTCCCTTTCTTTTCCAGAAGGTGGACTGCAGCTTTAATTAACTGTGCAAACTTGTCACATGGGAGTTGTTAAAAATGCAGAATCACAGGTTCTCCCTTTAACAAGATTCCCAGGTGATTTGTATGCACAGTAAAGTTTGGGAATCCCTTCATTCAATCCTCTGGGCCTATTTCCTCTTTGTTACATGGGATTGAGAACACCAACCTATCTGTAAGATTAGCTAAGGTCAGCAAATGAGATAACCTGGGGTGACAGTGTACTAGAGCCATTTGTTACATTTCCAGGAGTTTTGCAGGCCAACTGTTAAGCTGTTGGTTGTTTGAAATTGGTCTATGGTGGGAGTATTTGCAGATCCTACAAATCTGCAGATCCTACAAATAAGAGATTCTCATTTGTTTTTCAGAGATCCAGTTTATCTGCACTCCACTACAGAGCCTAAACCAGATGAAAGTGTGGTCATGGGGTCCCCAATGTCCAGCACTTGCCAGTACACTTGCAGATCCCTATGGGTTTTTGGAAGCAGGGGCACCAGCTTGTGTTTAGCCCCAGGTTCTGGATAACAGAACAGGGAGTGGAGCTAGGAAAGAAGGAAAGATACCAAAAGAGGAGGCTTCCCAGCCTCAACCTAAAATTCTCCATTTGGGCTCCCCTCTAGTTCCTTGGAGCCTGCACTCCACAGCTGGATCTCATTACTGTATCCCTCACTGGTTAGGGGCTCAAAGGCCTTTTTCTGTTACAGGACAGAGGGTCTGCACCTTGGCAGCAAAGGAAACCAAGCCCAGCACACAGCAATGGGCTCTGTCCGAGGAATCTTTGAAAACAAGTTTTCAAATCATTAAGGAAATAAAAATGAAAAACAAACCATGAGAGAGGAGCAAATCTGCTTGCCAGCCAACTTACTTAACACACATAGCACATTAATGGGACATTAAGATCACACTAAAAAGAAAGAAGCATTCTTTCCTTGCAGCTTTCTGGTTCACACAGGGCAAAGATGAACTTCACCGGCTTTGCAAGATGATGAGCAGTCTCTCAGAGGTACCATAAGCATTTTGTAATCCTGAGGTTGCTATGGCGGCTGGTTTTGTGTTGAATAACAGACTACTATATAAACCTGGGCAAATCTACATAAAATATGCCTGTGGTTCCATGGCTTTCTAACTCACTCACCCTGATCTGTGATTGAAGAAACATGAACACAGAGCAATGGGGCATGGACATATGTTCTGCCAGTAAAGCAGCTTCTCAGGTATTCTCAGGTGGCTATTTATTTCTCTCTGACTAAACCACCATTAATTGCCAGCATAGTTTTTCTGGAATTATTTTTGCAAGCCTTTTAGAATACATGGTATGATAAGGAACACTTGGTATTTTTTCAGATAATATAAAGCACAGCCTACTGAGTATGTTTCCAGTTTGATGCCCAGAAATATAATACTCTTCTTTTGGACAGAAGACACATTCAGCCCATGTTTGTGACAAAATTATGTTTTAATATAAAATAAAACCCCAGAAACTCACCACTGTATTGTTTCTCTGTCTTTTATCTCTTGCCTCTGTGAGCCACAGCATTCCATGGAATCCAGAATTATATTATCACAGTCCAACTTCCTTTTTTTGAGCAGAACACATTGCAGTTCTTCGAAAATAACACAATATTGTCAGTTCCAAACAACTCCAAACTTCCAACCTCTATCCTTTTTTGGTTCCATTACTTTTCATAGAGAAGTTGCAGTAGAACAAATTATACGTCTATTTGCAGCTAGTTTGCAACCTTCACAAAAGGGGTTTAAAGACTGCTTCAAAAATATATCCTATACCATCAGTCCATGCTTTACCTCAGCTGATGACCAACATATGACGTTCTCCCAGGAGCAAGATAACTACATTCCAGTTTTCACGGAGCAATGTCCTGTTATTCTGTACTTTTTTGTGCTGATGGCCAAGATAACATCTAAGCCATGAACATTTTACTTTCTTCTGGAAATGCAGCCAATCAATAACCCACACAAAGTCAACCTCCAGCTGGGAAAGCCACTCTCATCTCAGAGGTGAGTGGAGTATGGTGATGACTCGTGAGTGCTTACAAATGGCAAAACCAGGTGTCTGGGTTTCCAAATGATATTAAAGGATCTCCCTAACATTACTGAGACTTGAGTGAGATTGAACTCCAGCTCAGTACCAACTGCAACAAGGAAAAGTATAAAGGTGTTTTTTATTTTCCTGTTGCATTCTTTCACACAGCCAACTTTTACAGAGGGTAGCCACATGATTGGAGCCTGGGATTTCACTTGGCTCTGAGCCATCAGCAGTAACACATGTGTAAGGACTCACAGTTCCTTCACTAGTGGGATCCTAGCACCTCCACCTCAGATGTGGGATTTTCAGGTTGTGTAATATCTGCTTTTCAGAATTCCATGAGAGAGAGAGAGGGCTAGAAAGAGAAAGGAACAGGTAGACGTGAGCTCTAATAAGTGGCCACTCACAGGTGGAAGGACACCCAGGAAGCAGACCAGGCTAAACCCCACACTGCTAGCTAGGCATTAGGCAGGTTTTCCAGAGTAGCAGCTTTGGACTGACCCTTGCTGATCTCAATTCTACCTCTCCATAATGCGGGTCAGCCACCAAACCATGGGCAATGGAACTTGACCCTGAAACTAATCACTGCCCACCCAAGCAAAGCTTGGGGAAGTTCCTGAGCCTTTTCTTTGTCCATAAGACTAAGTTAATCAATTGGAAGTGTCTAATAACAAGCAAATGATAATAATGAATGGGCCTTGCTCCTTATCTTAAATGTCATGATAACATCTGCAAGCTGAAAGCTCAGCATACTTTCTAGCACATGAGGCAAAGGAGAACTGAAGTCTAGTTCTAGCTATGTCACTGACATGTTGGCTAACCTTTAGCAAGTCACTTTTGGTCTGTGACTCAGTTTTCCTGTACAAGAAGGAAGTTGGATTAGACAACCTACAAGGCAACTTCCAGTTCTGATTGATATTAAAGGAACCTCTGTGGCACAAACTGGCATTATAGCTAGGCTGCCCCAGGTAGTTATCAGAAGGTTGTCTCTCTTTCTGCCACATGTTCACCTCAGACCAAGTTGTTATAGTATAAGACTCAACAATAAGTTGGTGGCAACTAGAAGCAACAAACTCAACCCACACAGCAAGAACATATGCCACCATATGGTATTTTCTCAACTAAACAGATTTCAGACACATCTACACAGCACCTAAGACACAAATCAACAACAACAACAAAAAAAACATGTGAACTTCATAAGTGGCTTTTTCGAGATGTTCCAAATGTTCCAGAATATAAGCTCACCAGGTCTATACACACTTCCATCCCCTAAAAGGTATAGGATCCCTTTAACATCACCCTGCCTTGGTTGCAACAATCCATCAGCCTTTAGTTATCTCTTACCCTAAACTCAGTTCATCTCTACACCCTAGGTCCCAGATATCCTTGGTTCCAGGCCAAGGTATGAATCCTCTCCTAGCCACAGCTGCCTCTAAAACAGCTTGGTATAGAGCCTGCCTATAAGGAGCAAAAGTCTGAAGTCTTCCTCCAGCCATGTCACTGATATGATGGCTAACCTTTGGCAAGTCACTTTTCTCCCTATGACTCAGTTTTCCCATCTATACAAGGAGAAAGTTGGATTAGATGACCTCTTAGGCAACTTTCAGTTCTGATATTGAATGATTTTGTGTTGTAGGACACAAACCCTGGTCTACAGTTCAGGAGGTCTGGGTTCCAGTTCTACTTTTGCCACTTACTAGCTTTGTTTGTCCAACCTGTGCAGATGGCAAAAGACTTGGACATCATGGGGACCTTTAAGACACACCATAAAATGACAACCATTTTGCCATCACCCATTTCTCACTCACTCTGCCAGCAACTTTGGCTGTTTTTGAGTTCCTACAACATTACTAACATGCTCCCTCCTCAGGGTCTTTGCACTTCCTGTTTTCCATCCTAAGATTTATTGTCCTTTTCACTTCCTTCAAGTCAAGTGTCACCTTCTCAGTAGGCTTTCCCTGGCTTCCCAACCAAATATTCTAAGCCCCATTTAAACTTTCTATCCTTTTTGCCCATCTGCCCAATTTTTTTTCTTTTTAGCACTCATCAATAACATACCATCTGTTTTAGCTATTTATTTTGTATCATCCCTCTTGCCTCCTAGAATATAAGCTCCATGAGGGGAAGAATTTTTGTCTGCCTTTTTTTTTCACTGCTGTCTCCCCAGTGCCAAAAGTATTGACTGATACAGAGAAAGCACTCAGAAACTATGTTTTGGATGAAGGAATAAATAGTACCTGGTACCAAATGTGCAAAAATATTTATGGGAAAAATTTATAATTGAAAAAAATATCAACAATCTGCAAACTGGGGAAAGCTTCTATTATTGTCAATGAGGAGTCAACACTACAATCCAGCTTTGAAAATTCCAGTGAGTGTCAGGAAATCAGTTTGTAATGGTGGATGTAAATGCTCTCTCTCCAAATTGTGGGTTCTGATTTTGGATTAGCTAATACTGTCAACTCCCTTTCCAATCACTAATCTATACTTCTTTCTAAAAATACTCAGAGTCCAAACACAGTACTCTGGAGATAAATGTAATCACAAAGAATGTTCACTGAATGAACAAAGAATGTTCTCAGGCTACGTGCTTGAGTCCGTTTCTGGCACAATCAGTAAAGCTCACAACCACCCTATGAGATGCATACTATTTTATCCCTGTTTTTCAAGTGAGGAAACTGATTCTCAAGAAAATCCCAGAGGTTGTTTCTTGCTTAGGTATACACAGCTAAAAGCAGTCTCCTCCTTCTCTCTTATCTCCCATTGTCTGTCTCCTTCCTGTTGTTGAAAGTCCTCTGTCCACCTCTAACCCCTGAGCCTGGACATTTGTGTTTTGGATTAGAGTATCTAAATGTGACAACGGTGGTGATATATTGACAATTGCAAACAGCTCATTTCTTTCTATACATAGAATTAACGAGACTGGTGTAAGTAAAGAAAAGTTAGACAGATAAAAAACCTTCATTTTCCAGTCAACTTACTGTAGTAAATTACATAATTTGAGCCCTGGTTTCCTCAAGTGTAAAAAGGAGGGATACTACAGACTTCACAGCATTGCCATAACAATGCAATGAGATAATATTTAGGAATAGGCCAAGCCCAGTGCCTGAAACCTAATACCAGCTGAGTAAATGCTTTTTTTGCCCTGATTTTTAAGCCTCTTCTCATTTGCAGTTACTTTCAGACTCCATCCAGGACACTGTTGTATGAGTGGGAGTGGGCAGAGAACTTGTCCATCTAGAGAGATATACTTTTTCCTTTCATTCTTTTGCTTTCCTTATCACTTTTATGGCCCTTATTTTAGAAGTATGAAATTTCAAGAAGTAGAGATGATCTAAAAATAATCTCTCAAAATGGGGAAGATCTGGAAATTCATTATGTTGTAATGAAGAACACTTAGCATTTCTTTTTTATTGACAAACAAATGGCCATTATGATCTTAATTGTGCTGATCCTAGATGAGATACGGTTGAGATAATAAAAATTAATAATGTGAAAAGCAACTCATGTCAATTAAAAAAAAAGGTTAAACCAATATAGAATCTTTCCTATGAAAGATATATTTCAAATTTTTAAATTTTCATTGTTTTGCTATGATACCATCATTTCCAACTATATTTGGTTATCTTGAAATATTCAGTAGGGTCAAGTGTATCATATGATGACCAATTGTCTTATCAGATTTATTCAAAAGCTTCATTCTCTAAATGCAACTGAGTGTTTGCAGACATCTGAATATTAATACTGAAATGAAAATATTTAGCAAAATGTTTATCCTTAGATAATACCATAATGTTAATACTTTGAATCTATCCTCTGCCTTTGTTCTGAGCAGCTCAAGGGGCTGTGAAACCACTATCTCATTAATCAAATAGCACATTCCTAAACTAGAGTATGTGGGATGATGTAGCTGGTTAGTCATGTCAGCAGTTCCACTATTGAAACCACATACTGTTACCAGAGGACTAGTGCAGCAAAATGAAATGATATAGGGGAAAAAAGCTCACAACTACCTAAATGTACATGTCCTATTACAAATTATGTTCTTTATCAAACTAGTGTCCTGGTATCATACTAATGTTTTCTATGTTCCCAATGCAGATATTAGAAAACAATGTTATCATGTTCCCAAACTAGCAATGTCAAGTATAGTGGTAATTGCAGCAGACTCTGGTCAGGAGACCTGGTTCTTGTGGAGGCTCTGCCTTTAACTTACTGGGTATCCCATTATGTATTCTTTCCCTCTCTGGACTGAACTTTCCTTGCCTAAAAAAGAGAGTTGAATGGACTAGTGCCTTTTATACTGTCCTGACAATGAAATACTTTCCACTGACTAATGAGGATAGTTTTATCATTTTTTATCAGTCTTCCATGTAGGTATTTGCAAGTTTTCATGGGGAAAAATTAAAAATCCCTATTTCCATGTTCATAGAAGCATTGTGTGTATCAGACAATAGGTAGAAGCAACCCAACTGTCCATCAGCAGATGAATAATAGATTTTTGAAAATGTGATATATATGTATATATATATATATATATATATACACACACACACACATGTGCAATGAAATACTATTCAGCTCTAAAAATGAAATTCTGATAAATGCTAAACAAGAATGAACATTATGCTAAGTGAAATAAACCAAACACAAAATAACATTTTATGATTCAACTACATGAAATATCTAAAATAGACAAATTCATGCAGATAGAAAGTCAAATCATGGTTACCAGGGGCTGAGGAAATGGGGATTATTGTGTAAAAGTGACGAATTTTCACTTTTGTAAGATAAAGAATTCTGCAGATGAATGGTGGTGATGATTGCACAACAATGTTACTGTACGTAATACTACTTAAAATGGTTAAGATGGTAAATTTTACATTATGTGTATTTTTCCAAAATTAAAAATATTTAAAAGAAAAAAGCAAATAAAATATAGCCAGAGACATTGAAATTAAGAACAATTTAACAATAGCCAGAGGGGAGGTAGGACAGGACAGTGGGGAGAAGGGTTTTCAGGAACTCCTATAAAGGATACATGGACAGACCAAGGGGGAGGGTGGAAGCAAGGGAAGGAGGTGGGTTTGGCTGGGGTGGGGGACAGTGGTTCGGAGAAAATGCAGACAACTGTAATTGAACAACAATAAATACATTTATTTAAAAAATAAAGTTCCTCTGCTAAGGACCAGTTTGAAAATAGTAGGGCTTGTCCTGGCTGGTGTGGTTCAGTGGACTGGACTGCAAAGCAAAGGGTTGATGGTTTGGGCACATGCCTGGTTTGTGGACCAGGTCCACAGTTGGGGTAGTACAAGAGGCAATGATGTTTCTCTCCCTCTCTTTCTTCCCCCCTTTCTCCCTCCATTCCTCTCTCTCTAAAACGAAATAAATAAAATCTTTTAAAAAAAGGAAATTAGCAGGGTTAGTAAAATTTCTTCCAAATCTGAAGTATATCTCTGTGAATATGAAAAAAAATATTATTTTATTTGGAGTTCTGGCCAAGATGGAGGTGTAGGTAGAAATGCTTCATTTCTGTGCACAACTGAAAGAGGAATAATGACCAATTAAAAAAATGGAACAGCCAGAAAATCAAACTGCATGGACGTCCAGCAACCAAGGACTTAAAAAGAAATATTCATCCAGACCTGTAGGAGAGATGGAGATGGGCAGTCACAGGCTGTGTGGAAGAGGACGAGCTGCAACGTGGTGATGGTGGACTGAATGGTGGACTGGGGTGGGTGGGGTGACAGGTGGTAGATGAGATTTCTGATGATTGCATGAAGATAAGCCAAGAGGAACTACTGGGGAGCGAGATAAACCATGCAACCCAGGGTTCCAACGCAGGAAAATGAAGCCTCAAAACCCCTGGCTGTAAAAATCTATGGGGGTTTCAGCAGTGGGAGAAACTCCCAGTCTCACAGCACAGTCTGCTGGAGAAACCCATGGGACCCTAGAACATACACAAGCCTACCCACCTGGAAATCAGTACCTGAAAGGGGAGAGTGCTCTTGTGGAAAGTGAGGAAAGTGGGGCGAGAGCTGAACAATTTAGCAAGTAGCATTGTACCCTCTCTGACCACTCCCCAAAAGACAGTGCCACAATGAAAGGAAGTGGGTTGCCCTGACCTGACAAATACCTAAGACTCCATCCCTTATAATGTAACAGGTGTGCAGAGACAAAGAAATATGGCCCAAATGAAAGAACAGATCAAAACTCCAGAAATAGAACTAAGGGACAAGTAGATAGCCAACCTGTCAGATGCAGAGTTCAAAACACTGGTAATCAGGATGTTCACAGAAATTATTGAATATGCTTTCAAAACAAAGAAAAAAATGAAGGCTATACAAAGTGAAATATATATATGGAACCTACAGCAAAGGTTCCATATATATATATATTGATTCCTGGGGGGAAACCAGGAAGGTTATATATATATATATATATATATATATATAACCATATATATATATATATTAAGGTTATATATATATATATTTTCCTGGAGGGAAACCAGAACTCAAATCAATGATTTGGAACAAAAGGAAGAAATAAACATCCAACCAGATCAGAATGAAGAAACATGAATTTAAAAAAATGAGGAGAGCCTCCTCCAACAACCAAAAGAAGGACAACGACAAATTTAAAAACAAAAGACAACCAGAACTCCCAGAAAACTGAACTATATGGAAGTCTGACAACCAAGAAGTTAAAGAGGAAACATTCACCCAGATAAGTAGGAGGGGCAGAAACAGGCCAGCTGGGTTGGAGAGGACACGTGGCAAGATGGTGACTGGTAGAGTGGGCAGTCCCACATTTGTGTGTGGAAAAACCAGGAGGAACAAGTGGGGAGCAAGACAGACAACACAACCCAGGGTTCCAGTGCAAGGAAATAAAGCCTCAAAACCTCTGACTGAAAAAATTTGTAGGAGTTAAGGTGGCACAATAAACTCCCAGCCTCACAGGAGAGTTTGTTGAAGAGGCCCACACCCAGGGATCAGCACCAGAAAGGCACAATTTGCTTGTGGGCAGCAGAGGAAGTAACTGAAAGCTGGCCCAGAGCTGAGCAGGCTCAGCTCTCAGACCCCTCCCCACATAGAGCACCACAACACAGCCAAGTGGGTTGCCCTGCCCTGGAGAATACCCAAGGCTCTGCTCCTTACTAAGTAACAGGTGCACCAAACAAAAACATATGGCCAAAATGAAAGAACAGACCAAATCTCCAGAAAAAATACAACAAAGTGATGAAGAGATAGCCAACTTATCAGATGCAGAGTTCAAAACACTGGCAATCAGGTTGCTCACAGAATTGATTGAGTGTGGTCACAAAATAGAGGAAAAAATGAAAGCTGTGAAAAGTGAAATAAAGGAAAATGCAAAGGAAAACCAACAGTGAAGGGAAGAAAACTGGGACTCAAATCAATGGTTTGGAACATAAGGAAGAAAGAAACATTCAACCAGAACAGAATGAAGAAACAGGAATTCAAAAAAATGAGGAGTGGCTTAGGAATTTCCCAGACAACTTTAATGATTCCAACATTTGAATCATAGGGGTACCAGAAGGGGAAGAGGAAGAGCAAGAAATTGCAAACTTATTTGAAACAGTAATGAAGGAGAACTTCCCCAGTCTGGTAAAGAAAATAGACTCTAGAAAGTCCCAGAAGTTCAGAGAGTTTCAAAGAAGTTGGACCCAAGGAAGCACACACCAAGACACATCATAATTACATTGCCCAAGATTAAAATGAAGGAGAGAATTCTAGAAGCAGCAAGAGATAACTGGACAGTCACCTACAAAGGAGCTCACATCAGACTGTCAGCTGATTTCTCAGAAGAGACCTTACAGGCAAGAAGGGGCTGGAAAGAAGTATTCTAAGTCATGAAAGGCAAGGACCCATATCCAAGATTATGCTATCCAGCAAAGCTATCATTTAGAATGGAAGGGCAGATCAAGTGCTTCTCAGACAAGGTCAGGTTAAAGGAGTTCATCATTATATGGAATGTTAAAGGGACTTATCTAAAAAAAAGATGATGATCAAAAATATGAACAGTGAAATGACAACAGACTCACAACTATCAACAACTGAATCTAAAAAACAAAACCCCCAAACTAAGCAAACTAGAACAGGAACAGAATCACAGAAATGGAGATCACGTGGAGGGTTATCAGAGGGAAGTGAGAGGGGGAGAAATGGGGAAAAGGTACAGGGAATAAGAAGCATCAATGGTAGGCACAAAATAGACAGGGGGAGGCTAAGAATAGGATGGGAAATAGAGAAGCCAAAGAACTTATATATACAACCCATGAACATGAACTAAGGGGAAGGGAATGCTGGAGGGTGGGGTGGTGCAGGGCAGAGGGATATGAAGGGGAGAAAAAGTGGGAGAACTGTAATAGGATAATCAATAAAATATACTTAAAAATAGTGTTTTATTGAAGAAAATGTTTCCTTAAATTTTGCTTTGTTATTGTTGGAAAACTGAATCAATGGCTGAGTATAGTAAAGAAAAGCTTCATTTCTCCATGCTATTAAAGTGGGTTTGTGTTAACAGAAAACTGCTCTCCAAGGTTTTGCCAAATGTGAGTGCTCTTAGTTGCTGCTGACTTCCTTGCAGAGGGATAGTAGGTAGACCTAGTGATTTATTTCACATACACATGATCATTGCACCAAGTTGGAAGGAACTAATGTGAATTACTATTTTCCCTAAATTGTTAGATTGGAAGATAAGGAGAAAAGGGCAGGTAACAATGGGATTTGCAGTTAAAATTCTTGAAGACTAAATTGGCATACAGTTACCATAAAGTAAGTTTGCTTTTGGAGGACGCCTTAGTCAGGAGACAATTTGAGTCTTCCTAGAGCTGTAGAATCCCCTTCCAAGTTTTTTCTTGCATGCCTGAGGCCAGATGAGACAAGAACCCACTTCTGAGTGAAGGAATGGAATCCTCTGGACATGATTCCAGTCCATACTATCAGCCTAAAAGTCAGGTTCCCTACAGAAAGGGAGATAAATCCAGTACAGGAATGATAAACCTAGCCACAAGGCTACCTTATCAACCATTCCTGAAATGTGAAGGGATGGATGGAAGCTCTCTTTTTAGTACTAATCTTTTTTTCCCACATTGGTAAAAAACAAACAAACAAAAAACAACAAATTAAAAATAATTCCCACTGGAAAAGAAGAAAACTGTTACAAAAATTCAGGCCTGAATTTTTGGTGACCTGAAATTGTGGCTGGGGTAGGGGAAAGGGATGGTCTATAAAGGAAAGTCAGAGAAGCAAAATGAGAGAATGAAAGGGACAAAAGTGCTTCCCTTGTTCTCAGAGTAGGAGAAGGCCAGGTTACTAGGGTCTTTACATTCAAGCTTCCATGTTGAGGGTGATTGATTAAGGAAGTAACCTATAGGAATGCACTTCCTCAAAGAAGAAGGATAAAAGTTGCCAAGGGAACCTTGTTTCAGTATCTTTCTTATTTGGAAAAATTTATAAAAGTATCCTAGCTAAAAAGTTTATATTAATAGCTAAATGTCTTTTAAGAGAGGATTTGAAAATTTGCTTTATGAAATACATTTCAAAACAAAGCTAATTTCTCACTGAAAATTTATTATGCAGGCCCAGTTTGTTTACAAACATGGTGGAAAGGCTAGATGAGTTAGAGAATTTGGGTTTCAGTCTTCACTTGGCCACTTGCCAGCTGTGAAACACTAAGAAAATCATAACTTCATTGGGTCTCAGTTTCCTCATGAAACAAGGATAATAAAACCTCCCTACAGGGTTGTTTCCAGGCCTCCCAACTTGGAAAAGCCAAAGTGGGGCAGGGAAAGAAGTACTATGCCCTATCCTCAGAAGTGATCTAGAGTTTCCCCAAGGAATTTTGTATCTGATTGTTGATATAATTACGGAGACAGAGTAGTGAACATTTTCTTTCACAGATTTTGAAAGCAGGAGGGAATTCCGAACCCTTCATTTGATACATGAAGTTCTGAGGTTAAGTGACCTGCCCAAGGTCACACAGCCATAAAGTGGTAGATCTGGGATTCAAAACACAATCCATCTGACTCCAAGTCCAGTGCTCCTTCCTCCATACCAATTAGGTATAAGAAGGAATGAACCAGAGAAAGAAGCTTCTCTACCTTATAAGTCCAGGAAGGAAAAGTAATTTTTAAAAAATGCCCGTGTTGGCTGTGATGGGATATGCAACAAACACAGCACAGATGTAGCAGACTAGCTCAAGTATTCTAGATGAACTTAACACCATTTTCCTAAAAAGCAAAGTGTTTCTAAAATGATGGGTGACGTGAATCAAATAAAGTAGAAAGAATATGTCTGTAGTTAGCTGGATTCGGTTAGGTAATTTTGAAGACATTTTTTTTCCTGTTTTGCAGCTTCTGTACTTTTGTTAAAAAGAAAAAAGTCTTCTTTTAGATATTTGCATATCTTAAGACAATGCCCTCCTAATACCTCCAAGGGCACACAACAAGATCAACTAGCAAATCTGTAAAATTACATACAACTGGCTCTGTGATAAGAAATATTTGTTTAATGTGGTTTGTTTCTCTTTAAATAAAAAGATCCTATCTTTACCCATCAATCAGTTTGAAAAACGTACCATCATTACTTACTCTGTTTTGATATTTCTCACACGTTAAAATTTGCTGTTCTTTTCCCATGATAAATCAAAGGTTTTATACAAAATTCTTCACAGCTAAAGTAAAGCCTTAGTTATATATCTTTCTATTTTCTGGTGATTAGGGCTGTGTTTTTGTTATGGTAAATAAGTATCTCATAGAAGTTCAGAGACCTTTTTAGTAATGGTTTGCAAAGTCTCTGAGGAAAATAGTCACTTCCTAATCTTTATTGTAGAGCTATGTGATTCTTTTCTCCAAAAATCCTTGTAACAAGTAGCAAGAGATAAGCTTTGTAACAAAGTTGGATAAGTTGGACTAACTCCTAAGTAAATGAGTGGCCTTTTCAAGAAGATACTCTTGTTGCTGGAGAAAAATGTTCTGCACAATTAATGTTTGCAAGAGGGTCATTGAGTAGGTCAAATTTTAGCTGGTGGCAATATATCACTCAACATCTAATGGTGAGGCTGATGAAAGCATTTGATTGGCCTCAGCCATATGAACCCAAAGTCAGGAATTTCTGAACCTTGCAAAAAGAGAGGAACAGTGGGGGACAGCCTCTAAAACAGCTGTAAAATGTCTCAGCTCTAAACCTCCAGTGATTCCACTCCTTTAAAACTAATGGCTGAACTGTCAAGTACTTTTTAGCCAGTAACTCATAGTAAGTCTTGGGCCAAAAGAAGGTTCCAGTGTACAATACAAGAGCAGACACTCAAACATTTTAATCTAATTCTGTATTTGAGTTGACACAAGTCATTTACAACCTCAATATAACTGAATCAGTTACTTGCACACCCCGCCCCCAAACATACACACTAACTCTTACAGAAAGATGAAAACCAAGACAATGTGATGATGCAGACTTGCAGAATGTCAGGGCTTGAGACAAATTTAGATTTCAAGTTGAATGGCTCCTATCAATTTTTCAGATAAGGAAACAGACCTCCCCAAAGGTGAGTTGCCAAAGTGCACAAATCCTTTCTCCTAAATCCAGACATTTACTAATCAGCCAGTATTTTGTCCCATTTTCAAAAGGAAAAATGCTAAATCTTTTAGTTTAATATTAAAAGTAACTCTGTATACATATTTTATAGTGTTTTTTTTTTTTGAGGAGCTGTGTGAAAGCAAAGTCCTCCAACCCTCACCAGGTTCTCTAGTTTAACAGTTTCTGCTTTTTCACTATGCCCTTCCAGCTTTCTGTCTCCCCCACTTCTAGAAGGATAGGTTCAATTACTTGGTATCCCATTTAGCATAGCAAAGAGCTGCAGTCCAGAAATGTGAGGAAAACCAGAGGGCACCCAGTTTTCCCCCAGCTTTGTTTCCCCCAGTTGTGCTTACTTCCCAAGCAGAGATGCAATCCCTACAGCAGTGGCTTCCCTTTGGTTTGGGTCAGGCCCCTGAGGATACTGTTATTACATAATTTTGCATTGCACCTCAAAGCAAAAAAAATGTAATGAAGGAGAAAGCCTACACATCTCCTTCAATGGAAAAATGGGTATCATCTTCAGGGCTGTTCTGTGAGCTGGGCCTTTTGCAGGACAATGATATCCTTCTAAGGACAAGGTGATTAGGCCAGCAGTGCATGCAGCATGTTTTATGAGTGCCAACCAGTTCTTTTTAGAGGGACAATATCACCCCATACAGTAACAAGATCACATCTTTTGATATGGGTTTTCTCCCTCTGTTGATATAATTTATTATCTTGTTTACCTTTCTTACTATACCAAGGTACTGCAGCAAGGGCTTCAAGGAGTTTATAATAAGCTCCAAATCCTCAGCTCCTGCCTTCTTTCAAAGAACCTCCTTCTTCACATTGGTGCTTTTCTTTGTCCTTTCAATATCACTTTGAATAGTTAGGTAAAGCTATACTTGCATCACAAGGAAAAAAGAAAACTAGGTTGATAACTATAGGGCTTCATGTTCAATAAGAAACAAAATTAGGCAGAGCAATTGAATCATTGTTTGCTTAATCCTTTCCGTGCTGCTTTATCTTAGTTTCACTACACCATTTAAATAAATTTGATGAAGCCCTGGCCAAGCAGCTCAATTAGTTGGAGCATTGTCCTGTTATACCAAGGTTGCAGGTTTGATCCCCGGTCAGGGCTTATATAAAAATCCACCAATGAATGCATAAGTAAGTGGAATAACAAAACTCTCTCTCTCTCTCTCTCTCTCCCTCTTTCTCAGAATCAATAAATAAAAAGATAATTTTGATAAAAACATGAAGACAAGTTTCAGAGCTTGAAATTGTAGCCAGGAGATTCATAATGAGATTTGTCTTCACAACGGCAACAACCATAACATTTAAAAAACGCACACAGTATGTTGCTGCCTATCTCAGGTCACTAAATCACCCAATCTGTAAAGCAAATAATTGCACCCACCCAGAATTTGTCCAGACACTCCAAATTGTCAATATAAATCACATAAATGGAATGGAATCTCTTGGATTTTAAATATCCCTTCCCAATTTTGAAAATTTGTTCACATTTGAAAATATTTTATACCCAGCAACTTTCACAGACAAATGTATGCAAAAAAATATTGATGAGATCATTCATGGCATTTACTGACAGAACTGGATCATTGATAAGAGGCCAGATAATATCAGAAATTGGGACTTGTGTGAGAATAATGATTTATGTTTTTGTTTGGACTGGCAAAACTCAAGTTCTGGCAGAATTCACATAAAGCAGTCAGTATCTTCTTTCATGCTCCCATCCTCTTCACTAGCATCTTATTTATGTTTATGCAATATACTCCTGTTTAATAATGATTCATCCTAATTGGAACTGTAAATACAAGGCAAATTAATAATTTAGAGGGGAAAAAAGAACCTATGCCCTTTTCTCTTCCCTTCATTCCTAGGTCAGCCAGCTCATTTATGAATTAGTGCTCAAGCGGCCTGAATAGCAGAGAATGAATGTTTGAGTAAACCCTCTAAGTATGAAAGCTCTTCACACCATTTGGTCTTGATCTGATCCAATAGCGAGGTGTAACCACTAGTGACAATAAAGCGCCATCTGGCAAAGTGAACTCTAGGCAAACAATGACAAGCAGAAGTGAAAAGAACTGCAATGATTTCCACAAACATGTGAAATACTACAAACTGTGGGACTTAGCAGCTTCCTCTAGAGGCAAGTAAACAAATGCAACATTTTGGTGGTAGCACTGATGTATGGGGCTCCATCTCTGGGAGCAGGCTAGGCTCCATTTGCATTTAGCTAAGGAAAAATGTATGCAGATTGGCAAACAAAAAATACATAAGCACTACTAACCAGACGTCACTTTTCCTTTGCTCTTTACTGTCAGGGTGATGTACTGGAAGTCTTTATTTCTTTCAGCTTGGGCCTCTCAGTGCCTCATTCTCCTTCCAGCCTGTTCTCATGCCTTTCTCATCACCTGCTGAGGCCTTGATCACGGACAGAGCAGACGAGCAGCAGGGGGACAATTAGAGAGGAGTTCAGACTTTGATCATTTGACCATATGTGAATACAACAGCTGACCACATGTTTTAAAAGACAACTAACTTAAATGTATTTTTAAAAATCACAAAGCAAGCATAGATAGTGAAATTTACATTTTAATTATCTGGCACAATGTGCCATTCAACTTTTTCAAAATATTTAATATGGAAAAATACATCTTGCCCCTTCAAAATAGGAAGGGACAGCACTTTCCTGTGTTTTTTCCCCACCCCCACATTTGCTTCCCCCTCTAAACGTGCTCCCTTTCAGCAGAACATTTGACCACTATGGATGGTGAATTCTGTGCTGGAAATTTCAAAAGGCACATTCAAACCAACCAAAAGTTGGGTACGATTCCTAGAGGTAAATTAACCTTAAAGTAAGCACAGTCATTTATCTTTAAAACATCATTTTACAGAGAAAAACAACTGTCCAGCACTTAAGCTATTTTTTAAATGAGAAGAGTATATTCAATGGTTAAGCATCTCTTCTTTAATTCTGTAAAATGACCATGGCAAAATTCTAAAATGTGTATTTTAAAATGTGTGAAAATAAAAGAGCTTTTTGTTGGTGATAAAATAAAACCATTTGATACTTGATTAGCTAGAAGATAACCTCATTGCAGCTGAAGTGCACAAATGGAGGTTTATTTGTGGCTAATTCTATGAAAACTGTCACTTCTTTGATAGTTTAAACTATTGAAGTTGAATTCTTCAGTCTGGCTAGGTGAGATGTGGACATATGACTATGCAGCTTACAATCCTTTCTTGTGTTTTTATATGCAATTGATGATTTATTGGTTGCTTCTGGAGATATAAGGCTCCTCCTTATCTTCTGCACCTACTAGATAATTAACATATTCATGAAATGGTTATTTACCCTCAAACAGGAGGATAATAGAAAAATAACACTAATTGTTTTGACAGCAGTTTACTTAAGAGTTATCTAGGGGAACAAATGTTTCTTTTGTAGTGTTAGGAAGACAAGCACTTATCTATTAAGCTTATTTTTGTTCTTATGGTAGACAGACCAAAGTAATCTTGGATGGGGAGAAAGGCCTAGACAAAATAATTTTAAAAATTTTCATCTCACATTTCCTAAAATATTTTGATAGTCCTTTTCTTTTTTCAGTGGTGAGGAAGATTAGTAATGCAGTCTACATTTTAATAGCTATATATGCTAATATATTTATTCATTATTTGTACATCTTTGTATTATATATATACACATATATATAACCCTTTAATTTAAAAAATCCCCACCTCGTTTTACTTTACTTTTATATCATCTTAAATATAACTTGTTTATATCTATTATCAGATGTGCTTTAAACATGGCAATTTTTATTTTTAGGATACAATGCATTTTTGCTTTGAAAGAATTTATTTTTAATACAGCCTTTGAAACAAAGGTTCCTTAAAATACATTGTTCTCTTAAGTACAAGTGTCTTTACCAGGGTTTGCGTGTCACCCTGAGATCTTAGGCATCACATAGCCCTCTCTAGGCTTATTTTCTCTTCTCTAACACAAGTTAATTAAACTATTTGACCTCTAAGAACTCGTCCAGCTCTAAAGGATCTCAGATTCTATAATTTCCCTACCAACACAGAAGCTGCCATTCAATTATTCATAAGTCTTTGTTTCTTTCCTTAAGGAAATTTTCCCTGTAGTGTGGAGAGATAGGTGAATGAATCTTCCTGTTTTACCTACCACTTGTCAAGCATTTTTTAGATATCTCCTTTAATCCTTACAACCACTCTGCAAAGTAAGCATTACTATCTCCATTTTATCGATGAGGAAACTGAGACTTACAGAAGATATGTACCTTGCAACAAGCCTCAAAGTAGGAACTTGTAGAACCAAAGCTTGTCATCAGATAGGAATTCTGTTACTATACAAGACTTCCTCACAGAAAGATAATGGGTATCAGAAGATTAAGTTTCTAGACTCAATTTATCACTGATTTCCTGAGACAAATCTGCCTCAGTTTCTTTAGTACACATAGGCACTGTAATTCCAGGATCCTATCAGCTACCTCATTATGAATAGAGACAAAATTAGAAGAGCAATGTAAATGAAAGACAAACCATGCATTTCTTCCAAGATAACAGAGAGAAATTGTCCTCACAGATGGCAAAAGCATGGGACCACCAACTTCATTTTAACTTTATATGCACTCAACACTTTAAATGTGAACATACAGAAAATCAGCCAGATTTAAACTTGCTTAAGAATATTTGGAACCACTGACAAACATGGGGAAACTTCCCAGAATGTCCATTTTAAACCAATATTTCAATGAGAATTTTTTTTTAAGTTTTAAGACACACAGAATCATTCTCTTTGCCAGAGCGTAGAAGCATCCCAGCAAAAAGAAACTAAGAGAGGTTCAGAATTTGGGGTGCTGGGTAAGAAAGTAAGTGTGATTGTAGTGATTTTATAATTTCATTTTTTGTTATTTTTGTCTTTTTATTTGTTTTGTTTACCTTGGTAACTCACTAAAAACCCTTCCAGCTTTATTTTGTAACATTTTGGAGTCCTAGACTCCCTTGAAGAATCTGATGAAGGCTATGAAATCTCTGACAACCCACTCCCTCCTGAAGAATACACAGAGGATCAAACCATTTGCATGAAATTTCTAAGAGTCTGCTGCCCATCCAAGAACCCAAGGTTATGGTGACATATTTCAGACAGACTAAGATACTAATATACCACTTCCAACTATCAGATTAACAATGAGTAATAAAAAGCTCAACAATTCTCAGTGTAGTTAAACAAGCAAGTTCATATACTACTGATGGGAATAGGTTATGGTGAGTTTTTTAAAAATGTACGCACTCTTTGATCTAGCATGTTCAATGCTGGGAAACAACATCAATTAAACATCTATTAAACAACATCTATTAAAAGAAGGAGACTAGTTAAATAAAGGCAGGAATATCTGTACTTCTGCTGATGATGTATGTTGTATTTTACAGCAAAGGCACTTTCCCTTCTCCCCATAGTGACTGTGGTCAGTGGCTGGGGATGAGAGATTCAGGAGTTGAAGTCTATACTAAGGGTTGAGCTATGAGTTACCTAATGGGCCTCCACATAAAGCAATTAGCGAGACAATGAGGGCACCTGTGGGGCAGTCTTGATGAGCTATACTATTAGGGTATTTCTACAGTGGTTCTTAATCTTTTGGGGGGTTCAAAGACTCCTTTGAAAATCTAAGAGAGCTAAGGACCTATTCTCTTGAAAATGCACATATGCACAAATTTTGCATATAAGTTCAGGAGATTCTTGGGCCCCCTGAAGTGGATTCATGGACACCAGGCGAATCCCTGCCTTAAGCTCCAAACAAAGGGAAGTTGTTTTGAGGCCAGGTTTGAAGGAAAAAAACAATTATATGTAGCTGAGGGGCAGAGATCACATAGCACATTGAGAAAATACCAGCCACCAAACAAGGATGACTCCTTTTCCTATTACCAACCAACAAATCACACTTATCCCCATTTCTTATTGGGGAAATGCCTCTCTTATCCAAGGCCAGTACTGCCACTCATGCTTCTGGCATCCTTCTCACCTGACTTTCCCAAGGTCTTCTGTTGAAGTCAGAATAAAATCAAGACTCTGTGTTTACTTACAAGAATAACATATGATCTGATTTAAATTTTGGTTAGAATACTTCGTTAAGCAAGTTTCTTGAAATCTCTGTACCTCTATAACTCCATTTTCCCATCTGTAAAATGGTAATAATGATTGCCCTTACCTCATAAGTTTGGTGTGACAATTAAATGACTTAATATATGTAAAATGCTTAGGCACAGCACAGAGAATTTTAGGGCAATAACAATCCTGCATGATACTATAATGATAGATACATGTCATCACACATTTGTCAAAACTCATAGAACACACAACACCAAAATTGAACCCTAGTGTAAACTATGGATTTTGAATGTTAATAATGTGCCAAGGTAGTTTCATGGCTTGTAGCAAAATTATCACTCTGGTCAGACATGTTCATAATAGGGAAGGTTGTGTCTGTGTGGCGGCAGTGGTGTATGGTAGATACAACACTTAGATACTTTCCACTTAAGTTTTCTGTGAACCTAAAACTGCTCTAAAAATGTAAAGTCTAATAAAAAATGCTCAGTACACTGATGGGCACACAGGAAGTATTCAATAAATGTTAGTTATTATTTTACCATCATTATTATTTAGTTAGTTACCATCATTATTTTATAACATGTTCAGGGACCTGGAAAATGTACCTATGGGGAATACAGCCCAAGAACCCCAGTGGGTGCCTGAAACCACACATGGTACAGAACTTTATATATACATGTTTCTATAAATACAGACCTATGATAAAGTTTAATTTATAAATTGGGCAATTTCACAGATAGAAAATTCATTCTGAAGGGATCATCTATCTGTGCTCCCCCATTTCTCCTTTGTCCAAAACATCTTATATACCCAATGTTGCCTCACTGTCTTTGAAATTCTCATGCCTGTGTGAATTCTATGTGTTTATGTACTAAACACTTTGATTTTTCCTGTTAATTTGTGTTAATTTGATTATTAGCCCAGCCAAAAGAATTTAGAAGATCAGAGGAAATACTATCTTTTTAGTCCCCACAGTTTTTACCATAAATCTTAGCAAACTCAGCATACAAATATTTTTCCTTCCTTTATTAAGTTGAGAATTTTCACCTTTTCACTTAAAGGAAGCATTTTACAGCTTCTCTGTGCATATTTGAATTGCCAGCATCAATACTCTTGCAATGTGTGGTTATTGTGAGGTAAAATAAGGATTACTTGAACACAAGCACTGTGACACCACAACAGTGGGTCTGATATCTGAGCTAGTTACTAAGTGACTTAACAGGTGGGGCAAGTATACAGTGTAGATACCCTAGACAAAGGGATGATTCACATCCTGGGTGGGACAAGCCAGACAGTGTGAGATTTTAATCCTGCTACTAAGAACAGTGTGTGATTTAAAATGTATAAATTGTTTATTTCTAGAATTTTCTGTTTAATATTTTTGGCCCATGATTGACCACAAGTAACTGAAACCTATTGTAGTTGTCTCTACGGTTGTTTTCTTTCCTTTTAGCCCCCTGTGCTGAGCTCCAGGATTGATCATCCAAGAGAAATTCCCAGTAAGCCACACACTCTACCTTCTCCATTGTTGTTTGTGGCCCCAAGGTGTCTATTAGTTGCCTCTTGCAGCACTTAGGACTCCCAACTGTTTTATGGCCTGTCTCCACACCACTCCATTGTGAGCTCCTGTGAGGCAGTGATATTTCTCCCTCCTCACTGTATCCTCAGCTCCTAAATCAAAATTTGGCAGCAAAACAGAGTCAATAAAGGTTTCATTGGATGAATAAATAAATTTTTAAAGAAAGAATAAATAGCAGGCCCTGTCACTATATGTTCTGTTCTGTTAATCTGAGCACAGTGTGAGCAGTGCTGATATTTCTGGCTGAGTGAGTGGTCCCACATTTCCAATTCCTATAAGCATTGCAGAGAGGGCTTTTTCCTACTGGAGAGAGCATTTTATTTTGCAATTCACAGAAAACAAAAGGGCTATTTTTGGAATTTGTCTTTGTGAGTCTAGATTTTAAAGTCCCTCTACTAATCATACAGCATGGGCCAGTTCTGAGATTGGGACCTTAGAATGAGCAGCCTCTTTCTGAGCCTTCTCTTATGCTTCCCTTGGATTCATGAGAAGAGAAGAAACTAATTCTGCAGTATTTTCCAAAGAAATGATCTGTATTATTTTCCATTTAAGCCTGCACTCACAATGATAGTCCCAAATAAAAAGATAAAGGTTTCTACCTTCTCTGTCTTTATCAACCTTTCTCTCCCATCTTCTCATATACCATTATGTGTATAAATGCAAATTTATGTATATATTTCATGTATATATGTTATACAATTATATCATGGCATTGCAATTCAATTATTTTTCTTCACTCTATTTTTTAATATTGTATATTTCTGAATATTTTCATCATAGGAGAACCTCAATCAAAACAAAAGAGCATTTGGATAGAGATATAGTGCAGCAGAAAAACTGTAGACAGATACATCATGGCATGGAGAATAGAGGCATAAAGACTTTTTTTAAAAAAAAAGGTCTGTGTCCTACTCCTCACCAAGCTTTAGCAGTCTATATCTAGAAAGGTAATTAGGGTAAGACAGATAAAAGCTCACTGAACATTAGGAACTGGACAAACTGGGTCTGACTCTTGTTTCTGCAAATTCTTTAAATTCTCAGAGCCTCACTTAATCTATGTATGAATAATAATACCTACTTCACAGTATTACTGTGAGGATTATACAAAATGTTTTTAAAATACAAAATGTGGATACTTTCTAAAAATGTTTTCTAAAAATCTAAATTAGAGGCTCTCAATTTTTTATTTTCAAAATATTTTTAATGGGAAATATTTTATAGACACCCCACCAAAAACACCGGATATTAGTGAATTGAGAAAATATGTGACAAAAAACAATTAAGTACTTCACACCTACTAAGATGGGTTCAAAAATAAAAAATAGGTGTTGGTGAGGGTGTAAAGAAGTTGGAACCATTGTACATTGTTGGTGGGAATGTAAGATGGTACTGCCACTGTGGAAAACAATTTGATGGCTCCTGAAAAAATTTAACATGGAATTACCACCTGACCTAGCAATTCCACTCCAAGGTCTATAGCCAAGAAAAATGAAAGCAGAGATTCAAACAGATAGTTGTATGCTGATGTTTACAGCAGCATTATTCACAGTCACCAAAAGGTGGAAACAACCCAAATGTCCATAAACAGATACATGGATAAACAGAATGCAGCATGTATATATATAATGGAACACTACAACCATAAAAAGAATGAAGCACTGACACTGCTACAACATAAATGAACTTTGAGAACACTATGATAAGTGAACATCAGGCATAAAAGGACAAATATTGTATGATTTGACTCATATAAAATCTCTGTAATAGTAAAATCCATAAATACAAAGCAGGATCACAGTTATTGGTGGGATTGGGGAGGTTGGGAGTGGAGGGATGGAGCAAAAAGGAAAAAGGACTCATGGATGTGGACAACAGTGTGGTAGTTGCTGGGGGGAGGGGTTATGAGGGGACAAAATGGTAATGGAAAAATACAATAAAAATTTTTTAAAAGACAAAGTAGATAAGAGGTTACCAGGATTTGGGAGAGAGCTATTGCTTAATGGGTATGGAGTATCTGTTCCAGATGATGACGCTATTTTGGAAAGAGACAGTAGTAATAGTTGTATAACTTTGTAAATGTAATTAATGCTACTGAATTGCACTCTTAAAATGCTTAAATGAAAAGTTTTATGTATCTATATGTGCACAACTTTAGAAAACAAATATAAGAAGCTACTGTAAATTCATTAGTGCCTTGCATATAAATGTGAGATATGTTGGTTATTCAATCGGCATATGGATTTGTGGACCATTTACATGGATTCAGTCAGTCTTCCCACCTCTAGCACCCACCTACCCAAATAGAGAATTGTAGATATAAATCATTCAAGTTAATACAAAACTTACACCTCAAACATCTGGATAACAGCCTCAATTTTTCATTTTGTGTTTAGAATATAATCTTAGCCATTGGAGTTTGGTACAAAGATATACACATAGCAAATATTTTCTAAATGCTTCTTCAGTAAATGGGACTCTTTAATACAACATCCAAGCACTAGTCCATATAATCCAATTAGAGACTTTGTGACTAAATGAGTGTGCATGTTGGGGGAAGGGGAGTAGTAGGCAAGATGTGTTATAAGAAACTGAAAGGGCCTGCCTGTGAATCCTGGGTAATTGCTTCCCTTCAGAAGAAGCACCAAGGATGGAGAAGCCTGGCCTTTGCCCATATGGGTTCCTACAGGTGCAAAGGGAGGACAAACTTCTAATGCGACAGAGATGTGCCATGCTGCACATGGCCCACAGATAAACAGGTCTGGAGCTGTCAGCCCAGTGCCTTTCATAAGCCTTAAAAGTGAATCAGAGAAAAAACAAAGAAGGGTAGTTCTTAACATCTGTAATTCTCACCATTGCTGGAAGTAAATTTGAGGCATCTGAGAGAAACAGAGCCCATATTCAAATTTTATATAAAAGTGAACAAGATAGGGAGATGTGGAGGGGTGATTGGAGAGGTTACAGAATAGAAAAAGGAAACAGAGCACACATTCTAACTATATTGAGAGCTTCTACCAGTCATTGTTCAGTAAGAGTCGATGGATTTAAATTCCTATGTTGCCACCAGTATAAATAGCACCAAACACTACAACAAAGTGATTCTTTTCCTTTTCACTCTTCAAAGGTTAGCCAAAATCACAAGTTGATTTCTTTGTCTTACATGGGTTTGATTTTTCCTCTGGAATGTGCATGTGAAAATGTCTTCAACCAAAAGACATTGATCAATTTTTAAAAATGCCTGCAAGTTCTTTTTGGTGGCCATGCTTTATAATAATCAGCCCTTACACACTTGAAACGTTTCAGCCACACTCATTGCCACACACATTCTCTGATCTCAATAAAGTTTACCCTATTAACAAAAGAGTGCATTTCTTTACAGTTAGAACAAAATTTGCCAATACACAAAATTCTACTAAATGACACCTTTTCCTCCATTCATTAACATTATAGGTTTGGAGACATATTTTACTGGGGGGGGGAATTGATCCTTCTATTAAATCAAATTGCCCATTATAATATAGCAATTCTTTCTTAAAAAACACTCATTTCTACATATGTCTAGGTGTGTATAAAGAACACTCTGAAAAATAAAAATTAAAAACCTCTGAAAGAATATACACCCAACCTTTACTGTGGCTTCTTCTGGGGAAGCATTGAGATGGGAGAGAGGTCACAGTGAAATGTGAATGGGGACTTTCATTGTTCATATGTTCTGTACTCTTTGAATTTTTTCACAATGAGCATACACTTACTCTTACAATTAATAATTTTAAAATAAAGACAAAGTTTGACGGATGCAAGGGTAGTAAACTAATACAATATCACTATGACACTGTGGAAAATAATTTACTGTTTTCCCCTTTTATAAAATATTAGAGAGAATACTATCATGAACTTTAATGTATTCAGCTTCGATATTTATCAATTCCTGGCAGATCATGTTTCATTCACACTTCCTCTTGCATTTAAACACACAGAGCTTAATTTGTTAAGGCAAAACAGGAGCACACATAATTTTATCTATTAATTATGAACTATTTCCACATTTTAGAAGAAACTATAGAATAGTGCAAATAACTTTTCTGGATCATATCAACTTCCTAAAGAAGATGTGTTTCAAAAAGGAAAAGAAGGCAGGTTTTTACAAGAATGGAAATGTGATTTTCTGATAATGAACATAACCTTTCTTTTAATTCATATATAAATCTTCCAAAACTAGTCCATTTAACCAATGACTAAGAAAATCATCATCCAGCCCTGGCTGGCATAGTTCAGTGGATTGAGCGCGGGCCTGCGAACCACGGGATCGCGGTTCAATTCCCAGTCAGGGCACATGCCTGGGTTGCAGGCCAGTTCCCAGCAGGGGACGCACGAGAGGCAACCATACATTGATATTTCTCTCCCTCTCTCCTTCCCTTCCCCTTAATAATAAATAAATAAATAAGAAAATCATCATCCAAATAAGGCAAAACTGAAGAACAGCAAGCAAGCTAGGAAAGCGAGTTTAAGCAGATACATCTCTCTCTATCTGCCACTTCCAAGCCTTAAAACAAAGCATGCAAATACTCACTTTCTTCCTAGTTAATTCTTCACAATTAAGACTAAGCATTTGAAAGAGAAAAAAAATAGTTGCCACAACCTAACAAAAATGTACTCACTGAACTGAAATTGGCAACCTGTGGCTTCCCTGAGATTCTTCATGACAGGTGAATATAAGACCAAACATGCTTTAAAATTTAGGCCAGGCCAGGGATTATTGTCCATCTTGCTAGGGTTAAAGTCTTTTAGGTACCTCTCTCAAAGCTGAGGCATAGCCTGGGTAGATGTCCAGGTCTCACCACCATCACTACCACCACATACTCCCACCTCTGCTCAAGATTTAATTTCTGGTCCATGACTATTGACTTTAAGGAGACTACCTCTGGTCAACAGATACATGAAAAGATGCTTAACATCACTAATCATAAGAGAAATACAAGTTAAATTCATAATGTGGTATCACCTCACACATGCCAGAATGGCTATTATCAATAAATCAACAACAAGTATTGTTGAGGATGTGGAGAAAAGGGAACCTTAGTGCACGGTTGGTGAGAGTGCAGACTGGTGCAGCCACTGTGGAAAACAGTATGGAAGGTACTCAAATATTAAAAATAGAACTACTTTAGGAACCAGGAATTCCACTTCTTGGTATTTATCCAAAGAAATTCAAAGCACTAATTCAAAAAGAAACATGCATATTTGCAATAGCCAAAATATAAGGGCAATCCAATACCCATCAATAGACAAGTGGATAAAGAAGATGCGGTACATATATACACTGAGATATTACTAAGCCATAAAAAAGAATGAAATCTTACCATTTGTGACAGTATGGATATAACTAGAAAGCATTATGGTAAATGAAATAACTCAAAGAAAGACAAATGCCATATGATTTCACTTATATGTAGAATCTAATGAACAAAATAAACAAACAAAAGAGAAATAGACACATAGATGCAGAAAACAAACTGATGGTTGCCAGATGGGAAAAGGGTTGAGGGGCTGGGTAAAAAAGGTGAAGGAACTAAGAAATATAAATTAGCAATTACAAAATAGTCACAGGGATATAAAGTACAGCACAGGGAATATAGTCAATGATATTGCGATAATTCTGAATGGTGCCAAATAGGTACTAGACTTATTTGGGGTATCATTTTATAAGTTATATAAATGTCTAACCTCTATGCTATCCATAGGAAACTAATATAATATTGAATATTAACTGTAATTGAAAATTTCTTGAAAAACACTGAAAAAAGAAAACATTTTTTTTTCAAGACACAAGTAGGTTTTAGTGTAGGGATGCCAATTTGGCTTATAACCTCTAGATTTTCCCCAAAAGTGAAAGTTCTTCAGCTTTAAAGTTTAAAAGATAGGGGTCTTTCCCTTAGGCTCATGAAGATGGCTGACAAACAGTTAAACTTATTATTATCCCTGATTTGTATCAGAGCAACATTCACCAACCTGGACCATTGTCTAACAAGTGGCTTATATCAAATCACTTTCACATACACCGTTCACTTAATCCACAGAATTCTGTAGCAAAACCATAGCATCCTTTTTTAAAAGATTTTATTTATTTATCTTTAGAGGGGAAGGGAAGGAGAGAAGGAGAGAAGTATCAATGTACGGTTGTCTCTTGTGAGTCCCCTGCTGGGAACTGGCCTGCAACCCAGGCATGTGCCCTGACTGGGAATCGAACTGCAATAGTGTGGTTTGCAGGCCCACGCTCAATCCACTGAACTACACCAGCCAGGCCAAAACCATAGCATTCTTATCTCCACCTAACAGATTGGAAAGCAGAAGCCCACAGAGACTAAGTGACTTGTCGAAGATCTCTCAGCTATAATGAATAATCAAATTTGAACTCAGGTCTTCTGATTTGTAGTATATTGCACTTCTACTAAACCAGAGATTAGCAGTCTGCAGGACAAACTGAGCCTCTACATATGTAACCAACATCTAAAAATCAGAAAAATAATCTGGATTTCCAGCTTTTTTTAAAATGGTAGGATAATAACCACACTGGGCCTGCATTCCCAAAACTCAGTTATTTCCTGAGGCTGAGGTATTTTTGGCCTCCGAATATGGAACACATTATTTCCATTTCACCAGTCTCCCCTCAGCCCGCTTTTCTCATTTATGTTCCTGGCTTTGTCCCCATAAGCCTTTGAGATCTTTGCATAATACCAAACTTCCTGTCAAATGTGCAGAATTCGATTTTGGAAACTTTTGTGCTAAAAACATCGCATGGCTATATTGCTCAATCTGCATTCATTTTCTTCTTTTTGTAGCATGTAAGAAAATTAACAAGCCCCAAATCACATGAATTTAGATCCTTAGGCTCTGAGCACATCTTAAGTGCCATATTACACACTTAGTTCCTGCGGTGACTACAATGATTGCAGTAGTTTGGGTACTTAGGAAATCTCAATTTGTTCTCATTAACTTTGTAAGTTGTTTGCTCTTGAAAGTAGACTTTGCTGCTGCTTGGTCATTTGAATACTTTTTGATTAGGAGGAGGATATGTCACAAGTTTGACTGTCAGTGAGTGATAACTAAGCATTTAGCAATATGCCAGAAAATCAACAGGTTAGTAAGTTCCCACTGCAAGTGGACAACCTTGCAGATTCAGAACTTCCCAGAGCTGATTAACTAACCTGGATAAATATACAAATGTTCTGCTATCCAGTGCTGATCATACTGTCCCCATCTTGGTCCAACGCAGCAGAGGCTCTTTGTCAATGCACTCTGCATCTCATTATGGAATGGATGTAGGGACAGAAAGGGGATATTTGCAGGCCTGCCTACCATGAACTCATAACCAACTGCTCTTCTATTTAGAGAATAAGTCATAACTAGTGATATCTCCATGCCTACAAAAGTCAGAAGGTTTCCTTTGGCTGACATATGCAATCCATGCCACCTTCCCATTTTTTCACAGGCCTAGTGATCACTGGAGGATGGAATCAGCATCTACATGTCAAAATTTGTCAGATTATACAAAATTCTATGTTTGACACTTATAAGCTACCTTACCTATGACTCTGATCCTTAATTTCTCTAATGGTGTTTGTTTCAGTGAAAATGTTCATAAAGCTAGGCAGACATTAAAAGGATAATTTTATGCCTACATAAAAAGATCAAAAAGCAAAAACTTAGGTAACAAGAAAGTCATCATCAGTTCTCACATGTCTGAGCCATAAAATATAGTGAATTTACTGTGGAACAATAAACAGAATATAATTGTACAATACTTAAATTTCAACATCAGGATATATCTCCGACACACTAAGGTAGTACATTCAAGGTGTACTGATATGGATCATCAGAACTTACAGATATGTAATTCAAATACCCTTTACTTTGGAAGTTGAGCATAAAAGCCTGTGTTCTATCCATGATCTTTGGGGGAATACACAGGTTGCTATCGTTGAACCTGAGAAGGTCTATGCATTAAGTAAAATGAAGCCATAGATCTTGGCATGAATACGCCCCAGCATTTCACTAATGATTTATATGTATTGACTCATTTAGACTCTGGTATATTCTGTCACTTGTGAATAGCTGAAATGAAATAAAAATTGATTAATTTATGCTACCATTTTTTTGTGTGTGATGGTTGATTTTAGGTGCCAACTTAATTTTAGGTGTCAACTTGACTAGACTTCAGGGGATCCAGATATTTGGCCAAACATTATCTGGATGAGATTAACACTTGATCTGTAAACTGAGTAAAGCAGACTGCCTTGTCTAATGTAGGTGACCCATATCTGATCAGTTAAGGGACTGATTAGAACAAAGAAGCAGAGTAAGAGAATTCCTTCTGCCTAACTTGCCTTTGAGCTGGGACATTGTTGTTTGTTTGCCTACATTTGAACTCAAACTGAAACTCAGCTCTTCTGCATCTAGAGCCTTCCACCTTTCACACAGAAACTACACAATCAGCTCTGCTGGGTCTCTAGCTTGCTTGCTGTACATCTATGGACTTGTTAACCTCCATAATCACATGGGACAATGGGGAAATTCTTTATAATCTCTCTCTCACTCCACACTCATACACACAAACACACCCTATTGATTCTGTTTCTCTAAAGAACCCTGACTAATAGTTTTGATGTGCATGAAAAATTTATAAACTTCAGAAGATTGGTAAATTTAGAAAATGGACTGCTACAGTTAAAAATATTTATCATGTTTCTACTATGTGCTAGGCACTGAGCAAATTACTATGGGATAAATAAGGATGATCAAAACACTAGCCCTGTCCCTCAGAAAACTTACAGTCTGGTCAGGCATTTGTGTAAACTCCATATTACGTAGATGTGTACTACAAAATATGTTTAAAGTATTCAGATGAAAATAAAATGACTTCTGGTTAGAAAACATCAAGGAAGGTTTGATGGAGAAAGTAGCATTTGAGCTGGTTCTTAAAGAATGAATAAGCTGGACACATGCAGTGATAGAATAAAATCTTTTTCAGGAGGAGGAACTAAACTGAGCAAAGGCAGAGATATGGGAATCCATTGGCCTTTCACAGGGAGAATAGAGCAATTCAATCCACCTGGATTGTAGGGTCTATAGAGATGTAAGAAACAAATCTGAAGAGATTCACTGGGGCCAGATTTTAGATCATCACAAATGCTAGGTTAAGCAGTTTGTAGTTTATTGATTAAATACTGATGAGACACTAAAGGCTTGGATCAGGTTTCTATTTAGGACAATCAATGTTGTAGAACTGTGTCCTTTGCACAGGAGTCTATTACACTAGCATAGAGATGGCAAGGTTCTGAACAAAATTTGAACACATCTGCCAGTGGGTTGGATATGTTAAATGAGAAAAAGACAAAAATCAAAGATGGCTTGGGATTAGTATATGAAATTTAGAGTTACAGGGTATCTTTGAAGTCATCTAGTCTTGCTCTCTGACTCTACAGATAGAAAATCTAAGGTTGAAATATCTAAATGATTTGTCCAGAAACTACATAGAGAAGTCATGATTAGAACTAAGTTTCCCTGATTCCTGCCTGAAGGGACAGTAGAACCATTAATAGAAACAGGGAGAACAGGAATCAGGGAAAAGATAAAGAGAAGACTTTAGATTATTTGAATTTGAGATGTCTTTACAATATCCAAGCAGAGGCAGCCAAGATGATTAGCTTTGCAAATCAAAAATTAATATCTATGGCCCACCCTTACCTCTTCAGGAACCCCATTTCCCCCCCTGTTATTTCTCAATTTCCTCTTTATTTTCTCTTCCATGTAAGAATTAAACATGCGAATTGTGCCTTGACTTCTGGCAAGGATGGATGCATAGGTAGACACACTGTGCCTCCTTGCACAACCAAAAGAAGGACAACAACAAATTAAAAAAAAAAAAAACCAGAACTGCCAGAAAATCAACTTGTCTGACAACCAAGGAGTTAGAGAAGAAACATTCATTCACTCCAGTAGGAGGATGAATGTTTTTTCTTTTGGTTGTTGAACTTCCATACAGCTCAGTTTTGTAGCAGTTCCGGTTATGCTTTATTTTTAAATTTGTTGCTGTCCTCCTTTTGGTTGTGCAAGGAGGCAAAGTGTGTTTACTTATGCCTCCATCTTGGCTGGAAATGTCTTGATCTGTTCTTCATTTTGGGCCATATTTCTTTGTCTTGGCACACCTGTTATGTTATAAAAGGCAGAGCCTTAGCTATTTGCCAGGGTGAAGCAACCTACTTCACTGGGTTATGATGCTGCTTGTAGGGGAGGGGTCAGAGAGGGAACAATTCCCCTTACTTGGCTCTTGCCTTACTTTGTCACTTCCCTCACTTCCCACAAGCAAATTCTGCCCTTCCAGGTGATGCCCTTATGCTGATTCCTGGATAGGTGGACTTTTATATGTTCTGGGAACTCATGGTCCCCTCTAACAGACTCTCCTGTGAGACTGGCAGTTTGTCCTGCCACCACAACCATCACAGATTTTTATAGACAGAGGTTTTGAGGCTTTATTTATCTGGTACTGGAATTCTGGGTTGGGTGGTCTCTCTCACTCCCCAGTTGTTCCTCCTGGTTTATCTGCATGTGAATATGGGGCATCCCAGTCCTCTAGCCACTGTTTCACCTGCTTGTTCTGCCACCTGTCACCTTGCCTGTGCATCCTCTCTGCCCTAGTTGCCCATCTCTGCCCCTCCTACCAGTCTGGAAAAATATTTCTTCTTTAATTCTTTGGTTGTGGGACTTCCATACAGTTTGATTTTCTGTCAGTTCTGGTTGTTTTTTGTTTTTAAATTTGTCGTTGTCCTGCCCTGGCTGGTGTAGCTCAGAGGATTGAGTGTGGGCCTGCAAACCAGAGTATTATGGTTCGATTCCCAGTCAGGGCACATGCCTGGGTTGTGGGTCACTTCCCAGCAAGGGACTCACCAGAGGCAACCAAACATTGATATTTCTCTCCTTCTCTCCTTCCCTTCCCCTTTAAAGATAAATAAATAAAATCTCAAAAAAATGATCAAAAGGCTTTTAAAAAATTTGTTGTTGTCCTTCTTTTGGTGTACTAGGAAGCAAAGTGTGTCTACCTATGCCTCCACCTTGGGTAGAAGTATGTCCCATCTTAACAATAAAAAGATAAAACAAGCCTTGTTACCATCCTCATTAAATTGACACATTCATTCACTTAATGCATTTTATTAAGTGGTTACGTGTATTTAGCACTGTTCTAGGTACTAAGGATAAAGGAGTAAAGAAGTCAGTCACATTCCTGATCTCATGTGACTTAAAGTCTGGCTGGAAAGGCAAATTTTGGGTAAGATATCTATAAGACAGTTCACAAGAAGTTTACATGTGGGACTTCATCATACTATTTTCCCTAGTTTGACGCATATAAAGTTTTCCACAATAATTATTTTTATTGAAATATATTAGATATTTGTGTAAGTCTAATATTTACAATGTGTTGATTTCATATATTTAGGTACATTGAAATTTGATTACACTGTATTATTAGCCAACATCTCTATCACATCACATGATTATCATTTCTTTTTTTGTGTTGAGAACAATTAAGATCCAGTCTCCTAGTAGCTTTGAAGTTTGTAATATGGTGCTATTGACAGTAATCACTAGGCTGTGCATTAGATCTCCAGAACTTATTTATCTATGAGTTGCAAGTTTGTGCCTTTAATTATCTCCTGAGGTACCCTACTTCTCAGCACTTAGTAAGCACCATTCTACTCTCTTTTTAAAAATGAGTTCATCTTTTTCAGATTTCACATGTAAGGTCACATGTCTTTCTCTGACTTATCTCACTTAGCATAATGCCCTCAAATTCCATCCATGTTGTTGCAAATGGCAGGATTTTCTTCCAGCTGAATAACATTCCAGTATGTGTGTGTCACATTTTCTTTATCCATTCATCATCTGTCAATGGAAACTTAGGTTATTCTGAATCTTGGCTACTGTAAATAATGCTGCAATAAACATGAAAGTGTAGATATATCTTTGATATCCTGTTTTTATTTCTTTTTGGTATATACTGAGAACTGGAATTGGTGGATTTCAATAGTGAACATTTTAAAGAAGGGATTCTGTAGAAATGTATAAGAAGGGGATGTAACCTCAGTTTCAGGGAGACTCTCAGGGAAGACTTCCTAGCTGAAATTTTTAAGCTGGACCATGAGGATGACTAGAAACTAACCCATAATGGGGTGGAGTGGAAAGATTGTTGTTCTGCAGTGAGAATAACGAAAGGAAAGACTTTGAGGCAGGAAAATTTTGTCTCACTAGCAGTTGGAAATTCAGTTGTAAGCTTAATGGGAAAATCAATACTCAAAGGACTCAGAATCTTACCCAGCAAGAGAAAAGAGGGAGAAAGAAGAGAGAAACAGAGAATTTACCTAAACTTTAGATCTTAAGGTCTTATATCTTTTGAGGTAAGAAGAAAACCTGGAGTAATCTGTGTATTCTAAGTTCAATTATTGTTTTGTTAGTATATTTATCAAATATGTACTAATATATAATATATTATAAAATCACATAATATAAACATAATGTATAATTATATTTTATAATATATTATGTTATATACATACAGGCCAGAAATTCCTATAATCTCTTCCAGGGTTACATTTTAAATTGGAGGAAATGTGCATTTTATACAATCATTTTTGAAAAGGCTAGATTTATAGGTTGTAACCCATAAATTCTAACCACTTGATAATGTGTATCATTGAAAAGTACTCAATAAAATTCCCAAATTTCTCAGCTATTGGACACAGGATATTAGGATCTCAACCAAAGAATGGTGTAAGAAATGTTTTTAAAAATCTAAAGCTCTTTCCTAAAGAGTCTCCTGCCTCCACTTGTGTGTGCTGCTGCTGGCCACGGTGCTGTGGAAATGAGTTGATCTTCTCACCACGTGGGAACACAAGCCTCCTGTGAAATTTTCCCAATAGAATAATGGCTTTGTCCCCATCACATTCGGAATGTCATGTTGCTATTCTGGAACTAATCAAGCACAAAGTCATGCTTACTGCAGGTGTTCAATTCTGAATTGACCACTCCCCAGCATCTTTAATAAACTGGCTGAGAATAATCATTGTTAATCTCTAGCCCTTATAAAATGTGATTATTAGAAAGCAAACTATCTCGATCATATAATTTGAATTTCTATGAGAAAAATGTCCACACTGTTGAACAATTTAATATTATACCTTCAATCTCGTAGTTGATGGACAACCCATTTATTTAAAGTTGCGGTACCCTCTACAAAACTCTTATTGAAGATATTGTTGATTGTTATGAAGTGTGGTTTTAAAAAGTTCTGGCAAAGTAATTTCCCTCTTGAGCTTAATGTGAAGAAAAAAACTTGTGTGCACCCATAACTTTTTAAAATAAATCTTTTCAGATTAAAACCACAACAATGGTATGACACGATCCTTTTCCCTTTGCTGTTTGGAAGCTGCTGAATTCATTTACCTGTCAGCATCTATTATGCCTAATTTCTGTAAAACACATCTTTTTTGTTTAAACCTCAATTATCTTACTTTGCCTTATGGTATAAGTGTGTAAATTGCAACAGGTCTTCCAGTAAGTACACATCTTATGTAAAATGCCTCCTCAATTTGAAGCTATAAATAAATCAGGTTTGACCTGCCCAAGAATCAATATAAATGAGCTGTTAAGAAATCACTCAATACAAAGATTGAGATTGAATTTAGGAAGCATATTTCTCACTAAATGAAGAGCAGACAGAAATTTTAACTCTCATTCATTTCTGAATTATCCATGTACTGATTAAAGGAGAAGAGGGAAAAAAACACAAGCAATAGATCATCCCAAATTTTTAGTTTAGTTCTAAAATCAACCAACATGTATTTCTTGAACCTCTGGTGTGAGCTCAACCAGGATTTTACCATTTAATCTTTTGTGTGTTTGTGTGTGAAAGTTCATATTCAATATTATTTTGTATTGGTTTCAGGTGCAGAGCATAGTGGTTAGACAATCATATACCTTACAAAGTGTTCCCCCTGATATTTTTAGTACCCACCTAGCACCACACAGTTATTACAATATTATTAACTATATTCCTTATGCTGTACTTGTACATCCCTGTGACTATTTTTTAAGTAGCAATTACTATTTATTAATCCCTTCATCTTTTTTACCCAGTCCCATCCCCTTTCACTACCTAGTTTGAAAAGAAATGTGAGCAAATTAAGCAGCAAATCTGGCATATTAAAAAATATCATCAGCCACTGAAAATGAGAACAGGCTGACAGTGACCAGAGGAGAAAGGGGAGGGGGAAAGGGGGAAGGGTTTGCAGGAACAAGTACAAAGGACACATAGACAAAAACAAGGAGGGGTGGAAATGGGAGGAAGGTGGGGAGCGTGGGTGTGGGCTGGGATGTGGGTAAAAGGCAGAAAACTGTACTTGAACAACAATTAAAAATTTTAAAAATAAAAAATAATAATAAAATTTAAAAATAGATAAATAAAATATTATCAGCCAGATTATATCCCTTCATCTAGTGATGAACATGGGTTGCTTCCACCTTTTTGGCTATTGTGAATAATGTTGCTATAGACATTGGTGTACAAGTATCCATTTGAATATCCTGAATTCTTTTGGGTATAGACCTAGGAGTAAAATTGCTGGATTTTATGGTAATTCTATATTGACATTTTTGAGTAACAGCCAAACTGTTTACAAGTATCTGTGACAGTTTTCATTCCCACCCACAATTTGTAAGGGTCCTAATTTCACCAAAACTTCCCCAACACATCTTATTTTCCATTTTTTTTGATAATAGCCATTCTAATGGATGTGAAGTGATATCTCTCTAGGGTTTTGATTTGCATTTCCTTAATGACTAATGATGTTACACATTTTCATGTGATTTTTTGACCATTTTTATATCTTGATTAGAGAAATGTTTATTCATGTTTTTGTTCCCGAACAGAGATCGGGGGGGGGGGCAATATTTGGCCCACTGAGGGATGCCAAAAACTGCTACAGAACAAGGGCCCCCCCCAACCCCAAGGACGGTATAGTAATACCTACTGAGCTCCTCTGTCCACTGCCAAAGGAAAGACATCTCTCAATGCCAGAGATTTATGAAAAGGAAAGGAAAGGTTTATTTAAAGCTGTACAGACTTAAAGTAGTGACCCGATGTCCCCATAAAAATATCAAAGTACTTTAGGATAACCACAGATGCCCACAGAGCTTCCTTCTCACCCTGCCCTAATTTGGGGTACCGTAAATCAAGAAAAGAAGCACACGTCTGTGTTTCCAGGCTGCTGGCACCATCAGCTGTGTCGCCATTCAGGCAGGATCTCTAGTTAATCCAAAGTCATGTGGCACCTTCTCATGGTCCACTCTCAAGAGTTCTTTGTACTCATTTTTCCAGGCAAAGTCTCTCCTGCTTCCCAGGCCACGGGGCCAAAGGAAGCATCCCAAACCCACATGGGCCTCTTCTACCAAAGCTGCAGAGATTCACACTCCACCAAAAGCACGTGTCTTCTTCCTTCACCTGGCTGCTGGGGTCCCCATTCTAGCAAATCTGAGTGGTACTCATTCACATGGCTGCGGGAATCCCCACTCTGGCCAAACTGTGTGGCTCTCTCTTCACCTGGCCAAGAGGGGACCCTTACTCTTCCAAAACTGCATGGCTCTCTCCTCCATGGCTGCCATGTCTGAGTTTTAAATCCCCGCACCAGTTCTCCTTTGCAGCCCCATTTCTAACTCCTCCTACGATTGGTTACACCTGCCAGTATTTCTGCATTATTACAAGTTTATTGGGCTGCCATCATTAGTCTGGGCAGGTATGGACCCATGTCCTAGAGCCAATCAACTCCAAGTTCTCATGCAGGTGCTGTAACTCAGGGGATCCGCCCCCAGTTGCATGCTGGGTATAAGCCAGTCCTTTCTCCCTGGCTCAAAGCATGGCCACAACTATTTAACATATCTATGAAACCAGTTAAAGGTTATAGATACATTAAATGACCATTCCAGAGGTTAGCTGTGAAACTGTTGCTATGCAAAACAGCTCTCAATGGCCCTGCTCGATTTGTCCCCTCCCCCTGGGGGGGTGAGGGCACTTTAATTTTTCCTGGACACCATGAACTCTGGACCCCATCTCAAATCCTTTTCTTTTAGGGCCCCCCTCCTGACTGCACCTTGTTACATTTTTGGCCCCCTTTGAATGTGTTGTTTTATTGTTGAGTTGTAGGAGATCTTTATATATTCTGAATATTGATCCCTTAGTTTGATTTTTATTCAATTTTTTAATATTTTATGGTTATTCTATTTCAGTTGTCCCAATTTTTCCCTTTTGCCCTCCTCCACTCATCTCATCCCACTCCCACAGTCAATTCCCACACTGTTGTCCATGTTCATGGGTCATTCATACATGTTCCTTGACTTGACATTTCCCCTTTTTTCCCCATTATCTCTCACCCCCATCTCCTCTGGTCACTATCAGTTGTTCTCTATTTCCAAGTCTTTGGTTCTATTTTGCTCATTGGTTTAGTTTGTTGATTAGGTTCCACTTGTAGGTGAGATCATATGGTATTTGTCTCTTACTACCTGGCTTATTTCACTTAGCATGATACTCTTCAGTTCCATCCATGCTATCACAAAGGGTAGGAGTTTCTTCTTTCTTTCTGTTGCGTAGTATTCCATTCTGTAAATGTACCACATTTTTTTGACTCACTCCTTTACCGATGGGCACTTAAGCTGTTTGTAACACTTGGCTAGAAACAGTGCTGCTATGAACATAGCAGCTGCTATGTACATCCATAGCACAATACATAGTGCTGCTATGGGGTACATAAGCTCTTTTGAATTGGTGATTTGATATTGTTTTTTTTTCCTGTTTGGTGGGTTGTTTATTCACTGTATTAACTGTATTCTTCAATGAACAAAAGTTTTGAATTTTGATGAAATCCAATTTATCTAATTTTTCTTTTGTTTTTCATGATTTGGATAGCATATGTAAAAATCCATTGCCAAATCCATGTACATGAAGAAGTAGCTCCTATGCTTTCTTCTGAGGGTTTTAAAGCTTTAGCTTTCATTTAGGTCTTTGATTTACTTTGAGTAAGGGTTCAACTTCATTCTTTTGAATGTGGATATCCAGTTTTCCCAGAAAATTTGTGGAAGACTACTCTTTTCTCACTGAATGGTCTTGGCACCCTTCTTGAAAATCAACTGATTATATAGATGAGAGCTCATTTCTGTGTTTTCTGTTCTACTCCATTTGTCTATGTATCTGTCCTTAAGCCCATTGTACACTTGTTTAAAATTGCTTTGTAGTAATCTTTCAATTCAGGAAGTGTTAGTCCTCCAACTTTGTTCATATTTTTCAAGATTGTTTTGGCCAGTCAGTGCCCCCTGCAATTCCATATGAATTTTATTCTATGCTTGCTCTATTTCTGAAAAAAACTGATAATTTTGATAGAGGTTTTATTCAATCTATAGATCACTTTGGATAATACTGTCTTCCAATTCATAAATACAGAATATCTTTTCTTGTTTTTAAAGATTGTATTCAACCCCTGGCTAGTGTAGCTCAGGGGATTGAGCATGGGCTTGCAAACCAAAGGGTCACTGGTTTGATCCCCAGTCAGGGCACATGCCTGGGTTGTGGGCCAGGCCCCCAGTAAGGAGCGTATGAGAGACAACCACACATTGATGTTTCTCTTCCTCTCTTTCTCCCTCCCTTCCCCTCTATAAAAATAAGTAAGTAAAATCTTTATAAAACAGTTAAAAGGTTTTAATATTTTGATACTATTATGAATGACATTTTTCTTAATTTCCTTTTGGGGTTGTTTATTGTTAGTGTATAAAAATGCAACAGATTTTTGATGCAATTTCCTTTTGTCACTACTTCATTTCTTTCACCAAGACACTATTATAGAGTTGTTCTGCAGTCTAATTCATTTGGCTGTTCACCTATTTTTGAGTGACAATACACTTTACTGTATAAATCATGATACTTTCTAGAAAGAAAGCAGGTGCTATCACATAGGGGAAAAGATATATTAATTTGAATTTTCCAGGAAAAACAAGAATGTATAGTCACTCTACCTTAAATGTAGTAAATACCCAGGAAAGATTCATGGATAAATGAAGACCCTTATTTCTCTCCACAGAAATCCTTGGACTTGTATTCACAGAGTCTTTCTGACTGGGAACTTCTCACACTGAATCAATAGTAATAAATAAAAGGGATGTGACCTATGACCTAAGGTAAATAAAACAGTAATAAGGTTTAAAAGATCATCTTCAAACAATCTACATAATTCAGCTTAACATGCAATGGGACCCATCAAGAGAGCAAAGTCAGCCATGGCTTGTGTAGCTCAGTGGATTGAGCACAGGCCTGTGAACTAAGGGATCATGGTTCAATTCCCAGTCAGGGCACATGCCTGGGTTGCAGGCCAGTTCCCAGCAGGGGACACATAAGAGGCAACCATACATTGATATTTCTCTCCCTCTCTTCTTCCCTTCCCCTCTAAATATAAATGAATAAAATCTTTAAAATAAATAAATAAGATAGCAAAGTCATTTGCAATTTGCACAAACATTAGAAAATACTATTGTTTCATTAAAATGTTAATAAATGGCTGGTTAAGACTTACATAATCTCAAGTCATTTCCAATGTCATTAATTAATTAGAGGATTTGGGATAACAAGTAAGTTCTACAGAGAATGTAATGTGTCCTTGGACATTTAAAAATATATCCAGAAGTTATACTAAATGGTAACCCAACTGGTATGCTTCACTGCTCTGTTAGATCCCAAGTGATATACTGTATGTATTTCCCCCACTTTGGATGATAAATACAAAAGAATCAAGTTAGCTCCTTACCTCACATCTATGTAAAAATTAACTCAAATAAATCAACAACCTAAATGTTACTGATAAAATTCTTAGAAAAAAATACAGAAGTAAATCTTCATGATCTGGGATTTGGCATATGCATACTCAGCTGATGGAAAAGTGAAATGTTGCAGCCATTGGAGAAGAATGTCACATTAAGCTGCAAGTGTGATGCTTAACCATGATCACAATTTTCCTGGATGAATCCCAATTTTTCTTTAAAAGCTGTTTTTTTAATCTGTTCGGTGTATGACACCTGTTAAGGGGAATGCTTCTTCTCAACCCTTAATGTTTTCTCCCTTAGCAGGGAGTTCAATTAGGGTGACACTCTTAGACTCTTCCCACCTCTTCTCCAACCAAACTGTAGGATAGGTAGATTGATTTATCTGTTTAACAAATCCAGGGAGATAAACTGGGTATGCTAGGCCCAGACCCAACTTCTTTCTTCTTTTTCAGAAAATCTTCTAATAGAGTGCTCTTTATTATTGTAAATTTTCTCTGGGCAGGCACATTGGCTCTGGTACATTGTTGCCATGAATGAGTAGGTAAGTATATCGGATAGTTTTTATTATGTAACAAAGTAATCCCAAATTTCGTGGTTGCATTAGTTTTGTGGAGCTGTTGTAACACAGTACCACAAACTGGGTAACTTAAAATTATAGAAATTTATTCTCTCTCACAGTTCAAGAGGTTAGAAGTCTAAAATCAAAATATCAGCATCGTTACACTCTCTCTGGAGGCTGTAAAGTATAATCCATTGCATGCCTTTCTCTTAGCTTCTGGTAACGGCCACCAGTCCTTGGCATTCCTTTGGTTGTAGAAACTTCACTCTAATCTTTGCCTCCATAGTCACATCCATTCTCTCTGTGTGTCTGTCTCTGTTTCTTTTCTTCTCATAAGCACATCAATCACTATCAATTAAGGGCAAACCCTACTCCGGTATAACATCATTGCAATTTACATCTTATGTGGGAAGCTTTGTTGCAACTCCCCAACAGACAGTGTCACAACTCAGCAAAGAGGGTTGCCCTGCCCTGGCAAATACCTAATGCCCCCCACTTACAACATAGAGGTGAGCCAAGACAAAGGAATATGGCTGAAATGAAAGAACACGTCAAAACTTCAGAAAAAAAAGAGCTAAGCAACAAGGAGATAGATAACCTATCTAGTGCAGAGTTCAAAACACTGGTAATCAGGATGCTCACAGAACTGATTCAGCTCGGCTACAAAATGAAGGAAGAAATGAAGGCTATCCAAAGTAAAATAAAGCAAAATATATGGGGATTCAACAGTGAAGGGAAGAAAACTGGGACTCAAATCAGTGGTTTGGAACAAAAGGAAGAAATAAACATCCAACCAGAATAGAATGAAGAAACAAGAATTAAAAAAAAAAAGAGGAGAGGCTTAGGAAATTCTGGGGCAACTTTAAGTATTCTAACATCAGAGTCATAGTGCCGCCAGAAGGAGAAGAAGAGCAAGAAGTTGAAAGCTTATTTGAACAAATAATGAAGGAAACCTTCCCCAATCTTGCAAAGGAAATAGACTTCCAGGAAGTCCAGGGAGCCCAGAGAGTCTCAAAGAAATTGAACCCAAGGAGAACCACACCAAGGCACATCATAATTACATTATCCAAGATGAAAGATAAGGAGAGAATTAAGATTACTTTAAGAAAGCAGCAAGAGGAAAGGAGAGAGTTACCTACAGGAGTTCCTCTAAGACTATCAGCTGATTTCTCAAAAGAAATTTTGCAGGCAAGAACTGACTGTAAAGAAGTATTTGAAATCATGAAATGCAAGTACCTACATCCAAGATTACACTATCCAGCAAAGCTATCATTTAGAATGGAAGGGCAGATCAAGTGCTTCCCAGATAAGGTCAAGTTAAAGAAAATCATCATCAACATGTCCTCATTTTATGAAATATTAAAGGGACTTATCTAAGAAATAGAATAAGATAAAAACTATGAACAGTAAAATGACAGCAAACACAACTATCAACAACTGAACCTAAAAAAAACGAAAACAAAACTAAGCACACAACTAGAACAAGAACAGAATCAGAGAAATGAAGATCACATGGAGGGTTTTCAGTCAGGAGGAGGAGAAGAAAGAGGGGAGAAGGTATAGGGAATAAGAAGCATAATTGGTAGGCATAAAATACATGGGGAGAAGATAAGAACTGTATAGAAAATAGAGAAGTCAAAGAATTTATACATACAACCCATGGAGATGAACTAAGGGGTGGGATACTGGAGGATTGGAGAGTGGAGAGCAGAGAGGAGATAGAGAGGGGGAAATTGTGAAAACTGTAATAGCATAATCAATAAAATAAACTTAAAATAAAAAATAAATAAATATATAAAATAAAATAAAAAATAGAATGAACTATATATTGGAGCTCCCACAACTTCATTCTCCTTTTCTTTTAAGATTTTATTTATTCATTTTTTGAGATATGGAAACAGAGGGAGAGAAACATCAATGTGAGAGACACACCGATTGGTTGCCTCTCATACACACCCCAACTGGGTACTGAACCACACCCCAGGAATGTGCCCTGACCAGGAAAAAAACTACAGTGTTTTGCTTTGCAGAAGGATGCCCCACTAACTGAGCCTCACTGGTCAGGGCTCATCTCCCTTTTCATATCACTTCTAAGAAATTATAACATCATTTATTCATTCAAGAAATATTCATTGTGAATCTGTCATGTGGCAGGTACAGAAGATACAGTGGTGAACAAGTAAAACAATTTCTACTTTAAGAAGTTTATATTCCAACCTCCAGCTTAGAGGTCAGGGAAGAGTAAAGCCAAACAGAAGCTGAATACGGAGAGACCCTGATCTTCCTATAGAGGATTGCCATGATCTCTCTATTGTGGACATGATTATTTGCAGGAAAAATTAGAAGTTCAATTACCACAGCTCCATTTACAGCTGCCATTAAGATAGATTTATCTGTCTAGTAGTTTAGAAAATGAAGCTGTGGTCCTCAGTGGAAGAATTTGATTTCACTTAATCCCCAGAGGGCTTGTAGAAATAGGGAGAGGACATTTTTGTTTGTCAAAACAAGGGACACTACTAGCTTTAGTAGACAGAGGCCAGTACTAAATGTCTTGCAATAAGCAGGATAGTCACACACAATGAAGAACTGTCCACATAAAATGCACCTCAAAGAAGCAAAGTATACATTTTTTCCAATGCCAACAGTTCATGCCCTGGCTGGTGTAGCTCAGTGGATTGAGCGTGGGCCTGCAAACCAGAGGATCGCGGTTTGATTCCCAGTCAGAGCACATGCCTGGGTTTCAGGCCAGTTCCCGACAGGGGATGCACAAGAGGCAGCCATACATTGATATTTCTCTCCCTCTCTCCTTCCCTTCCCCTCTAAAGATAAATAAATAAATAATCTTAAAAAAATGAGACTCTCTAAAAAAAGCCAACAGTTCATAAAAGTTTTCTGCCCACCCTTAAGGGAAAGGTAAGTTTTCCTCATACACTGTGTACCACAAAACGTCCATCCAAAAGAGAGTTGTCCTCTTCAACAAAGTACCTTTTGGAAGCTCACTCTTATTTCAACTATAAACTGAATAGTTTTAACCTTGTAAAAACTGTTTCTTTTGAATTAATGTCCCTCTACCCTCAAGAATTTTTATGGCTTTTAATTTTTTTTTATTCTTCTCAATGATCAGCAAATAGTCATGCTTTTGGGGTAGTTGAAATTTCTGGAAATCTTCAAACTCCATTCCAAACACCAGGAGATAAAGCTGCGTAACTGGGCTCTAAATAAAATGTGTTTAAAAATTTACAAAATTAGCCCTGGCTGGTGTAGCTCAGTAGATTGAGCATAGGCCTGTGAAGCAAAGGGTCGCTGGTTTGATTCCCAGTCACGGCACATGCCTGGGTTGCAGGCTAGGTCCCCAGTAGAGGACACATGAGAGGCAACCACACATTGATGTTTCTTTCCCATTTTTCTCCTTCCCTTTTCCTCTCTCTAAAAATAAATAAATAAATGATAAAATAAAGTTACAAAATTACAAAATTGTTTTTTTCTTCCCTTGGCTTGTAAATTTGCTAAGAAGTGGAAAAAGCTGAAAAAGTAATATTATATATTGGTCCAAACTGTATCAGCTCCTAAATAATCAAGACTTGGCCATCCTTGCTGTTGAGTTAAGATAACCTCCAAGATGTCACATTATAAGTGGTTTCTATTTTTCTATCAATATACCCTGGGATGTCCTGATTTTCCCATAATTACCATATATTACTTTTATATTAATGGAAGCTCAATTCAACTCATAATATAATAATTTTCTCACTATGTTCAATTTTTTCTTTCTCACAACCCCACCCTCCTTCCCCCAGGAGGAAGAGAGACACCATCCTGAGAGCTCACATTACCTTACCTCTCAGCAAAATAGGAGAATGATTTAATAAAGTTCAATATATTTACTCATTGGGAGGTTATATAGATATTAATAAGATTGTTTTTTAAGACTGCAGGCACATAGAAGCATGCATCTTTGACACAGAATACTAAGTGCAAAATTCAGACTCTAAAGTACTAATTACCTAATAGTTGTAATCATGCAGAAACTTATGCATATATGTAGAAAGTCTTCAAAAGTAACAGAAAAATTAAAATATTAGTAATAGGTTGCAGGGATTATGGGTGGTTGCTCTTTTATTAAAATTGTCCTACATATTTTATATTATCTTTTCTCCTATACTTCAAATGTAATTAGGAGATATATGTATGCATTATATTTATTCCAATTACCCCAATGAAACATTTTTGTCATTTAAAAAATTTACAGTGACTTATTACCCAGCATGAAATTAAACAATACATATGTAATAATTTTGTGCATTCACAAAACTATGCAGAAATCATTAGTTAGTGAAACATAATGTTTATCCTGTGCAGCCTTCCATTTCACATTCAATGAAAAAAAATTATTTGTTTTCAGTATATCTAGGTAGGAGCTCATTGTTTGTGGATCATTTTAAATATGCATATTTGAACAATAAATTAAATTACTGAAAATGAAGATGCAAAGATTTTGCCTAATTTTGTTGTTGTTTTTGCCAGAACATTAAACACTCTAAACAATGATCTGAAAAAAATATAAGCAAACATGAGTGACTTTGAAGAGATCAAAATCCAAACCAAATTATTATTTGTTCTAAGTATTATCAGAGATATAGTTTAGTTGCAAATGAACAAAGACAATGACTGACTTCCATTTTACAAATATCACTAGCTTTTCTTCTGTCTCTGTGATCTTAGAATAGTCCAAATATTTTGGCCTTTACATTTCTTTACTGGGACTGCAAATAACTAGAAATGGATGTCCTTTTACTGTAACTTACTATTTGGAGAGAATCATATTGTAATATCTCTATTAACAAGGAAGCTATGTGCCAGACCCACATTTTGCTGCCAGAAACCTCATTACCAAAAATAGAGATAATATTGAGGATGAGAGAATATATCCAAAGTACAGATTCCTTCCCTGCATGCTCCTGCAAAATATTCCCTATTTCTCACCTAACTCTCACTGTATCTCCTCAGACTCTTACCAAGGAGAAGAGGAGGCAATATTTTCTACTTTACACAGTTTCCCACCTAACAAAGATCTCAAGCTGAGACTCCTTTTTCCCCTACTTGCCAGCACCACCTTGACCCAGGTGCAAACTCATTATTTTCCCCAATTCCCTTTATGCCCAGGTAAAAAGCTTTCTTTATTCATTCATTAATTCACTCACTCACTCAATAAATGTCTACTGAGTACCTATTACACCCGATGTTGTCAGATGTGGGTCTGATGTTCTGGGTGTTCTAGGTGTTCTGGGACTTAAAATTGCTACAGTTTGCAGTGCTATCTTTAAGAGAAATTGCAAAAAATGTAAATACAAAATTAGGTAACAAAATGAATATTTGCTTAGAATTTAAAAATCACAACAAAACCCATTTTTTAAAAGATTTTGTTTATTTATCTTTAGAGAGGAAGGGAAGGAGAGAGGGAGAGAAATATCAATGTATGGTTGCCTCTTGTGCATCCCCTGCTGGGAATTGGCCTGCAACCCAGGCATGTGCCCTGACTGGGAATCGAACCACAATCCCTTGGTTCACAGGCCCGCGCTCAATCCACTGAGCTACACCAGCCAAGGCAAAACCCATTTTTTTTAAAGGCCAAATTACACAAACATTACAAAATCCATTAAAATGATGTAATATGAATATTAACTGGTTGACACATCACTACATTTTCCTCACTTTGTTAGCTGCATACTCTTTAACTTTTTTGCATGGCAAGGATTTCATAATACAAATTTCCACATAGAAAACAGAAAGATAATTCAATTTTCTTCTACCATGATGGATCAAATTTTTTTATTATTATTGATAAAGAAGTTTCTTTTGTCATCATAATTCTTTATTATTAATGTCATATAACATATTTTTAAGAAAATAGGGAGAACAATTTATTGAGTTTCTCTCATATATAACCTGTAAACTTTGGAAGTATTTTCTACTTCCTAGCTTATGGTCTTGTAGATTTCAACCTTGTATCTCCTGCATTAACCATGTACTTCCAATTATGGGTACCACAGGACACATTCATATCAGGATATGACTTCTGGGCCTACAACTCCATGTAATGATACCAGGTAAGGTGGCACAGTGAGTGGTAGTATAAGCCATTCCTATCTATGACAGGTAGTGGTAACAAAATAATACCCTAGGTGACTGCAAACAACATAAATATAACCCATTAAACCCCAACTTATGTTATCCCCACTTCTACAAAGTTTCAGTCCTACAAAGTGAATAAGTCCTGGAAATCTACTGAACAGCATAGTGTCTATAGTTGACAACACTATATTATAGGGTAAAAAAATTGGTAAGATAGATTTTAAGTGTTTTTATCACATAAAATAATAAATAAAAAGGGCAGGAGGAAACTTTTGGAGGAGATGAGTATGTTTATGGAATAGATTGTGGTGATGGTTTCTGGGGTATATAATTATCCCCAACCTCATCAAGCTGCACATATTAAATATGTACAACTTTTTATATGTCAACCATACATCAAGAGTTGAAAAAATATATATCCCCACTCAACTTCCCCTTAGCCCAATTCCCAAAATACCTGCAGCTACTCAGCTGCCACTCTACCAAGAAGGGAAATGTGATAGAAAGTTAAAATGGAAAGAGGCGGTTGTATTAGCCATTTTTAATTTTTGCAAAAGCATAAGACCACATTAACATATTGCCTTGGGAAAGACCAGGTAAATAATGGGCCCTGAAGCTTATTCTTAATTAACTTTATGGTAAATCCACTACTGTATGTATGTATGTATGTATGTATGTGTGTGTGTATATATATATATATATATATATATATATATATATATATATATAATTTTCTATCACTTTCCACAGAGAGGGCTTAGAAACATTAATATCCCAACAAAAATGAGTACATCTAGTTTCCAGATCTTGCTGCTTTAAATGCCATTCTCCAATTAATGGAAAGAAATTGCTGATTGTAGGGCTGGGAAAGGGATATGCACAAGATAAGCCTGGAGTATCCTGATGTGGCATAAAGTAAGAAAATGTCCCAAAAGTGATGGGGCCATGTGAAAAGGACACAAGAGCCAACTTGAAGTTATTCCCAGTGACCAAATCTGAGATAATTGGAACATCTAAATAAATAATGATAGTAACATATTATAACCCACTTTATAAAATAAAAATTCATGAGACTATATTTTTATTAAAAAGAAAGAAACAAAAAAGGACAGCAAGAAGGAAGGAAGGAAGGAAAGAAGGCAGGCTATTCCTTACAGAGGAATTCCAATTTATCAATGTAGAAAAATGGTACAATTAGAAAATCACCATTAGAACAGCATATTTGCACAGTTTCAAAATACAGCCCCACAAAATATTTATGACAAAGGAAAATAGTAACTTTTCAGTGGGAAAATCTAGTATATACCATTTTTTAAAGATTTTATTTATTTATCTTTAGAGGGGAAGGGAAGGAGAGACGGAGAGAAATATCAATGTATGGTTGCCTCTCGTGAGTCCCCTGCTGGGAACTGGCCTGCAACCCAGGCATGTGCCTTGACTGGGAATCGAAACGCGATCATGTGGTTCGCAGGCCCGCGCTCAATCCACTGAGTTACACCAGCCAGGGCTAGTATATACCATCTTAACCAGTTACTAAAGCAAATATCACTAGTAATGGACAAATCAGTGTGACTCATGATATGATACACTGACAAAAGTCATTACTTCTGCCATATTTTTGCTAAAAAATACATAAATAAATCTACTCATAAGGAAACATGAGGTAGATCCAAATTGAGGAACCATCTACAAAACAACTGTACCCTAACAATGTCTAGGTCATGAAAGACCAAAGAAACTGAGAAATTGTTTCAGATAGGGGAAATCTAAAGAGGTGTGATGCCTAAATGTAACCCACAATCCTGGATTACATTCTGCACCAGAAGAAGAAATATATATTATTCATGGACTAATTGGTTTTTATGGAACATTATTGGACCATTGGTGAAATTAAATGGATTCTGTAGATTAGATGGTAGTATTTTATAATGGTTAATTTCTTGATTTTGATGGTAGTACTATCTATCATTATATAGGAAAGGACCCTTGTCTTTCAGGAAATACACATCAGAATATTTAGGGGCAACGGGTGTCATATTTGCAACTTACTTTCCATTGGTTAGAAAACAAAATAAAATATATATTTATTTAAGGAGAGAATGGACAACAAATGTGAATAACTGGAGAATCTGCTCAGTTGGTTAGAATGTTGTCTCAATATTCCAAGATTGTGGGTTTTATCCCTGGTTAGGGCAGATACAAGAAGCAACCAATGGGTGCATAACTGAGTGGAACAACAAATTAATGTCTCTCTCTTTCTCCTCCTTCCTCTCTTTCATAAGTAAATAAATAAATTTCTTAAAATGAGGAAGCAGAGTGACAGTATATGAGAGCTCTTTGCATTATTCTTGTAATTTTCCTACAAGTTTAGAATTATTTCAACATAAAAAATTTTTAAGTTAAAAAATAAGAAATAAAACAGATGCATGTTGCAAAATATTACATTAAGGAATGGGTTTTCTACTTAATCAAACTAGTTTATTTTAAACACTACTATAATTAGCTTATTAACAACTTTGAGTAATAGAGACCTGAAGGAAAACCGTTTATAGCTTAAAGGAGTTTAACATAATTATAAGAGTCAATGCATGATGATGTTTCTCTCCCTCACTTTCTCCTTCTCTTTTTCTCTTTCTAAAAGTAAATAAATATAATCTTTTTAAAAAGTTAGTACATATATGTTCCCCTCTTGACAAATTCTTAATCATACAGAACTTCTCCAAAAATACTTCTAAAGTGTAAAGTGATCTGTACTTATTTCTGCAAATCAGCCATGTTAATTAGCCCTGAAGTAGAGGTTTATTAAGTGAACAATGCATGCAGGTAAAATATATTAATAAAAAATAGAAAATGTGATTGTAACAGTAGCATTGCCGTTCACTTTAAATGTTCATTGACAAGAATCTTAAAATGAAATCAATGAATCTCTGTTAAATACATAAGTATATTAAAATCTATCTAAGAGGCTGCCAACAACTCTCAAGTATCTAAGAGAAAAAGACTACAAAGTACCAATTGGTGATCTTGTGACTATTGTCATTATGCTCATTAATCATTTTCTCAAGGACATGATTGCATTACATCTGCAGTGTGTATGAGTGGAATAGAGCAAAGAGGACAAGAAAATTCTCTTTAGGGATTTCTCCTTTGGTTATAGAAGCAAAAACCTAAATGAGAGCATGTATCAACCCTTGGTAAGATGACTGACCTGTAAGGATATGGAGAATGAAAGGGCTGGGAGGGTCCCACCTAAGAGATTATGTCTGCTACAAGACCTTAATTTTATAGAAACTGGTTAGTGGCAGAGTTAGGTCTTCAAATACAATCCTTCCCAAACCAAGTCTAGCCTTCTTTCTATTATGCCACTTTACCTTCATGATGCAAATAAGTTCTTTTCACCAATCAAAACTTTCCTTTAGAAACTGATGGCACATATGGAAAAATTTTACCTTCCCATGCCATGTGTAGCAGTGAACACATGTACTAAGCAGTGATAGTTAACATGAGCACTATTCTTAGCAAAAGTGTTTATGCCACTTCTTTCCTACTTCACTGAATGTTTACTGCCAAAATTTCAATAAATAAAACTAAACAGAACTACCACCCATTTCAGGGATTTGAGTTGGAAGGACTACTACCAATGAACAACATCAACAGAAGCCCTAAGACCCTCTTTGAACATATCACTCATCCAAGTCATATTACAAGGAAAATCAGTCTTTTATATAGGAGAAAAATCTCTGTGAGAAATATGCAGAGGAATCCTTTCATTTCTTTGCCTTTGCCCTCCTGGTGGGAGGTATCAGAGCTTCCGTAGCCCAAGAAGCTATAGGAAACATATTACAGGGAGTTTAATTTATTCAAAGAAAATCAGAATCAACTAATCAGAGGGAAGGGGAAAATGCATTAATTAAACAGCTTTACTCATGCAGAAAAGCTGCCAGCATGAGCATTTCAAATTACCTGGGCACACCTAATGCATTTGCATTTGCTCAGGAGAAATGCGTTCTGCCCTACAAAGCAACGAACATTTCATAATTCCATTTGAGCGAATAACAAAAGCGAATTGACAGCTAAGAACCACCTTCCACACTTGGGGGCTATAGCCTTTTTCTAGAAATTTTTAGCTCAAGCAGAAATTCTCTTCTTGACTAGATGTGGAGAGGAAGTTTAAAGTCTTCTGTAAAGCAAAAGGCTAAAAAAGAATCCCCTTCCTCTCCACCCCCCCAACAAAGGAGGCGGAGCCTTTACTGGCAGGAGGCTAACAGCTTTCCTTTGTTAGATATTAACATAAAATAAGGCAGTAGAAATGGATGTCCATCAACAGAATTAGAAGGATTAAGTAAGTTTTAAGAACAAAAGGTTTACTTCTTTAAATTACAGGAGTTGAGAAACAGCTGGGAATGCAATTTCTTTCCCAGAGTAAGAAACTACAAATGGTTCCAAGTAATTATGTTTCAATATAATTTTATTATTTTAAATTGAATGTCTATAATCATTCTAATTAAAATAACCCTATAGACAATACTTATACATGTATATTTATATGTTTTGTGTTAACTTTTTTCAATTCAATTTATCCATCAAATAAATAGCACAATGTTTTATTTTGGTATTTACTCCTAAGAAGGCAATTCAGTGTAACATTAAAGCATATGCTATTAGCCAATGAGATGTACCTTTAATTGTTTTAAAGATACATTGTGCCCTCATCACACTTTTCCATTCTATTTTACACAGGAAAATATGCTACAATTAGTAGTTGGGTTTATTTCTCTAGATTTTGACAGTGGAAAAAATTAGAAATGACTTACAAAACTTCTAAGAAGTTTCTACTTTGGAAAGGAAAATGTTAATTTGAAATCCAAAAGAACTATAATAAAATGAGAAATAGCTAACTTTGATCTATTTAATAGATAATACATGAGATTTATCCAACTGTAGTCAAACTTAATGTATAATGTATGCAGTTTTATACTCAAAGAGATAAAACTTATTATTTATTGTCAACACAAGAGGCATATGAAGTAGGAAACAGATTAGGTAAGAGAAACTTCCTTAAAGTATATAGGATTTGTCACATACTGCTTACTACAATATTCTGTAGTTTTGCCTAAAATGCCTTATCTGTGTGAATATGGGATCAGGCTTTTAAAACGGAGTTGATCATCTCAGATCTGCCTGTAAAGGTGCAGGTTATAATCATCAAGGATAAATTGTGAATACAAATGCAAGACATTTTCTCTGTTTCAAAAAGACTAATAGAAGGAAAGTTAGGCAGAATGTAGGTGTGTTTATTTCAAAGAGCTGAGATAAACTTCCCATCAAGATTGTGAATGTTTTTAAAAACTCAACTGTTTTATTTTCACAAGGTTCAATCACATTTTAATCTCTTTCATGCACCTTCACTCCTCTAACTAAAAGACACCATTTTTGGTGGAATATCTTTCCTTTTTTCTTTTTACTGAATTTACTAGCGTGACATTAGCTAATAAAAGTATACAGGTTTCAAGTGCACAATTCTACAATGTATCATCTGTACATTGTCTTGTGTGTTCACCACACCAAGTTAAGTCTCTGTCCATCACTATTTATCTCCTCTATTTGAATACAGTCATCATTTGTGGTAGATACCAGACGATAATTTCAAATACTAAAGGGCTTACAGTGAATGGCTGCTTAAATTGCAGGACACTGCTGACTTTCTAGCCTAGGTTTCAATGCATTTAGGATATTTGCCTGGAAAATAACATTTACTAATTAATTATACTAAGGTATAAATGTATTGGTAAGATAGATGTGTGAAATATGAATGAAGGTTTGAATATTTAGTTCTAAATATACTGACAAAAGAAATGACAAAGACATGCCATTGATTGAATTAATACTTGTTTACACATTCCTTAGTACTATGTTTGAATTATAATGGGATTTCTATGGGCCAAAACAACAAAAGGTGTAAACTGTCTTTTCAAATGCAAACTTTGTTCATTTATTGCATTGCTAAAAGAATGCATATATTGTTATTTTTTTGTTAACAGACTCCTAGTCTTTCTCAATAACCTTTTTTTCAAAGATACAAGGGTAAAGTTCAGAGTAAAGTCAAGCTTCTTCTCCTGAAAATAAGGCAGTTTAAAGAAACAACTTAATTATCTCTGCCAATTAGGACTTGTCATTTAAATTGATTCTAGTGCTTGAAGTATTTTAACACAGATATGTATAATTCAGGAAGGTAGATATGAGTATTTAAGAATCTCAGCAGTAATTTGTCTAAACGTTAGCAATGCAAATATAAAGCAAATGATAGCAACATATTTCATGAGTTGATTTAATTTCTTAGTAAATATTTACCTAAATATATAATGAGAAAATTAAGATATTTTACTTGCTGTTACAATAATTTCTAAAGAACAAAGTAAGGACTAAGTAGGAGGTGCTCAATAAAATGTAAATAAATATTAGCCAAATGGTCAATATAAAGAAGAAAGAAAGAGAGAGGGGATCAACAAACAGGAAAAATGAGAAAAAGGCCAAAGTGGAAAAGAAGTAGAGAAGAGGAAGAGAAAATGATATTTGTAACCACAAATTTGGTTATTTCTCTAAAATATTTTTAAAGATTATTTCAAGTTTAAAATTTTGATTTTACTAGTGTTGAATTCAATTCTAATTTATATACACACCCTATTTAAAAATGTACTACAAATGTCCAAAAAGCCATATTATTAGTAGTAGCTAAGTTAGCTGCCTTTCACTCATGGATTGTACCAAATTCTATTGGCTGTTAAGGTGGAGTCTTCCCTCTTACCTGTACTTAACTATTTCTAAACCCCAAGTCACACTACCTTAGTTAATTCAGAAGTTAATTTATCTGTCTCAGATTGGAAGACAATGGAGACATGACAATGTCAAGGAGAAAAATGTTTTCCTATATTCTCTTAAGTTACTCCTTGCAGGTGTGTGAATTAAATTTAAAAAAAGACAGATTAGCAAGAGAAAAGGCATACACTTTTTATTAATATTTTAAATGCATGGGAGTTCCCAAGGTTAATATAGTGAAACTCAAGTGACTACACTGTAGAGATTATATAACATTTTTACAAAGGAAGAGAAGTTTGGACTTCGATGAGCAATAAATTATGAGGGAGTGCCTAGGAAATATATGGGGAGACTAACTGTTATTTTAGTAAAAGGTTTGCTTATGCAGACTAATCTTCATGAAAATTTTGTCTCTGGTAATGAGCTACTCTCCTACTGATATAGGAGAGCAGGACACCTTCACAAAAAGACATTTTTTAAGATTTTACTTTATTATTTATTTTGAGAGAGAGAGAAAGGGAGGGAGAAAGAAAGGGAGAGAAACATCAATGTGTGGTTGCCTCTTGACTGCCCACAACTGGAGACCTGGACTGCAGCCCGTACATGTTCCCTGACTAGGAATCAAACCAGTGACCCTTTGGTTCTCAGGCCAGCACTCAAGTCACTGAGACACACCAGCCAGGGCTCACAAAAGGAATTTTTACCATGCCTTTAGGCAGATAAAGTGATGGCAGGGAATTTTTCCTGCATTCGTTAATTCTCAGTTGCCTTCAGCTCAAAATAATCCTAATGCCAATGTAGCATAATTTGGGTGATATATCCAAATCCCACTTACCAACCAAATGCAATGTGGGTTCTGAAATTAGATTCTGGACCAGAAAAAATAACATGGTGAGACAACTTTCAAAATTTGAATTCTGTATCTTCAGGGTGCAATACAGTCATTACCAGCCACACCTCACTACTGAACTTTGATGTGTGGACAGTTCAAATTGAGATATGCACTAAATGTAAAATACATACTGGATTTTGAAGACTAGCATGATAAAGGAATGTTAAATATATTGTTAAAATTAATTTCGCCTGTTTCATTTTACCATTTAAAATATGGCTACTAGAAAATTTAAGGTTATATAAGTAGTTGCCTTATATACCTAATGGACAGAACTGGTATAGAAATTCAAGCTAAGGAGTTTGTACTTCATCCTGGGCATCCATTTTATGTCCTTGTGCACAAATTTGAGATTGGTGTTTTATGAGAATTGTCTGGCTGTGGGTTGGGAATTAACTGTAGGGAAAGCCATACTAATTGGTGGCACATTTTGGGAATCCAGGAAGGTGACTTAGTTCTGGACTAAGGTCATAGCTGTGGGGATAGAGTATACAATCCAAAAGATTCCCTAGTTCCTCCTGCACTCATGTTGCTTTAAGAAAACAGAAGAATGACCCCAAGGTAATCCAGAGATCATCACGGCTGCTTGATGACCCTGTTCAGTGTCTCAGAGGGCAAGACCCCTATAGAAAACCTCAGTGTAGACAGTGCCCCAATGAGTCTAGGAAGTGATATTGCCACCCCAGTGGCCTTGGAGGGCACATCATTGGACCAAAGAGGCTTAAGATCTCATGGAATTCACCTTACTAGGGTGTAGACTTGCTTGGCGCCCATCACCTCTTTCTTCCTTTCAATTTCTCCCTTGGGGAATGTGAATGCTTATCTTATACCTGTACCACTCCTGCAATTTGGAAGCGTATAACTTGTCTGGTTTCATAGGTTGATAGATGGAGAAGAATTTTGCTCCAAAATGAATCATGCCTTGAGTTTCACCCATATCTGATTTAGCTCTAGGTATTTAGATGAGACTTTGGACTTTAGACATTAAAGTTGATGATAGAACAAGTTAAGATTTAGGATGGAATGAATACATTTTACATACATGAAGGACAAGTATTTAGAAGAACTGGGGTAAAATGTTATGAACTAAATGTCTATGCTTCCTTGCAATCCCTATGTTGAAGACCTAGCATCCAATGTGTTGATTTTTGGAGATGGGCCTCTAGGAGGTAATTAGATTTAGATGGAACAAAGATGTAGGTTCCCTGTCAAGATGGTGGCATAAGTAAATGCCTTGTTTGCATCCTCCAACAATGGCATCAAAGTTATAACTAACCTATAGAAAAACCATCAATGAGAACCACCATAAATCTAACTAAACAGAAGTCTGATACCTAAGGATCTAAAGAAGAAGCCACATCAATACTGGTAGGAGGGGTGGAAACTCGGAATGGGCTGGTCCCACATAAATATGTGGCAGTTGAAAGTTGGGAGGGCTATCTCAGCTACAGAGGTTCCCCTAAGGAGCAAGGGGTCCCAGCCCCACATCAGGTCCTCCAGCTCAAAGTACCAGTGCCACAAAGAAAAGTACCCATAAATTCTGGCTGTGAAAACCAGCAGAGATTGTGGCTGAATGAGACAGAGGGCTTCTGGGGTCCCAGGTATTCCTCTTAAAGGGCCCACTCATAGGATTATTAATCAATGGCCTTAACTGTGCTGAGTTTTAGTGCAGGGGCAGCATCTCCAGTGCCAGGGACATATGGGTAAAAACGGAATTATCTGGCTTCAAGATGAGGGCTGGAGGGGCAGCTTTCTCCCAAAGAGAGGTGCTGGCAAAAGCATTTTTTCTTTGTTGAGCCCTTCCTCCACCCAGCCTACAGTCAGGTATCATATCTGAGTCTCCATCAACCTGATAAGCACTGTTCCCCCACTGTGGTGACTCCCTAAGATACATCCCTACCCAACTTTTGGGCTCAGCCAAGCCACTTCCAGTGACTTTTTCCTAAAACAGTATACCTTTGTTCATTCTCTGGACTTCCCTAAAATACCTCAAAAGTTCACAAACCCCAAACAAGTAGCATGAGGTCTCAGTGTGCCTTATACCTTTTGCTAAGCAGCCTCAAGCCTGGCACCAGCAGAAGCCAGTGTCAGTTCACAGCTTAGCTCCTACCAGGTACTTCCAAGCCCAGCACAAGCAGCAATCATTGGCAGATCACTTTGTAGCTCATATCAAGTAACCCTGGGCATGGCACAGGGAACAGCTGACCTTGGCCTGTATCAGAGCCTCTTCTAAGAGGCCCTGGACCAACATGCCAGGTCAGCTTTACACCACACCAGAGTACCACCCAACTAACTCCAAATATGATACACCCAAATGACAAAATTGGTAGACACCAGAGCCTTGCTAATGCAAATATTAATATCATTCAGCCCCTGAACAATAGTGATTCTGCTGTAGTCATGGCCAGTACTCACAGCCAATGAGCTTGAGGGTTAATCACTCCCATTGACATGCCAATAGCAATCAAGGCTCAACTACAATAGAAGTACAAATACAACCCACACAGGGGACACATCTGGAGTATTTAGCTCAGGTGATGAGGGAGACTGCAGCACTGGGCTTCAAAGTACAACTATTACACAAGGTCACTTTACCCAGACCAGGAAATGTAGAAGCTCTGCCTAATACATGGAAACAAATACAGAGGGACAGCCAAAAAGCAGATACAAAGACATGGCCCAAATGAAAGAATAGAATAAAACTCTAGAAAAAGAATGAGACAAAATGGAGAAAATGAATCTACCAGATGCAGAGTTCAAGATATTGATTATAGGGATGCTCAATAATCTGTGAGAGTATCAACAAAAAGATAGAAAACATAAAGATAGAGGTAGAAAGCATAAAGAAAGAACCAGTCACAAATGAAGAATATAATAACTGAAATGAAGAATGCATTAGGTCCCTGACTGGTGTGGCTCAGTGGATTGAGTGCCAGCCTCTGAACCAAGGGGTCACCAGTTCGATTCCTAGTCAGGACACATGCCTGGGTTGTGGGCCAGGTGCCCAGTTGGGGATGCATGAGAGGCAACCACATATTGATGTTTCTCTCCCTCTCTTTCTCCCTCCCTTCCTTTCTCTCTAAGAATAAATAATTAAAATTTAAAAAGAATGCACTAGAAGAGATCAACAGTAGATTAGATGAAGCTGAGTATTGAATCAACCATTTTAAAGATAAGGTAGCAAATGTGAAGATGGCAGCTGAGTAGCCAAAAGGTGAGCCCACTTGCTCATGCCTCCAGCATGAATTTTCAGCTGATCTTCTGAGAAGTGACCAGAACAATCAATGTAATCTTAGCTGATTTGAATTTTTGAAGCCAAAGGGTACAGAGGATGCATTACACCATCCATTAAGAGTTTTCATAACTTGAAGGGGGGATACCCTGCACAAGGCACCTGTAGCAGAGGCGAGAACAGACAGAAAACACAGCTTAGTAGTGCCTACCCCTCCCAGAGTTGGGGGCTTCAGTCCTGCACAGGGAACCCCCAATCCTAATTGTGATAGTCTTGGGAGGATACATGGAATCTAGGAGACCTGGGCTGCACACACACAGTGAGCATCATGTCACAGCTGCAGCACCAACTGGGAGACTTCAAGAGAGAAATTCTATCTCCTAAAACTGTTGGATGCACTTACAGGAGCCAGCCATGATGGAGAGAGACTTTTCATCTTTGGGGGAAGGTGGAGTGTGTGGAGAGCTGGGAAATGGTTCAGCATTGCATTATGAGTGCCACCAATGGACTGTTCTTTAGAGGGGAGCTGAGGCATAGCTGGGCAGGGACCCCACATGCACAAATATCTGCCCTGCCAGCAAAGAGGCTAGATTGAAAGTGCAGTCTGTACCCATTGAGTCCAGCTTGCCAAGAAGAGTAGAAGGCTGCACAATGAAGGAATTTTGTGACCCCACCCTGTGCAACTGGTGAGCAGAGTGCTGCACATAGAATGGAGGATTTGGATCTGAACCTCCTGAAAGAGCAGTGGACTAGGAGCTGGACAGGCAAGAGCTAAGCATCTGAGATTCTTTGCAGCCAAGTAGGGCCACTCACAACATGGAATAGTACAGAGTTCTGGGAAGAAGAGGCATGCCCAACCTCCACTTGCAAAATTGCAAATTCCACAGAACAATAAGGCTAGGCTCGAGAAACCTGTGCCAAGTGCATATGCACAGAAGAAAGAAAGAGAATCTCCAAAGGAGCCTTTTATGAACTTTTATCAGATGCTATGCTGGCTCCTCCTCAGACCTTAAGCCACGGAAAACAGCAGAGCAGAGAGATTAGAAATTAGCCTAGCAAGAGGTATTCAGGGCCCTGCCCAGCCTTGATTCTCACACAGAGTTGCCATCAGCACCAAGCAGGAAAAAGCTGACCCTTTTACACAGATTGGCCCTTTAAAAGAAAGAATAAACAAATGAGAACTCATCAGAATAAAAAGCTTCTGCATGACTAAAGAAAAGAGCATTAAGCCCTGGCTGGTGTAGCTCAGTGGATTGAGCACGGGCCTGTGAACCACACAATTGCGGTTCGATTCCCAGTCAGGGCACATGCCTGGGTTGTAGGCTAGTTCCCAGCAGGGGACTCACAAGAGACAACCATACATTGATATATCTCTCCTTCTCTCCTTCCCTTCCTCTCTAAAGATAAATAAATAAAATTTTAAAAAAAGAAAACAGCATTAAAATGAAAAGGCAGCCAACCGTATAAAAAACATATTTGCCAATAATACCTCAGACAAGAGTTTGATCTCCAAAATATAGAAAGAACTCACATGACTCCATTCTAAGAAGACAAGCAACCCAATTAAAAACTGGGAAAAGGACTTCAACAGGCACTTCTCCAAGGAGGGCATACCGAGGATCCAGAGACATATGAAAAGATGTTCAGTATCACTAGCCATCAGAGAGATGCAAATTAAAACCACAATGAGATACCACTTCACATGAGTGAGAATGGCCATCATAAACAAAGCAACAAACAACAGGTGTTGGAGAGGTTGTGGAGAAAAAGGAACCCTAGTGCACTGTTGATTGGATTGCAGACTGGTGCGACCACTATGGAAAACAGTATGGAATTTCCTCAGAAAACTACTAATGGAACTGCCTTTTGTCCTAGAAATTCTACTGCTATCATTATGTCCTAAGAACCCTGAAATACAATTCCAAAAGAACCTATGCACTCCAATGCCCATAGCAGCACAATTTACAATAGCCGAGTGCTGGAAGCAACCTAAGTACCCATCAGTAAATGAATGGATAAAAAATTATGGTACATTTGCACAATGGAATACTATGCAGCAGAAAGAAAGAAGGAGCTCTTACCCTTTGGGACAGCATGGATGGATCTAGAGAGCATTATGCTGAGTGAAATAAGCCAGGCAGTGAAAGACAAATACCATATTATCTCACCTAGTAGTGGAACCTAATCAACAAAATAAACAAGCAAGCAAAATATAACCAGAGACACTAAAATCAAGAAGTGGGGCGGGGCTGGGAATATAAGACAGAAAACTGTACTTGAACAAGAATTAAATAAAAATAAAAATTAAAAAAAAGAACAATCTGACAGTAACCAGAGGGGAGGTGGGAAGGGATAATGGGTGGGGGGGATTTTCAGGAACATCTATAAAGGGCACATACAAAAAACCAAAGGGGTTAGGATCAAGGGTAGGAAGTAGAGATGGCTGGGGTTGGGGGCAATGGTAGGGGGAAAATGGTGACCACTGTACTGGAACAAAAATTTTAAAAAGTTTTTTAAAAAAGATTATTATATGTTTTTCATTCATTCTGTTGATAGCATGTACGCGCCACAGACATAACTTCCACTTGGTTTTGGTACATGATACTTTCAATGTGCTATTGAATTTGGTTTGAGTATTTCATCATGGATTTTTGCATCTAAATTAATAAAAGATATTTAGTGTATTAAAAAACATTTCTGGAAACAAATGAAAATGAACACACAACAGCCCCAAACTTATGGGACAACTGAAGGCAGTCCTGAGAACGAAGTTCGCAGAATTATAGGCCTACAGAAAAAAGATAGAAGCATCTCAAATAAATAACCTCATCTACATCTATAAGAACTGGAGGAACAACAACAACAAAAAGCCCAGAGTGAGTACAAAGAATGAAATAACCAAGATCAGAGCAGAATTAAATGACATAGAGACTAAAAGAACAATTCAAAGGATTAATATATCCAGGAGTTGGTTCTTTGTAAAGATAAACAAAATTGACAAGCCTTTAAGCAGACTCATCAAGAAAAAAACAGAGAGGACCTAAATAAACACAATCAGAAATGAAAAAGAACAGATTACAACTGATACCCCAGAAGTACAAGAAATTACTGTGATCAACTATACGCCAAGAAGTTAGGCAACTTTGACAAAATGGATAAATCTCTAGAAACATTCAATCTTCCAAAACTGATTGAAGAAGAAGCAGAAATCCTGAATAGAACAATAACAATTAGCAAAATGGATACAGTAATAAAAAATTCCCAGCAAACAAAGGTGCTAGACCAGATGGCTTCACAGATGAATTTTACCAAACACTCAAAGAAGAACTAACTTCTATCCTCTCAAACTACTCAAAAAAAATTGAGGAGGGAAGATACTCAATTTTTTTATAAGGCTAATATTCTAATTCCAAAACCAGGTAAACACAAAACAAAGACAGAAAATTATAGGCCAATAACTCTGATGAAGATAGATGCTAAAAACCTCAAGAAAATATTTGCAATCCAGATCCAGCAATATATTTAAAAGATTATACACTATGATTAAATGGGAATTATCCCAGAAATGCAAGCATGGTGCAATATTTACAAATCAATAAACATAATGCACCACATAAACAAAATGAAGGACTAAAACCACAATGTCATGGCATTCTATATAGAAAAGCTTTTAATAAAATCCAGCACTCATTTATGAAAAATAAAGTACCTAGGAATAAATTTAACCAAGGAGGTAAAAGACCTGTACTTGGAAATCTGTAGAACACTGAAGAAAGAAATTGAAGAAGATACAAATAAATGGAAACATATACTGTGTTCATAAATTGGAAGAATTAATATCCTTAAACTGTTTATATTACCCAAGGCAATCTATAGATATAATGCAATTCTTATTAAAATATCAATGGTATGCTACACTGTTTTAGAACAAATATTTCAAAAATTTATAGGGAAGCAAAAAAGACCTCAAATAGGCTTGGCAATCTTGGGAAAGAAGAATAAAGTTGGAGGAATTAAAGTACCTATTATGAAACTATAACAAGTACTATATTGTATAATCTTTTTAATATTACAAGGCCACTATAATAAAAACCGCCTGGTACTGTAATAAGAACAAACACACAGATCAATGAAACAGAATAGAGAGCCCAGAAACAAACTCATGTCTCTATGGTCAATTAACATTTAGCAATGGGGACACGAGCATACAATGGAGTAAACTAGGCCTCTTTAATAAATGATGCTGGTAGAACTGGACTGGGGCATGCAAAAAAAAAATGGAACTAGACCACCAACATACATCATCCACCAAATAAATTGTCATACTATAAAAGTCCTAGAGGAAAACATAGGCAATAAATTTCAGGTATCCCACATAGCAATATTTTTGTGCGTATATCTCTTAAGACAAGGGAAATCAATGAAAATATAATCAAATGAAATTACATCAAGTAATAAAGCTGAATCATGGCTAAGGAAAACATCATTAACATGAAAGGGAACTTATTGTATGGAAGAACATATTTGCCAATGATATATCAGACAAGGGCTTAATCTCCAAAATATATGAAGAACACATATAACTCAGCATCAGCAAAACAAACAATACCACTAAAAATGGGCAAAGGACTTAAATAAGAACTGCTCCAAGGAAGACATACAAATGGCACATAAACATATAGAAAAATGTTCAACATCACTAGCCATCAGAGAGGTGCAAATTAAAAACATATTGATGACTTCCAGCCAAGAGGAAGATGTAGATAGATACACTTTGCCTCTTTACAAAACCAAAAGAACAACAACAAATTTAAAAACAAAAGCAACCATAACTGCCAGAAAATCAAACTGTATGGTAGTCTGACAACCAAGAAGTTAAAAAAGAAACATTCATTCAAACTGGTAGGAGAGGCGGAGACAGGCAGCAGAGATGGAGAGGATACATGGTAAAGCAGTGGCTGGATGTCCAGGAGGGTGAAATGCCAATTGGTGGATCAGGCCATCCCATATGTATGTGCAGATAAACTAGGAGGAACAACTGGGGAGTGAGACAAACTGTGCAACCAAGGGTTCCAGTGCAGAAAAAGAAAGCCTCAAAACCTCTGAGTATAAAATCCTGCAGGGTTTGCAACAGTGAGAAAGACTCCTGGCCTCACAGAAGAGTGTGTTGGAGAGACCCACAGTGTCCTAGAACATATACAAACCCACTTACCTGGGAATCAGCACCAGAAGAGCCCAATTTTCTTGTGGGTACTGGAGGAGGTGACTGAAAGCCAGCTGAGAGCCTAGTAAGCAATATTGTCCCTCTCTGATCCCTACCCCACATACAGCATCATAACACAGTGATGTGGGTTGCCCCACCCTAGAGAATAAGGCTTAAAACATAACAGGCACACCAAAACAAAAAAAATGTGGCCCAAATGAAAGAACAAATCAAACCTCCAAAAATAGAACTAAGTGATAAAGAGATGGCCAACTTACCAGACGGAGAGTTCAAAACACTGGTAAGCAGGATGCTCACCGAAATGGTTGAGTATAGTCACAAAATAAAAGAAAAAGTAAAGGCTATGCAAAAATGAAATAAAGAAAAAAATACAGGGAACCAACGGTGAAGGGAAGGAAACCTGGACTCAAATCAACAATTTGGAGCAGAAGGAAGAAATAAACATTCAACTGAAATAGAATGAAGAAACAGGAATTCAAAAAAATGAGGCGAGGCTTAGGAACCTCTGGGACAACTTCAAATGTTTCAACAGCCAAATCATAGCGGTACCAGAAGGAGAAGAGGAAGAGCAAGAAATTGAAAACTTATTTGAAAACAGAGTAACAAAAATTTCCCCAATTGCCAAAAGTAATAGACTTCCAGGAAGTTCAGGAAGATCAGAGAGTCCCAAAGATGTTGGACCCAAGAAAGCACACACCAAATCATATAATAATTACATTACCCAAGATTAAAGAGGAGAGAATTTTAAAAGCAGAAAGAGAAAAGGAGACACCTACAAAGGAGTTCGCATAAGACTATCAGTTGATTTCTCAAAAGAAATCTTATAGGCAAGAAGGGCTGGAAAGACTATTCCAAGTCATGAAAGGCAAGGACCTACATCCAAGATTATGCTATCCAGCAAAGCTATCATTTAGAATGGAAGGGCAGATCAAGTGCTTACCAGATAAAGTCAAGTTAAAGGAATTCATCATCACCAAGCCCCTATTATATGCAATGTTAAAGGGACTTGTCTAAGAAAAAGAAGATGATCAAAAATAAAAACAGTAAAATGACAACAAACTCACAACTATCAACCACTGAACCTATAAAAACAAACTAAGTAAACAATAGAACAGGAACAGAATGACAGAAATGGAGGTCATGTGGAGGGTTGTCAGTGGGAAGGGGATGCGGGAGAGTGGGGGAAAAGGTACAGAGAATAAGAAGCATAATTGGTAGTTACAAAATAGACAAGCAGAGGTTAAGAATAGTATAGGAAATGGAGAAGCCAAAGAACTTCCTGTTTCCTAGAATGGTGATCAGCAATGCATGATCAGCCAAGTGGCGTTAGTTCTAGTGTTATCATCATATGCTGCCAGAGAGGGCATGAAGGGGGAAATGAGATTTGCCATTGCAAATGTCATCTTGATCAATAAATATCTGAGACATACCAAACAGAACAAAATCTCTCTTCTTCTTTCTGAATGTACTTTGCTTTGGGGGTTTTATTACTTGTATAATAAATGGTCATTTAGAGACTGTTGTGCTTCTAAGCAGCTGACAAGTAGATTAAACCTCCTAAAAGAGTCATATTAATCATTGTTTAAAACAGCAATCTAAAAATGCATTCTAACATGCCTTTGCAAAGGTATAATTCCAATGAATCACCTCATGTGTTCCAGAAGGTAATCAGGTGATGTCCTGTTTCCACAGCACTCAATTTCACAACATTTTACAAAACTGTGTTGTGTGATGTCTTCAAGATTAGCAATATCATAGCCATAACTTTCTAAATTTGGGTCTGCAGTAATGATAGACTTTGAATTAATGCTTTCCTATGGTATGAGAAAGAAGCACAAGTTCAAAAAATTAGGCTTTTCCCAGCTTTAAACTCTAAGCTATACTAAGGTAGCTTCCCTTTCTTTTGATCTATATGAAATACCTGGTGCTTGACTGAACTGAAAGCTCAAAATTCACTCTGCTTTCTGCTTTTGTCTGACATTTAAATATTTTTACAATGATTACTATTATAATCAGAACAAAAAAGATAACACATATTTTGAGAATATGTGTGTTGCTCTTTCTTATTATAGATTCTTAAGAGGCAAAAATACCAGTGAAGAGACAGACAAGGGTTCAAATCCAGATTTGCCAATAACTAGCTTTGTGACCTTTGACTTGTTTATTAAACTCTCCAAACCCAAATCTCCTGATCTGCTAATGAAAAGGTCTCTAAGGACTTCTCCAGCTTTAAAAATGGTAGTAAATAACTTCTAGACAAAAAAGTGAAAATTTTGTGCCCTAAATGTTGAGTTTCCAGATGTACTCTAACCTGAAATTTAAAGATATTTAGTAATGTTCTTGTTTATTATTTAGGAGTAAAAAGTTGTCTTATATTCAGATAGTTCAAATACATCACAATTCAGTTATGTTATCAACTAATTCTGAGATAGCAAAGAGAATTTTTTCTACTCTTTTCACCTCATTTTGCTTCAAATGGCAAAATTAAAATGAATATCATTGAAGTCAATGATTTCTGCTCAGAAGTTATGCAAATTTTTTTCTCATCAGAATATTTTTCAATATATTTTCATTAGAAATTGTATGTGTTATAAAATTTCAACTAAACTATGAAGCAGAGTATTACGAGTCTTAAATTTTTATTTTATTTTGTTTTATTTTATTTCATTTATAAAATAAGTGGAGTTTGTAAAATTCCATTTTGTTAAATCTGTGTTCTTGTGTTCTATATGTTTAATATGGTTGTTAGCCTTTTGGTCTCTATCCAGTGTCTGGTAATTTTAGCCAGAAGACCTAACTGGTATTGATTAACCCAGTAAATCCCATGAACAAAGCAAAAGTAAGCTTCCAAACGCTATCCTTCAACCTAGACAGTAAAAATGCCTATATCACATAATAATCAAAATGTGGCTAGTCTCTACGATTTTTATTCTTGTGCATATAAATAACAGCAGTTAGTAAGACCAACAAAAACTTACCATCTAGAAAGATGGTAAGTTTACCATCACTCTGTAAAGTTTAGACAATATAAGATGTGTCAGATTACTAAAAAGCAAAGTCTAAAGGGTATTAACTAGAGATGGTTGCATACTTTATAAATATACTGAAAACCATTAAATTGTATACTTTAAATGGGTGGTTTTTCTGGCATGTGAATCACCTCAATAAAGCTGTTACCAAAAAAGTCTGCTGCAGTGGCTTGGCTAAATGTGTTGTTAAAGGAGATGGAGACAAGTGGATGATTTTAAGAAATATTTCAGAATTTTAATCCACAGAACATGATGATGAATTTGATGTGGAGTTTGAGAGAAAGGGAAATGAAAATAACTCAGGGTTTTTGTATGTACAGTGGAACAGATAGTTTTGTCACTCACTGTGATACTAAACACTGAAGAAGTAGCAAGAATGGGTGAAGCAATCTTGAGTTCACTCTCAGGCTAGTAGAATTTGAGTTGCCTTTGAGATAACCAAGTAAAGATGCTGAGTTGCACATGGGGATCTAGAGCTCAGACCAAAAAAAAAATTGGGTTAGGGATATAATTTTTTAAATTTTGTTTTCAATTATAGGTTACATGCAATATTAGTTGCAGGTATATAAGGTATACATTTTACTATCTGTAGCATAAAGTTGATCTTTTAAGACACAAAAATAGATTAAATCTCTCAGGTAAAGAATATGGAGTGAGTTTTTAAGAATATCTAGAACAGTATCATGATGAACTTCAATACTTAATAGCCAAGTAGAGGAGAATAAACCCTCAAATACCAAAAGTGTGGGCAAAACCCCCCAGCAGACTGTAGTTTCATAGTAGGCAAGGATATAATGTACTTCAAAAAGGAAATGATTGCTAATATCAAATGCTGCTGAGAGGTCAAATATGATGGCTGAAAAGTACCTATTAGATTTAACGACCTGTTGGTCTTTGGCGACCTTAGAGAGAGCTATATTAGCAGAGTGGTATGGGTAGAAGTTTCAAAGACTATATAGTCAAAAAGCACACTAATTGTTTAGGTCTGGGGACTAGGAAAAGGAATCACTCATAAATATGTAGGAAGAACATGCCACTGTGGCAAATGTCACTGAGTTATTGACATACTTTTATAGAATTTCATACAGAGGATCTTAATATCAAAATGATGTATTTGTATGTTTTCATGTGTTTATCTTATTAGAAATGCTGTACTATGAAACAGCTCACAGACTACCTTGGGAAGCCTTTATGGACCATTCATGTGCTTGAAGAATACTCTGAGAAACACTTATCTGTGTATCAAAATAACTGCTTGAAAAATAAGAGAAATTTAGTTATTGAAGCCCAAGGACAAATATTACATCTTTTTATTGGGCCTCAGTCTTCAGTTGTAAAATGATAATGGTAGACTAGAGTATTGTTGAAGTCCCTTCCAGTGATCCCATTTTATCAGCTTTATATAGGTTTATTCAACATATAAATAAGCACCTCTATACCCTCAGTATTTTCACAGAATAGATGTTCTACTTCCTTCCCTAAAACAGACCTGGCTCTTTACAAAGATAATAAGCCTCTCTATGCAACTCTCACCAACTAAAGCTGTTTGACCAGCTTAAATGTCACAAATCTGCAGTCGAGAGGGTAGAATAAAGTAGGGAACCATAATCCTCTTACTTCCCCATTTCTTTACCAGATCATTGTTCCAGATCCATGAAAAACCCCTCTGCCTATCATGGCCACACCATCTGGAGATACCTTGTTTTGCTCCTTTGTGGTATAACTATTTACCCCTCTCATGAACATTCCATTGCATTCACTCAAGACTCTAGCATCTGGCTTACTGGTAACCTCTCCACCCCAAATCCTGGCACCACTGGCTAGTTGAAAAGCAATCCTATATCTTAGACTCACATTCATTGGCTCACTCAGCATTCATAGTCACATTCTGAATCGTGCCATCTTCTAGAATGGCTTCACCTTAAAATAATAAATTTATATACTTCTTGACCAAGACCCCTCATCTTCTAGATTACACCTTTTCCCTGGTCAAGCCCCAAGTCTGGGCTTACAAATTTCCCTGTTTGTGACTCTACCTAATTACTTGCTAGGTCGTATTGAAACAGTTTACTAACATGTTTGTCTCCCATGAATATTTTGAGGGAAGGAATTGTTTTACTTGTCCTGCATACCCAGTGTCTGGCACAAGGTAGGCATTCAAATCTGAATGGATGTTTCTGCGTGACTTTTATGTTAATAATACTGTGTTTTTTATTTGAGGAACACTAAAGCTGAGTGAAAATGTGTTCTGCTTCCAGGAAATCTAAAGACTAGTAGATGACCTAAGACAAATACATTAAAAACTAAATTTCAATGTGAAAAATGAGAGGAGCCTCAAGAAATATAAAAGCAAAATGCTGTGGGATTGCTAAGGTAATGGAGATGGAAATAGACAAACAAAAGAGAAATGTTGTTTTTATGAGGAAATCAGAGAAAGTTTCATAGAGGATGTGACACCTCAGCTAACCTAGAAGAATGGGTGAAAATTTGGATATATTACAATAGGGGAAGAAGGAATTCTAGGCAGAGAGACCACCATGAGCAAGGACAGAAAGCAAGGAAAACATAGGGTATATATGAAGAGCAACTGATTTAGTGGGAGCACAGGGACTGTAAAGGAGAATGTGATAGCAACTGAGTTGATCTAATTTTAGTGCCACTAAACTATCAATTTTGATGTTATTTCAGCAGTGGGTAAACATAGGTGCAGTTCCATGGTGTCTGATTTATCAATTAACCCTTAAGCCATGTGCCTTTCTTCAAAAGAATATTTCAAGGATTGAAAAAATTTTTTAAAAGGCTTTTCATTCAAGATGATAATTATTTATTGTTCCTACTTAAAGTGTATCTTTTTAATCAACACAGTCATTGTTTCCTATGACAAAGTGATAAATAGTTTTGTTTGTTTTTTAAAGGAAGGTGAGGCCAAACAACAAAGATGAGAAACATTTTCCATTCTTTAAATTCTTTAGATGATATTTTATTTCCATGAACATAGTTTCCTGTTATTGTAAATTTATACTAAGTAAATAATTATGGCATTGACTAGTATTCTTGATGTGCTTTTGATCGTCTTTCACAAAAAAGCAACTGCCAAGAGAGAACTTCCTAAAAAACATCACTTAACCACTAAGTGGCTGTTAGTGTTAAAGACAATGAGACAATCATTATTTAAGAAGCATGATGAAAATTACCCACTTTCACCCTGGCTGGTGAGGCTCAGTGGACTGAATGTTGGCCTTCGAACCAAAGGGTTGCTGCTTTGATTCCCAGTCTAGGGAACGTGCCTAGGTTGTGGGCCAGGTCCCCAAGTGGGAGCACACTAGAGGCAACCACATATGGATGTTTCCCTCCCTCTCTTTCTCCCTCCAATCCCCTCTAAAAATAAATTTAAAAATCTTTTTTAAAAATGAAAATTAGCCACTTTTCTTTTAAAGAACATAAAACACACACACACATAAACACACATGATGGAGTTCTTGAGATGTAATTCTCTGTAGTACCTCATTTTAGTAATGGTTCAGGTCTTCATCCTCAGAGTTGGTAGCTCTACCCTGATTAAAAAACCCTCCTAAGGCCAGGGATTCACTTCAGGATTCTGGCTCTGTCACTTATTAGCTGTGTGACCTTGGACAAGTTACTTAACCACTTAACCACTCTGAGCTTCAGTTTCCACATCAGTAAAAAAGTAGATAACACCTACTTCACAGGGTCGTTTTGAGAATTAAATAAGACAATGAATGCAAAATACTTATCACCAAGTCTGAAAAATAAATTAGGCTCAATAATTGGTAACTGCATTATTATTGTAGGAAAAAATAGACTTTCAGTAACAAATCTATTCTACAGTATGGATTTGTACCTACATGTAAAACATCTCTCTGTATGTAAAACTGAACTGCTCTTACTATTAGGCTCCTGTACATTTTCTGTCCCTTTTTTATTACACAACTAAACTATTTCCAGACTTGGGACAATCCTAGTTCTAGCATTGTTTAGGATAACTCTAGTTTTAAACAATCCTGTATGGATTTTTTAAAATATGTAGTGGGTTTTTTAAAAGATATTTATTTATTTATTTTTAGAGAGGGGAAGGGAGGGAGAAAGAGAGAGAGAGAGAAACATCAATGTGTGTTTGCCTTTCATGTGGCCCCCACTGGGGTCCTGGCCCACAACCTAGGCATGTGCCCTGACTGGGAATCGAACCCGCACCCCTTTGGTTCACAGCCTGTGCTCAATCCACTGAGCTACACTAGCCAGGGCAATCCTGTATGTTTTTAAACCCAGCCTGGATAGATCACATATTCTTCTGTTAATGGTACATCAAACTCAAAATTTTGCAATGCATTCTTTTCCTTTAAATCTCATGGAACAGATGCTCTCTCTCCCCTCATTTTAAATAGTGTCAAAACAAAATGGCAGTTACTAGTTTCTTATCTGATCCACATGATATACCAACCAGTGCAGACCTAAATATACAGGCAAAGCTGCTAAACTCCTTCCAACCACGACATATGTTCTAGTTCTCAGTGAGAATATACAGTTCTCCCCTAATTCCTGAATAGAACCTAGGTTAAGGCACTGATGAGTCTGGCAAAGTCTAAATTATTAAGCTCCCCATTGTCTCCATTTCTTTTAAGAAAATACTATACATTTTCATAAACTAAGTGTATTACTGAGTGAAGGGTAGGCAGCTCACATTTCCCTTCTTATATTATTCATAGGACTTAGAAAAATGGCAGTTCCTCTCCACCCACCACAAACATACTCATGAACCTCTCTGAACCAACATTAGCTCCCTAAAAATACATAAAAATTTGGAGTAGCATTGTCTGGCCGGAGTGGGAGTAATTACATAATGCCTTAGTCTTTAGAATTTGGTCTTCAAGTCAGTTTAGCATTTATTGAGCATATACCCTGTAAGGGTATTCTGTGCTTTAAACTGAGGGGAATATAAAGTTATGTAAGATATGATCACTACCTTCAAGAAATATGACAAATGAATTTTCATCATGAGCAGGAACAAACGGTTCCTGCCTCCATTAGATGACATGTTTGAGCCCTAAAATCCCCTGAATCAGGGGAAACATGGAAAGGCAGCAGATATGCTTTAACAAATCCAATCATATTGCCATGTAAGTAGGGATTGTCAATGCAGAAACTCACCTTAAGACGAAACATGCAGTGATAAGAGGGTCTCTGGAATCAGGCAGACCTAGGTTCAAATTCCAGCTATACTACCTTCTAGCTCTGTAGCCTTAAGCAAATGATTCAACCTCTCTGAGCCTATATTGTTTCTGGAAAATCGTAATAGCAATAACATGCATACGTGTTTCACAAGATTATTGTGAAGCTTAAATAAAATAATTCATAGAAAGCACAATAATAAGTGTCTTAAAGTTTTATTAAATACTATTATAATCATTATTCTTTCTGAACAAAAAGATTACTGCTTAAAACCTCATCTCAGCAAACGGAGAGGTTTGTTTCTGAGACATAACTATAGTAGGAAGCTAAGGAGAGCCTTATTAATTGATCTGGAAGTAGCTATACCTAAAAATTAAGGTTATGCCCAGAAAGCCCAAGGGGGGAGGCACTGTTTTTTAATTCTTTAAATAAATGTGCCCCCAAGATTCTGAACCAGTACAGTTCACTCCAGCCATCACAACCCAAACACAATGTTCTGGGCATTTCATTCCCAAATGCCTGATCCTCTGTCCCTGACTCAAGGTAATTCCTATCTAGTTTGCAAGACAGAATATACTCAGCAAACAATAACTCAGAGTAGATTAGTATACCCTTGAAGGCAAAGAACAGTATAGAAGATGTCTGCAGGCCTCCAGAGAAGACAGAGGCTGAAATACTCCCTGACACAAAGACCCTCCCCATAACACTTTCTATCTCACTTGGAGTAAAATCCAATATCTTCACCATAGCTTGCAAGGCTCTGTATGATCTGGCTTCTTTTCAGTTCTCCAACTTTATTTCCTCCACTCCCTACCCCTTTACTCTACTTCAACCACTATTGTCTCCATGTTTTCTCTCCAACAGGCCAGGCATGCTATACCTAGGAGCCCTTATATTGGCTGTTCTTTCTGACTGGAGAATTTCCCCTGATCTTTGCATGGCTGATTCCTTGTCTCTGCTCAGGTCTCATCTCAAGTTCTCAAAGGCCTTCCTTGACCCTCTATTTAAAGGACCTGTCGCTTCCCCCACTCCTGTCACTTTCTATCACATCAACCTCTTATTGTCTTCAGAGCTTACTATTCTTAAGACCAAAAGATCTCTTCTCAAGTTGTCCTTCCTGACTCTGGTTCTTTGCATATGCTCTTTATTCTCCCTGGAATGCTCCTCCTTTTCTCTTCATGTGTCTCTTGCTCAAACTTCAGATCTCAGCTTGTATAACCTCTTCAGAAAGGACTTCCTTGATCACCAGCACCCATCACCCCCTATTTCTCTTAGTCTCTATTAACATTTTGTTCATTCATGTTTGTTCATTCGTTAACATTTTGTTCTTTCATGGTACATGGCAATCTTCTATATATCTATACCCATGTCCATATCTATCTATCCCATCTATCTATATCTATATCTATATCATCTATATTAAATCTATTTTTTGTTCATTTTCTTTCTCTCCTCACTCCAGACTGAATAATCCCTAAGGTCAGGGGTTTTTGTCTGCTTTGTTCAGCCCTGGGATTGTCATGGAAAGCTTCACTTAGAAGGTGGAATTTGAGCAAAGACTTGAAGAAGGAACTGGTACTACTGATACTAATACATTGATGTCAGACACTTTGGCCTGGCTTTCAAAGCCTTTCACTACCTGGACCCTCTTAACCTAGCCTATCCTGTTTTTCACACAATACCTCCCACCACCCAGGATACACTCTCTGCATTCTTATCACAACAGTTTCACACATTCCCACTTTGAAAGTCTTCCATACTTACTTACAACAATCTGTATAACACTATGATATAGGTACTATATACCCATTTTACAGATGAGGACACAGAGGTTCATAGAGGTTAAATAACTTTTCTAAGGTTATCTATTGGAGTAATATTGGACCCCAGATCTATTGGGACTCTAGAACCTATGTTTTCAAATACTATATGATATCAATAAAAATAGGCAGAATGGAAGAGATAAAGAAAGAGTAGAGGACAGCATAACAGACCTTCAATTTTCTCAAGTTTTTCTAACACCAAAGCTTATGCTCACAACCTCTGTGTAGGGTATCATATAGCCAGGTTTTTCAGGGATGATCCTGATGTACTTCTGGTTTCTCAGCCTCATTATTAACAGTATACTCCTTCACTTGTAAATTGTTATAATTTTAAAGGGGATTTGATATTTTATACTTATTTTAGCACATCTTGCCTTCCCAGAACTCATAGTGCCATTTCTCTCACTCTCAGAAAATTAAGAACAATTAAAAATAAAAGGAAAAAAAAGAAGAAATAGTAAGTATATTCTTTGGTATGTCATTTCATTATGGGAATTACTTGTGTGTTTATCATATGTTACATTCCCTAAAAATTATATTTGGCAATGAAGATATGGGGGAAAATTCATGTGTCTAATTCAACTAATGTTAATTACCCTTAGTATATGGTTAATAAATATTACTTGAATACTATTAGAATGTGGTGAATATAGGTCCATATTTTGTCTCAATTAAGTAATCTAGTTATTGTTATAATCACTAATATTCACTGAGAGTTTCATATATGTTGAATAGCTTACATAGACCACTTCATGCAATCATCAAAAGAACTAATATTATTCCCATTTTTAAAGAGAGGGAACTGAATTTCAGGGAGATTAAATGTCTTCTACAAGGCCCCATAGTTGAGAAGTGACAAAGCTGGAGTTGAAACCCAGATAACCCTGATTCTAAAGCCTGTGTGCTTAATCCCAACGCTCTACTCCCCCCTTCTACTTCGTTGCCTCATAACAGCATCTAACAACCACAATCTTTATAGAATACCCAGTATTTGCCTAGAAGAGGAATATGAAAGAAAATGACTTTCCTAAAATCCCACCCAAGCACCCCTTTTTATATATTAAAATTTTTGAACAAAAGAAGTTCAATACCAACATTTTCCTCCCAAATCATAGAAATGGAGCTAATATAAAATAGAAAAACTCATGTTAAAATGTTGGGTTTCACCCAAAACACTAATTCTAAAAGATATATGCACCCCCATGTAAATAATACAGCATTATTTACAATAGCCAAGATATGGAAGTAACCCAAGTGCCCATAAGTACATGAATAGATAAAAAGTGGTGGTACACTTAAATAATGGAATACTATTTGTCCATAAAAAAAGAAGGAAATCACCATTTGTAACAACATGGAGGGATTTATGAATGAATCTAGATGATGAATCATATGATTCATCATATGATGAATCTAGAGGGTATTATGCTAACTGAAATAAGTCAGACAAAGAAAGACAAGTACTATATGATTTCACTTATATATAGAATGTAAAGAACAATGAACAAAGAAAACAGAAATAGATGTGTAGATGCAGAGAACAAACTGATGGTTGCCAGAGGAGAGGGGAGTTGAGGGATGGGTAAAAATGTGAGGGGATTAAGAAGTACAAGTTGATAGTTACAAAATAGTCATGAGGATGTAAAGTTCAGCACAGTGAATGTAATCAATAATATTATAATAAGTATGTATAGTTATTACAGGTGGGTACTTAAATTATTGGAGAGATCACTTCATAAATTATATAAGTATCTAACCAGTTAGCTGTACACCTGGGACTAATATAAAACAATATTGAATATAAACTGCTATAAAAAATAAAACTATTAAATAATAAATTAAATGTTGCATTTTAAATTCTTTCTCTGCCTCTGTGACAGTATCCCTACCCAAGGCCATACATGGGAGAGAGCCCAAGTAGAGTTGCCCAGCAAGACTGCAGTTGGAGAATGAATGATGCATGATGTGGAGCAAATGGCAACCAAACCCCACTACTGAAAAAAGTTACTATATTAAATTTTGCCCACATCCTTTGAATATCTGCCACGTGCTCATAACACTGGGCCAAGCACTGAGGATAGGGGTGGAGGGAATAGTGCAAAACACACCAGTGCAAAAGCTTTGTGCCTCATATGAACTCTCTTAACACTTTTGCTATACCCATGTTTTGATGCTTTAACTTACTTTCTGTCTGGTGTTCCATAGAGAGTCAGTGCAGGGTAGTAGCAAGCACTGAGCTTGGCAATCAGACTTTGCCTTAAATCCCAGTTCCTTCATTAAGGGAACAGCTGAGTTGAATAAATCATTTAACCTCCTTTAATCCCAGTTTCCTCTCCTGGAAAATGGGATTTACAATATCTATTTCACAGAACTGTTAGAAGGAATCAACTGAAAAAATAGCTGAGTTCTGGCCAAGATGGAGGCATAGGTAGAAGTGCTTTGCTTCCTCACACAACCAAAAGAAGAATAACAACCAAGTTAACAACAATAAACAATGGGAACTGCTAGAATAGCAAACTGTATGGAACTCTGACAACCAAGGGGTTAAAGAAACATTCATCCAGACTGGTAGAAGGGGTGAAGATGGGCAGCCAGGGAGGCAGAGCACACAAAGCAAGGTGGTGGACTGCATGGGCAAGGAGGGTCTGGCTCACTAGGAAACTAAAGACTCAAAACCTCTAGCTATAAAACACTGTGGGGGGTTGTGAAGGTGGGAGAAATTCCTATTCTCACAGGAGAGTTCGTTGGCAAATGGGGCTAGAGAGGACTGAGCAAGCAGCAATGTTCCCTCTATGAACCCTCCCCCTGCAGACAGCACCACAACCGCAGCAAAGAAGGTTGTTCCACCCTGGAGAATACCTAAGGCTCTGCCCCCTTACAGCTTAACAGGTGTGTCAAGACAAAGAAATATGGCTCACATGATAGAACAGATCCAAACTCCAGAAAAAGAGCTAAGAGGTAAAGAGAAAGATAACCTGACTGATGTAGAGTTCAAAACACTGCTAATCAGGATGCACACAAAATTGATTGAGCTCCGTCGCAAAACGAAGGAAGAAATGAAGCTTACACAAAATGAAATAAAGCAAAATATACAGGGAACCAACAGTGAAGGGAAGGAAACCAGGACTCATATCAATGCTTTAGAACACAAGGAAGAAATCAACATCCAACCAGAAGAGAATGAAGAAGCAAGAATTCGAAAAAATGAGGAGAGGCTTAGGAACCTCCAGGAGAAATTTAAGTGCTCCAACATCCAAATCATAGGGGTGCCAGAAGAAGAGGAAGAGTGAGAAATTGAAAACTTATTTCAATAAAAATGAAGAAAAAATTCCCCAAACTGGCAAAGGAAATAGACTTCCAGGAAGTCCAGGAAACTCAGAGAATCCAAAAAATATTGGACCCAAGGAGTAGCACACCAAGGCACATCATCATTAAGCTACCCAAGATTAAAGATAAAAAGAGAATCTTAAAAACAGCAAGAAGAAAGGAGAGAGTTACCTACAAAGAAGTTCCCATAAGACTATTAGCTGATTTCTCAAAAGAAAAAGTCATTGTAGGCAAGAAGGGGCTGAGAAAAAGTATTCAAAGTCATAAAAGGCAAGGACCTACATCCAAGAGTACTCTATCCAGCAAAGCTATCATTTAGAATGGAAGGGTAGTGAAAGCGCTTCCCAGATAAGGTCAAATTAAAGGAGTTCATCATCACCAAGCCCTTATTATATGAAATGTTAAAGGAACTTATTTAAGAAATAGAAGATCAAAAACTATAAACAATAAAATTATAACAATCTTATAACTATCAACAACTGAACCTACAAAACTAAAATGAAGCAAATAACTAGAACAGGAACACAATCACAGAAATCAAGATCATGTGGAGGATCATCAATGGGGAGGGGGGAAGACTGAGGGGGAGAGGGACAAGGAATAAGAAGCTTAATTGGTAGGCATAAAATAGACAGGGGTAGGTTAAGAAGAGCATAGGAAACAGAGAAGCCAAAGAACTTATATGTACAACCCATGGACATGCACTAAAGGAGGGAATGTGTGAGGGTGAGAGGGTGCAGGGTAGAGTAGGCATAAGGGGAGAAAGAAATTGGGACAAGTGTAATAACATAATCAATAAAATATACTTAAATAAATTGTTCTGTTGCCAAAAGAAAAAAAATGTTATAAAATGGTTGGCACCAGGCCTAGCATACAGCAGGCATTCAATCAGGAGCAATCTTATTGGTCTATTAACATGCTTTACCTACTGTACTAGAGTGTGAGCTCCTTGTAGGTATTGTCCAAATGCATTTTATCTTGGTGTCTCCAGAATACTGAGCACATAGCCTTGCACATAAGAAAGTCTCAGCAATAGCTGTCTAGAGATCAAATCATTATAGTTCAAATTATTATAGTTTGGTAATTTGTGATAAAAATAAATACAAAGTACTTTAGAAATTCAAAGAAGGACAGCAACACATTTGTTGAGGGGAGAAGAGGAAAAGGTCAAGAAAAGCTTTAAGGAAGATATTGCTAAGAAGAAATGACATTAAAAAACCTTCCTGCTTAAGAGGGCTTGAATCTTCATCTACCTGGCTTCAATGGTCCAGTCTTTCCAAACTTGTACCAGACCAAAACTGACATTATGGTATCTCTCATAACATAAGTGGAAAGTTGTGGTGTAATAAAAAGTCAAGAGACCCAAGTCCTAGGCAGCCAAAGACTCGTGTCCTCTGGGTCTCACACTTCATCTCTCTAAGCCTCAAGTTCCTCATCTATAAAATGGGACTTAAAAAAAGATATCAGTCTCACAGAGTTGTTGAGAGGTATGTGCTCATCAAATGGCAGTTGCAATTTCTTCCCAGTGCTACAAATAAATCTGCTCACAGTCTTCCAATTTGGCAAAACAAGCCCGACATACAGATGTACTGAGCTGGCCAGGCATCATATTTGCCTGGAATATTAGATTTCCCATAAAGCTTTGTATGTCACATTTTAGTCTTAGTTTTAATAAGTGCTATAATGTCTGGGATATCGCAAGTCTTTTTGTCATGATTGGAACTTCAACAGTATATAACAGTTTTGGTAAATGTGGTTCCTAGATAATTTTATAAGACTTTAAGATCACTAAGAAACTTTTGGAAATGTGTCCTCCAAAGGAAAATAAAATGTACTAAAAACTAGCTAAAATCTTGATTCAGTGTGCCGATACCAGAATTCCCAAAGAAAGAAATGAGCATTGCCAAACAAATAAGGAACCAGGCCTGGAGATCAACAATATGGGGGCAACAATTAGGAGCTTCACCTGTACATTATTATATCCAACATTTTTTGTTTAAAGGTAAATAAAGCTACAGGCTATATCAGACAAAAAGAAGGAAACTTCCAGAACCATGATGATATATTAAATTCCATTCCAGGCTCAATAAACTATGACTTATAAGGCTTGTAAAATCTTTACAAGGCTCCTGACAGCTCCACATGTGCTGATGGCCAGAAGAATGGAACCTTTTGCAAAACATCTGCTAAATCATGCATCTTGGCTATAATTTCTCTGTCTGCCCTCGATGACAAAGTACAGAAGGAGTTGAGTGCATTGAGGTTTGAGGGTGTGGATGTGGGTGTTTTGCACAATATAGGGGCTACTTCTTTAAAGCATCATTCCATCATGGCTTCCATCTGTAAGATGCATTTCTGACCATATTGGATAAAAGCTGCTCTCTCCTAATTTTAACCATGCCTAAACAACATGACTTTGTTCATTAGACATTGAATTACATTAAGGGTTTACTAGAAGATGCAAAGCTTCTGGTAACTTATGACAAACATGAGCATGAATAGATTATACTCAGCAAGTTAAAAATGTTTCCTAATAATTTTAACTGGAGTTCATGTACCGATGGCAGAAAGTGAACTTTCGTGAACAAACAAATAGTTTTCCATTGTCCAGGAAAGTTGCAAATCAGAGTGACTGGAACTTTTTCATGTCATGCTGAGTTTTACTTCAGAATTCAAGTGCTTGTAGAGTGAGAACATGGAGAAACAGGCTAATAAAAAGGGGTTTCCTCTTTTATGTTTTCAGTGCTATCTTTTGGAGTTTTGAGGTTTTTAATAGTATATTGCTCAGATGATTGGAATCTTAGTAAGGAAACAAAATGAATTAGAATGGTGCTCTTCTTCCACTCAGATTTTACTAACTGTTTCTCCAGCTGGCCTCAAAGGACTATGCAATGTGGGAAAACAAACAGTAGTAACCAAATAATGATGCCATCTTCCCAATTCCCACTGAATTTTGGAGTTGCTTATATTCTGGACAGGAGATGTTTTTGGTTTTTTCTACGTCTGATTACAACCACACAAGACAGCTCTCACTGACCCCAACCTCAGGTAGGTACATACATATAAGTGGGAAACAACTAAATCCTAACATTCACTGGCCATTTATTGAGCCTCTACCATGTGTCAGATACTATGCTTGCTATGAGCATGGCTGGATAGCAGTAAAGAAAATGCATGGAGTGTCTGTCCTCATGGATTTCAGCAGAGCAAATAAGGAAGCAACAAGATGAGTGCAAAGCTGAGGGATAACTGTTGTGGTAGAAAGTGCAAAGGTGGAGCAAACATGGTGTGTGCTCATAAGGAGCTCAGAGCCTGGTGAGAGACACAATAGCAAATAATCAATTACAACACAGAGGGATAGTCTATGAAAGAAGGGAGCTTGGGGACTATGGGAGCACAGAAGAGAGAAGAACTCATTCCTTTGACTAGGGAAGATAAAGAGAAACTTTGCATAGGACATGCCACTAAAAGAGGTCCTGAGGGATGAAATGGCTGAAAAATCAGATGGTTGAGGACTCTAGTGCACTAGCAGTCACAATTGTTCACCCTCAAGTGACTATGACCTTTGAGTCAAGACTGATGTAAATCCCACACAGTGAACACTAAAGAGTTAAACCTCACTTCTGCCAGTACTTTTAAGGTTCTTGAAATCCCAGGGGAGGAAGAACTCTAATCCTGCCTCCTAGTAGTAGGAATGCTTTAAAGGGAGGAAATTAGGAAACATCAAAGGCAGGGTGTGTTTCTGGGTGATTGCAAAGAGCCCTGGGTTTGAGTCCTGGCTCCACCACTAAGTAACTAATTTGTTCTTCAAGAAAACTTTTAACTTTCTATCAGACTCAGTCTGTTTATCTGTAAAATAGTAATAATCGTGTCTCCTCTTTGTGTGGTTACGAGGATCAAGTACAGTGATAAAGAGAAAGGGCTTTGTAAACTCTAAAACCTGATGCAAATATCAGCTATTGTTTCTTGGAAGGGGAGTGATGGGAGGAGGTTGGGGAAGCAATTGGGATTTATTCCTGGTGTTCTCTACCAGGAAGTCAGTCTTCCTGAAGGAGGTGCACAGCCCTTTCCACCATTTATGCAGAAAGTAAGAGGGAAAACAGTGACTTATTTGGCCAGGCAGTCTGAATTTGTATTTTCATAGTCTGCACTGAGGCCTGCTGCTATGTTTGGAGGGAGAGGAGGAAAATACAAGAAAATCCATGCACCATGACAAAGTCTGAGGCTATAGTTAGAGCAACTCAGAAGAAAAGAAGTACTTATATGGGAAAGCTGCAATAGACAGTAACTGAACAGATAATCAAGGGAGTATGTATATGGGAAGAAGCAAAGTCATTTCAGAGGCAGGAATGGCAGAGCCTAGTCATTCAGAGGACAGACTACAGAGCAAGGAACCCTGGACTTTAAGTCCCATCATACAATCTTAGATAAAATGGTAAATTATATTACTAATTTTACTAATTTATAATAATTTATTTTCTCCCTGGACATGACTTCCCAAAGAGAGAGTGTACTTTCCTGCCCCACTGACTTTGGACTTGGCCATGTAACCTGGTTTGGCAAATGGAGTATGAGTGAACCTAACATAAGCACAAGCAAGTTTTGAATGAGCTTGTATGATTTGGCTTTGTCTCTCTTGCTTCTGCCTATGAGAACAGTGTACCATACATTTGGGTTGCTCTTTCAGCCTGGGTTCTAGAATAAAAATAACTGGGGCCAAGCATAGCCAGGATGGATAGAGCCTAGCAGTGCCACATTTGACCTGCAGCTTTCACATAATGTGAACAAGAAATAAATAGGTGTTTAAATCAAGGGTCCACAAACCTACCTGTTTTTTTTGTATAGCTTGTAAGCTAACAATGTCTCTATATTTTTAAATTGTTACAAACACATAAAAAGAATAGTATTTCATTACATATAAAAGTTCTATGAAATTCAAATTTTTGTGTCTACCAGCAAAGTTTTATTAAAACACAGCCATGGTTACCTGTTTACACAGTTTATCTGGCTATCTTTATACTTCAATGGCAGAGCTGAGTAATTGTGACAGAGACCATATGGACCACAAAATTTTAAATAGATACTATCAGGCCCTTTATAGAAAATGTTTGCCAAACTCTGGTTTAAGGCCCCAATACTTGGTTATTTGTTTGTAACTTCAGCAAAAGATGACTAATGCAGTAAAGAACTTAAGTTCTCCAAGCCTTAGTTTCCTTATCTGCTAAATAGGAAAGAAAAACAGAATCTCATTCATTGGGATTTTAAAGGATTAAATTACTTAGTGCATCTAAAGAATGCAATCTGGCACATAGCAAGTGTTCACAATTATTGTTAAAGGGCCATAAGATTCCTGAAGCAAGCACAAGAAAGAAGGTCAAAGGAAAGGAAAATTAAAGATAAGGACAAGACAAAATGCAGCAGGACTGAGACAGTAGTCTTACTACCTATGGCTAGGTAATGCCTTAGATAAAGTAGTCACACAAAAACTAGCTCAAATACAACGTGATTATGATAAATTATAGAGTTGGCATTTAATGCTTGGTAAATCTATTTCAAAGTTATCCACAAAGTATAGCTTATTGAGTATATATCCCAGCTTATGACCCCCCATGGGACATTGTTAATATTAAAAAATGTCCTCCTTGACCATATTTTTGGCATTTGGGTTGGTACCCAGACAGTAATCCCCCTGAGTCCTTCTACTTGGTAGACGAGAATTGTTAAGGATTCAAGTGAACAATATCCTGAAAAAGGACAATCATTCTGAGCCACATCCTACATATACCCAGGGTTGGTTGAGCACCTGAATCCCAGTAGCTAACAAATTACATATACCAATAAATTGTTTTGATACAGTTTCCCTCCATGACTCCCAAACCCATATGTATCAACACAGCATCATCATTGTAAATCATCTGTGCTTTGTGCTTATTCTGTTGCAGTCTTCATTCCCCAGTCAACGAAAGAAGAAACCGACAAAAGGTAAGAAGTAAGATTAAAAGGGTGATTAATAAAAGGGCTTCAGAAGGCATTCTAGAGCCCCTTTGGATGTTCAGAAGAAGAAATAAATTAAAACCCTTCAGAAAAGAACAAAAAATGCTGGTCCCTCTTGCTCTACTCCTGGAGCCCTTGGAGACCTTCCTAAAATTAAATTAATTCCTTTTCTTTCCAAAAGCAGATTCAGTGGCAAGACTATGTGTCTGAGCCACCTGATTCAACTCCACATTTTCCCCTGTGTAATCTATACTAGGCAGAATATTGAAAAGTATTCCCAAAGTAGTTAGAGATTGAATTAATTACTTACTTTATTTAACTTCTACAGTTCTAAAACTGAAGTGTCTCATAGGTGATCTTTTAAAGCCTAGATAATGTGGAAATATTTTAGTCATTGGCCAAATATTTTAATTTTTTCTCACTTTCCAGATGTAAAATCCATTAGTTGCTAAGGCTGCCTCTGTGTTGCTGTAAAATGGGAACCAGAATGCTTTTCTTAGAAATATTAGATACTCCAAAAGTTTCTTTGGAAGCTCACCATTCAGAGCATCTGCAACATAAGGCTGGAAACTCAAAGGTACCTCTCCCTTGACAATTGCTGTGAGGAATTTATCAGGCTCCTCTGAATCTGCTAAATCATCTTGATGGCATGCTGCAGCATTTTCAAAAAACACATGAACCATTTTGCCATGGAGATCACCTTTTTTTTAAAGAAGTCCATACAAGACAAAAAGCTTCCAAGTAATTTGGGACTAAAGAGAAACACATTTCAGGAAGGTCCCAGAGCAGCCCCTCTGCTGACACTCCAGGACTGGCTCCCCTAAGCTGAGCAGGCAGTAAAACCAATTATACTGGCCACAGGCCCCCATCTCTTCTCAGAAGCTTCATCATACTTTCTAACCCAGGATTCCTGATCCTCAATTTCCTTTTCTGTCAGCAACAGTTTTGGTAGAACCCCCAACACTTTCCTGTTTCCTTCCTATTTTTCTCTATAGATAAATCAAGCAAAAATCTGCCACCATTTTTCACTTCTGTCACTTCATCTAAGCTCATCTGTTCTTGTCTATCAGCATTTTTCCTTGATTTCCCTACAGTGTACAGACAAGGCAAAGAGTTCACATTCTCATTGGTCACATGTTCAGAGCCCTCAATGGCTACCTCACAGATATTCTCACAGAATTTCTCTTTCTCACTGTTTCACCAGACAACCAGAGTTCAACTCTTTACCCTATATTTTCATCATCTATTGATTTATCTGCATTCCACTAGTCTAGGGGCTCCTTAAGAACACAGAGAAACCACATCTGCACATTACAGATAATATATATTATATATCCCATAATATATACATATTCATGTATATGTATGTATGTGTGTGTATGTATATATGCATATGTATGTGTATGTGTGTGTATATATATATGGAATCAGTCAATGAACTAGTCAATTAGTCAATGAATCAATCAATCTAAGAATTCATTATTCTTTATTAAATACTTTTCAACTTTATTGTTGTTCAAAACTGTTGTAGTCCTCCTTTAGGATTTTTATGGTGTCATGACATATTTAAGTCTTTTATCCATATCCACCTTAAATTTATTTTTCTGTATCGTGTAAGTTGGTGATCAAGTTTCATTTTTTTTCTGTAGCTGTCCAGCTCTCCCAACACCATTTGTTGAAGAGGCTATTTTTTGTCCATTTTATGCTGCCGCCCCCTTTGTCAAATATTAATTGACCATAGAGATTTGGGTTTATTTCTGGGCTCTCTATTCTGTTCCATTGGTCTATGTGTCTGTTCTTATGCCAGTACCAAGTTGTTTTGATTACAGTGGCCTTGTAATAGAGTTTGATATTAGGTATTGTGATCCCTCCTACTTTGTTCTTCTTTCTCAAAATTGCTGCAGTTATTTGGGGTCATTTATGGTTCCATATAAATTTCTGAAGTGTTTGTTCTATGTCTGTGAAGTATGCCATTGGTACTTTAATAGGTATTATACTGAATCTATAAATTGCTTTGGTGTTAATTCTTCTTCTTTTTTAAAGATTTTATTTATTTATCTTAGAGGGGAAGGGAAAGAGAGAGAGAGAGAGAGAAATACCAATGTATGGTTGCCTCTCGTGTGTCCCCTGCCAGGAACCGGGAACTGGCCTGCAACCCAGGCATGTGCCCTGACTGGGAATTGAACCACGATCATGTGGTTCGCAGGCCCACGCTCAATCCACTGAGCTACACCAGCCAGGGCTGGTGTTAATTCTTCTGATCCATGAACACAGTACATGTTTCCATTTGTTTGTGTCTTCCTTAATTTCTTTCTTCAGTGTTGTGTAGTTTTCTGAGTACAAGACTTTTACCTCCTTGGTTAGGTATATTTCTAGGTATTTTATTTCTTGTTGCTATATCAAATGGGATTTTTTTCCTGATTTCTGTTTCTGGTATTTCATTGTTGGTGTACAAAAATGCCTTTGATTCTGAATATTGGCTTTGTATCCCACTGTTTTAGAATTCATTTATTTTAAAAGTAGAATGAAACTTCATCTATCCAGAACCTATGATAGAGTGGCTGACTGTTCTTTGCAGGGATTTGTAAGCTCTTTCTGGGCTTCCCATGGTCTTTATGTTAAATTCTTGGTTCTGTGTGATAATTTGGGCAAGGAGGATTCCCAAGCAATCAATCAATGACTAAGTAGAGTTATGAGTATGCCATCTATTATTATCTGAACAATCTCAATTAATTAAATTAAGATTTTACTGAATGTAGTCAATTCTAATTGTGAGTTTTCAAACAGTGGGTTATCTACAGAAGGTATGAAACTCTAAGATGGTTTTCTGCCTTCTACCCCATCCTTCCACCCACCTCCACCTCCACCTCCACACACACACATACACACACACCTCTGTTAACAGTTCTCTCTTCATTGGTATGACCTCAAGCAATAAATGCAAACCAGTTATATCACTAACCTAAGAAAAATAACTAGATGTCAAATCTGTTTCCGAAAACATATATAAGCCAATTGAACATTTGGGTCTGTACTGTTTTGCTTGTATATGAGGTGATGAAAACAAAATGAGTGTGTCAGGGACTTTGGGAATTGTTTTAAACTTCTGAAAAAGTAAGGTACGGCTCTGTTAATTACTATTGCAGTCCACTAAACAGAACCCTGATAGCCCTAATGAAAAAATGTTTCTCTGAGAATGCCAGTTAACTAAGAGAAATAACTTCCCCAGATTGACAACAATGAACATGCAATTACTTCTATAGGTAAGAAATGTTTCATATTATATTAGAGCCATTGTTTAATTGTGAAGTTGTTGAAAAGAAATAAATTCACCATTATTGTTAACTATCACTCTCAATAATTTAAATTAATAACTTGGGCCTCACTACATACTCAAATGTAACAGTGAAAGCAATGTATTGGCACTGCAGAAGTGGTTCAATATTTAAGAAAGAACACTTATTTTAAAAAAGATGAGATATAAAAAAATGATGAGATAGCTTGAAGTCATTCATCAGAGTAGATAATAATATGGACTCCTTCCAGATTCAGATTAATGGTTTGAACACACCCCTCAATCAATCAGGACATTATTTACATGTAGTAATCTGAAAATGAATTATCTTGCTCAGGGGGAATCTGTCAAATCCCAGCTCAGATGCTGACTTTATGAAGCCTTCCTGAATCTCCCAATAGACCCATCCAGGAACTGAGAACATAGTGGACAAATGCCCAACTGTAGGAAAGAGTTTGGCTTGTTCTTGGAACGAAAAGCAGGTCCCTATTGCTGGAAAATGGGGAGCAAGGGTGAGAGTAGGAGCATATGAGACTGGCATAGCAATAGAGGCATTCTTTATTCTAGAAAGTAATTGAAAAAATACACTGGAGGCAAAAATGGGGGTGGAATGAGAAGGGCAATATGAATTTATTTGCTTTCTCAAAAGACTATTCTCACTTTAGTTTAGAGTATAGATAAGAGGAAAATAAGAGTAGAAACAAGACCAGTTAGTTAAGTTATCAAGGTGCCCAGGTGAGGGATTATGGTAATTTAGGTTAGTGTTGTGGCAATGGAGGTGGCAAAAAGTAAACAGGTTTACCATATTTTGGAAGTAAAAATGAGAGGACTTGTTGATGAACAGGATGCAAGGGGTGAAGTTTGAAAAAGAAGTATAGAGCATCTCTTCCAGTACATGGGCTTCAGTAGGTAGTTAGAACTGGTTAGGACATGAACATGAGGAACCCTAGAAACTCAAAATCACACTTTGGGCTACTTTTGAATTAAGAGATGTTTGCAGACTAAGGGGCTATCAAATCTCATCTCTGTGTGAAAGCATCTAGGATGAATTTCAGTCCAACTAGCTTAGCTCACCCTTCTTAGTCAGTGTTTACCCAGTGCATTTATTAAGAATTATTGACAGAAAGTATACTGTGTGGCCAGCAGTGCCCATGATCAACCTTGGTAAAATATAACCTTGAAAAAGTAAACCAGGGCTTTTCTAATGGCCATTTACTGATGAGCATTTCTATTTGCAGTACACAACTTGAAAGAACAAGACAGTTAGGAGTGATATTCTGGATCAAGTGACATAGTTTTTGATGAGAAAAAAATATTTTAAAAATAATATGTAAATTAAACCCTAAATCTTTTAGTAGACCTAAAACTAAGTTGGATGTGGATTGAGCATCAGGGATCAGGAAAAATGTCTAAATAACATGGTATGTAAAATAGACAAGATATGTTATATTTAAAATTTTTACATATTTACTTTTAGAGAAAGGGCAAGGAGAAAAAGAGAGAGGAAAATAGAGTGTTATACAGTGATAGCCACCATTTGTCAAATACATGGACTGATTATTAAAAACGCAAATAGGAGGAGCACTTTGGTGTTTAACATCTGCAATTTAAAATTCTAAAATATTTAAAGAGCAACATGGGGAATTATACTACACTAATAGTAAACTGACTGTGAAGATATTATTATAAAAATAATTCTAGAATATAGCTTCAAAATGTCTTTACGTGAGCAGCTTCAAAATTGCATCTGAACACAACATTTTATTATTAGCAGTTGAGGTATTTAGTTCAGCTACAACAAAAAGTGACAAAATAAAAAACAAATAACATGGGGGAGGAGTTGCCTGGAAACATCTTGTTTAAACTGTGCAGTAAACATGTGGTTTCTAATTCTCTTGGTCACTGCACTTCCTCTAAAAGGATGAGGAGCCCTTGTTCCTCAGTTCCCTGGTCCCAAACATGATCTTTGTTCCATTTCTGGAGTGGCTGGGGCCTTGATTCTTTTACAGAAAGAAGAAAATAAAGACAAAGAAGTAAAAATTCTTAAGATTTGCTTTGCTTTTCCTTTTTAAAATTTAAATGCAGATGCAGAAAAGTATACACAAAGGAAAATATTTGATATCTGAGCTCTGGGACCAAGATTTTTAAATTGGGTAAGCTGGCCTGAAAGTACACAGACTAATGAAAGGTGGCCAATCCCAGAAAAAGCTAAACCAGAAGTTGAGCCCTGGGGAGTAATTAAATTGGGAAAAAAACCAAAAATACTTCCCCTAGAAAGAAATGAAAACACAAAAGTGTAATCTCTCTCCAAACAGACTGATCAACTATCTTGAATAGTGAATGCCCTGTATGATAATTGTGTTTTCCAACTGTTGCAATTGTCCTCAGTCCATTTTAAAGGAAAAGTTCAAAGTCTACATTCTGTTGCTGCCAGACATACTTTTCACACCTTGAAGGAAGGGAATTCAAAATTGATTTTGAAGTGTCTTGCAGACTGAAACTTTTTTAAACCACTTTAGTCTGTTCCTTTTTAACAATTAGCTACTTATTTAGTAGTGTGTGGGGAAAGGAGAACAGTACCCCCCGCAGAAAATAAAATTGCGCTTCCACTTTAGAGAATTTTAAGTTACATTGGACTCTACTTCAATAAGCATGTCAAAAGACCTATTTGAAAGAATAGATTTTTTTCTGTGCCCCAGGACAAATTCATAAAAAATTATATTGATCCATCTTCAGGAACTGTTCTAAACCTCCATGAAAAAGAGGGCTGCATCTACTTTAGCAATTAAACAAACTCTGGATGGAAACATATAATAGTGGTATATAAAGAGATGTTAAGTTATCAAAGCTTATAGCTATCTTTTTTAAGACTAATTCCTAATCAACCCAAGTCTATTGTATTTGCAGAACTTCCTAATGACTTTGTGCAAAGAATAGATTTTTTCAAAATGTGTTTATATAATACAATAAAGAGAACAAGGCAGAATAGTTTCCAGTTTAGGCATTAGCTTCTATAGATTGTGACCAGGTATAGAACCCTGGAACTTGTCAAAGAAACAGAATACCTTTGTGTTTCTGCTAGGCTTCTCTTCTGCCTCTGCCTTCACACTTCTTCATTTACAACTGAAGTAATAATGCCTGTGCCTAATGAAGGTTCCAAATCATGTGACACACTTGTTTGGAAATATACTAAAGAAAGAATAGATTCTTAAATACCAAGACATACCTAAGGAAAGTCTAGTTGAAAATATATACCTCACTCTGAAATATTTTTCAGATACTCCATTTTCACGAAACCTCTTGAATTCAGAGTCTCATTGAAAGAGACTCCGATGAAAGAACCTCTTTCATCGGAGTCTCTTGAATTTAATCCTTAAAAGAGAGACTATCAAGTTAATGATTGTGAAACTTTCAAATATTAGCATTTAATTCTCTCAATACTTGCTCTTTCAGAAAAGATAAAATATAATAACCCTTCTCTTTAGTTATCACAAAGTTACCTACTTAATTAAAAACTCACTAACGGTATTCCAACTCATGAATGGGTAAGCAAACCATGGCAGTATATCAATAAAAGGGAATACTACTCACTGGTAAAAAAGAAAACACTCTAGATTAATCCCATTTGAAGTATTACATTAAGTGAAGTAAACTAGACTCAAATGGCCACAAATTTTAAAAATATATTTACATATAATTTTAGAAAGGGCAAAACTATATGGTAGAAAACAGATCAGCAGTTGTCACAGTTTGGATGGAGAGGGCATAGATGATTACAATAAGTCTCTGGGGGAATTGTGGGGAGGGGATGGAAGTACTTTGTGTCTTGACTTTGATGGTAATTAGGTATTTGTCAAAATTCGTAGAACTATATACTAAAGAGGGTAAATTTTACTGTATATATATCACATTTCGATAAAGATGACTTTTAAACAACTTATTTTACTCCCTTCTTCCAGAGAAACCCACACTGGTGGTAATTTAGGCTTAGTGTATAAGCTCTCAGTATGGCCTTACAAAAACTCACACAAAATATTATTATATAAAACTAACCCACAGATTGAAATTATTCTAATACAAGGAGCTCTGAAGTAAAATTTCATTACAATAATCTTCATAATAATATTTTTCACAAAAAAATGTTTTAGTGTTCCAGGGAAAATGTTATAACACTAAGTTTTTTTGTATGTTCCATGTCAAAATAACCCAAGTTTATCTATAAATGAACTAGAAAGAAGGTCTCTTATAATATTGTATGTATCAAAATCTAGATTAAAATTTCCCATTTATGGTATACTGAGCATCAATAAGGTGACATTTAAAAACTTTTTATCATTTGATCATATTATACTTCTGGTAAAACAATACTTTATTCTACTTTTTATTAGTATTCTGATTACATCAGAAACTTAAAAAATATGCTAATCCAGAGAGTTAACATAATGGGGAAAAACACTTATAGTATACCTACTATGCAACAGGCACTGTACTACATCTTTGTTATCGCATTTAATCTTTAAAAATGATCTTATTAAGTAAATGTAACCATCTTTATTTTATACATAAGGAAAGAAAGGTTGAGAGAGATTAAGTGACTTGTCCCAAATCATTCAGCCAGTTTATGATAGAGTCTGGATTACATCCCAAGTCTAGTGGCTCAAAAGCTGAGGGGTTGTCACTTTAAGGTGGCAGAGCAATGATCAGGATTTTAGAGGGTCCAGTGAGTGACGACAAAGGCCTGAGACTAGTAAAGGTTTATACTATAAAGTTGGAACACCAGTATTTGATTCAAAACATAACCAAAGCAATTTTTGTTTGCTCGAGACATCATATTTAATGATGTTTCTTAGGTTTGACTGTCCTAACTTCATCCATTTTTTCTCCATCTTTAATTGATTCCCTATATTTCACAAGATCTTAGAAAATATCTTTTATCTTGCAAGTCTGCAGACACAGTCAGGTATCTGAATGTTATTTAATCATGTGTTTGTAAAGGGAAAAGCCAATTCACTGATTTAAAGATACCTTTATAGTGCTCGGTGTGATACTTAGTTTCACACTTCAGGTAGAGAAGATAACTGAGGAGAAGACAGCATTCTCACAAAATCCCAACCATGAATGTTCTTAGAGAAAGAGGCCACATACCAAATGCACATTACGGTATGAAAAAGAATACTACTTTAAATTATTTCCCCTCTTTTCTTTGCATGATTAAAAGATTAAAGAGAACATGACTACTTTTTTTCTGTACTAAGAACTCTTTCCTTATGCAGAAAAGTGTGGATCAGGTAACTTTTTAAATTATCCAGTAGTCTTAAATGATAAAACCTTTACAGGAGGGACAATTTTTATTTCATTTGTGTACTCCTAGAATCTTAACATATTTTATTTCAATATATTACTAAAATCTCTAGCATTTTAAAATCAAGTCAAATTGCTAGACTTTGTAATTAAACGAATGACTACCTTTCCAAGCTAAATTATATAGTTTATCTGACAAATGCCTGTCTGAAATGTGTCAGAAGGACATACCAGAAGAGCCTACTAACACAAAGCCGGGTGCATGCTGGCTCTTAAAATTCTTTTTTGGAATTGAAAACCCAAAGTTGCTAAATAAAATGTTTACATAAGACTGATCAGAACTAATTATTCTTCTCTAAATGAAATGCTAGGGAAAAAGTAAATGAAAAATTCTGCATGAATTTCTTGGAAATAAAACAGAAGCGTCATGTATGGTTATTTATACTCTGATTTTTCACACATGGATCTGCAGGAGCAGCATTTCAGCTTCATAATGATGTTCAACAAGTAGGCCTATTTCAAAGTGACTGAATTTTCATCTATGCAACTTCTTTGGCTTATCCGATCTACATGCCAGTTTGCAAAGTATTTCTTTAACAGCTAAAGCTCACAAAGAAAACAGCCAAGTTCACACTATGTTTGGAAACTTCCTGACTTTAAGTGTTTTGAATGCTCATTTAACACTGTTTTGAATCCATTTTTATTTAGTTTGCCCTCACAGGTGTTTTGTTTTTTTTCAATTTGAAAAGAAAATTTTAAAAGCCAGTTAGCTGTGAAGTCCCTCCCACAGGCAGTTTTAATTACCTGACAAATGTTTCCCATACTTATCATATCCTTCTGCAGCTTAGAGAGCAAGCTCCCTCGAGAGAGGGATGACTAAGTATATTTGTGTGAGGGTATGTGTTTGTGTGTGTGTGTATTTAAGTCAAGGGAAAACTACTTTCTTGGTGTAGACAACCAACCTAATATACACAACAAGAAATCTGTTTAGGGTGGTCAGATACTAAGTTACTATTACTGGTGTTTTCAGCACTTTGTATTTTAAAGTACCTAACTCTAATGTTCATTTCCTTCAGGATATTTTTGTGTGCTAAAACTCTCTGGCAACAGATGTCATATTACATTCTTTTAAAATCTCATTAGGTGGCTTTGTTCTCATCTCCACTGCACTGTCTTCCTTGGATATTTAGGAGAGGGCCAGATGCTCAGAAAAGATCCAAGAGATGAGGTAATGAGACTTGTTTCTTACAAAACAGTACTGGACAGCGAGCTTACTAAACAATGTGGTTTACAAAACTTTACATTGATCACACAAAGCATATTCAGACGAAAAATAAAAGAACAAACACACTAACTAAAACACAAGCCTCCTCAATAGACACCCTTTGGTTTTGCTGATAGTAGGGATTTATAGTTTCAAGTTTCTTCAAAGATTCAGAGCCTATTTATTTCATAACTATAATTCCATGATCACAGCTATTGAAGCTTATACATTCATTCTGTCAATAGAGATAAGAATAATTGTTTCTATCACCAACAACACATTTTCACAGGGGGCCTCCAAGGTAGAGTTTAGCAAGGCAGTCTTTCCCTCCTTTTAATTTTTATGGACCTTATTGTTGTAAAGCTTATTTGATATTTAGTATTATTACTGACATATAGTTTTTCATGCTCATGTTTCATCTACCAATTACATAATAAACTCCTTAAGAAAGCAGTGATATTTCTTGTCCAAAGTATCAAAATATGGGACCTTTATAATGAGATTCACTCAGTGTTTGTCAAGTATCAGCCTCATATACATAAATTGACTAACCAATAGGAGGCGGGCAGTGTGTGTGGAGGGGTGGAATTCTACTGAGGGGTGGAATGAGCATGATAGATTAGGACCCATCATGAGTCACCCCTTTGGAGGTAAAAAATCAGTCACTTTTTCTGAGCATATGGGAAAGAGGACATAGAAACAAAACAGGGGACCCACCATCAAGGATAAAGGAGCTCAACTTGTACCTTCAGCAACAACTGATGATGATAATGTTGAAGATTTCAACAGTGAGTGGGTTAATTGGTTAGACTTTGGGATTTAGAGCATGGAAAGAAAATGGAAAAATACAATCCAAAATATATCAGTAGAATTTCTAGCATGATATATAGACAACATGAACAATATAAACACATATTGGTATCTATAATAAACACCCACAATATAGGAAATATCTCCCACAAAGAGAGTCAGTTATGTGCCATGGATGGTTTAATTATGCTGTGCTATTAAAAATGCCTATGTCAGAAACTTTTGTTTTGGACAATACTTTAATTCTCATGTGTGAATGACATAAGCCCCAGATAGAATAAGGAAAAGACTCCTGTTGTAATCTTGACAATTATAATTTGCTAAACCCAAGAATATAAATTGATTCATAATACAGATTCTACTGATGTGTTTTAGTACATTTGAATCTATTTTAAAACTGTGGATTGTTGGATTGTTTGTTTTTGTTTTGTGCATTGTTCATCTCCCTTAGGTCCTAGATAGGCCCTTGCACATGATAAACACTGAATAAATATCTGATGGATGAATAAATGAATCAGTGATTAAACTAACAAATACTAGAAAGCAGAGAACATAATTCTCATGCCACCCTAGCATTATATTTTGCTCCTGATGACATTTAACATTATTTTTGATCATTCTGATATATGAAAACACACCAAGATTCTGGGAAGATGTGAGATTGTACAATGTGGGTGGGTGCTCATCTAAAGTCAGTTCAGCATATTTCCTTCATCTCTCAAAAAAAGCATAGTAATTGAAAAGCATATACTTCAGAAAACTATTTTTGAATGTAGAAAGACATCTTCAAACTGGTTTTCAGTAGTCTAAAATTTATTGTTTTGGATAAAGAAAATAGCAGCATGACATCTAGGTTGACTAATCATCAGTGAACAGCTCATTCACAGAAGATAAAACACACCCACACACAAGGCAAAGCTATTTCATATAAACATGTATGTTACATCTCTGCACATTGCCATGACAAGACAGAGAACATGAAAAAATGATAAAGAAAATTTCAAGAGGGCAGGTGCACAAGAAGATCATTCTTTTAAGTAATTTTACTGAAAAATATCGATTACCCACGAGAAAAAGACCTGATACCCCAGAAGTCTACAGGACCATTCTATAAGATAGAGAAAAGTAGGACTTACAGCCAAGATGGAGGCATACATAGACACACTGTGCCTCCTCACACAACCAAAAAAAGGACACCAATTTAAAAACAAAAAACAACCAGAAGTGACAGAAAATCGAATTGGATAGAAATCCGATGACCAAGGAGTTAAAGAAGACACACTCATCCTGACCAGTAGCAGGGGTGGAGACAGGCAGCCGGGCACAGAGGATTCCCCGCAAGGCCACAGCTGGTGGACCCAGCAAGGTGATAGATTGTGGAGCAGGCAGTCCCACATTCACACGCAGATAAACCAGGAGGAACACCTGGGGAGCTGGACAGACTGTGCAACCCAGGACCCGAATGTGGGGAAATAAAGCCTCAAACCACTGATTGAAGCACCTGTGGTGTTGAGGCAGCAGCAGGAGAAACTCCCAGCCTCACAGCAGAGTTCATCGGAAATACCTACAGGGTTCTAGAATATACACAAACCCACCCACTCAGAAATCAGCACCAGAAGAGCCCAATTTGCTTGTGGCAAGGGGGAAAAGTCACTGAAAACAAGAAGAGAGTGGAGCAAGTGCCATTGTTCCCTCTCAAACCCCTTCCCCACATACAGCATCACAGCACAAAAAGGTGGGTCGTTCACCCTGGTGAACACCTAAGGCTCTGTGTCTCATATGGAACAGGCACGAACAGACCAAAACATTATGGCTCAAGAAGAGCTGCTCAAATCCTCAGAGCCAATACTTCTAAGTGACCAAGAAATAGCCAACCTGTCAGATACACAGTTCAAAATACTGGTGATCAGGATGCTCACAGAACCGGTTGATTTTAGTCACAAATCAGAGGAACATATGAAGGCTAAACTAATTGAAATGAAGGGAAATGCACAGGAAACCAATGGTGATGGAAAGGAAACTGGGACTCAAATCAAGGGAGTGGACCAGAAGAAAGAAACAACCAAACAGAAAAGAAGGAAGAAACATGAATTCAAAAAAATGAGGAGAGGCTTAGGAACTTCCAGGACATCTTTAAACATTCCAACATCCGAATTATAGGGGTACAAGAAGGGAAAGAGGAAGAGCAACAAGTGGAAAACTTATTTAACAAATAATAAAGGAGAACTTCTCCAATCTGGCAAAAGAAATAGACTTCCAGGAAAACCAGGAAGCTCAGAGAGTCCCAAAGAAGGTGGATCCAAGGAGGAACACACCAAGGCACATCATAATTACATTAGCCAAGATTAAAATGAAGGAGAGAATCCTAGAAGCAGCAAGAGATAAGGGGACAGTCACCTACAAAGGAGTTCCCATCAGACTGTCAGTGTATTTCTCAAAAGAGACCTTACAGGCAAGAAGGGGCTGGAAAGAAGTATTCCAAGTCATGAAATCCAAAGACCTACATCCAAGATTGCTCTATCCAGAAAAGCTTTCATTTAGAATGGAAGGGCAGATAAAGTGCTTCTCAGATAAGGTCAAATTCAAGGAGTTCATCATCACCAAGCCCTTATTATATGAAATGTTAAAGGGACTTATCTAAGAAAAAGAAGATAAAAAAATATGAACAGTGAAAGGACAGCAAACTCACAATTATTAACAACCACACCTAGAAGAAAAGCAAACTAAGAGGACAGCTAGATCAGGAGAGGAATCATAGAAATGGAGATCACATGGAAGTTTAGCAACAGGGGGGTGGGAGGAAGAGAAGGGGGAGAGAAGTTGCAGAGAATAAGTAGCATAGATGGTAGGTAGAAAATAGGGAAGGGCAAGAATAGTATGGGAAACATAGAATCTGAAGAACTTGTGACACATGGACACAAACTAAAGGGGGGAATGGTGGGGGGTATGTGCATGGTGGAGGGGAATGAAGTGGGGGGAAATGGGACAACTGTAATGGCATAATAAAATATATATTTTTAAAAAAGAATAAATGATGAATCCCTTTTCTTTGGGTACAACAAGGGAATAGCATATTTTCCTGAAATTGACACAAAACAGAAACAAGATTTTTTATAACAATGTGTAGATAAGAATGCCTTCACTCAGAAAGTAGCATTGTGTAAGAGGTTGTGGACAATATGGACAGTGACAACAGATATGACATGACCAAAAGGTAACAAGACTACCTTTCTTAAGCCCTGTTTCTAGATGCATCTTAAGACTTAAGGGTCATAGCTTATCTAGTCAATACTTAAAAGAATTTAAAATTGGACTTGTAGAAGACATCAGCAGAAAAATGTGTCAGGTATGTTGCAAATTAACTGTGCAGGGCATTCATTTAACAAACCTCCAGCAAACTTTCCCTGGGCATGAAACAGTAATGAAGAACCATCTTAATGGAAAAGATAAGAATAAATGAAATAATGTAAATTAAAAGCTTAAGCCTTAAAAAAAGAACTACAGAAACAGGAGGCAAGAGAATATAGTAGTAAAGAAGCAGTATTCCAGAGCCCTGGCTGGTGTAGGTCAGTGGATTGAGCGCGGGCCTGTGAACCACACAATCACAGTTTGATTCCCAGTCAGGGCACATGCCTGGGTTGCAGGCCAGTTCCCAGCAGGGGACTCATGAGAGGCAACCATACATTGATATTTCTCTCCTTCCCTTTCCCTCTAAAGATAAATAAATAAAATCTTTAAAAAAAGGCAGATTACCCAGGTTGAAATTATGTATGCATTTACTGCCTCAGCAAGTTTTTGAAACTCTGAAACTTAGTTTATTTGTATGTAAAATGAGAGATAAAGAAAACACTTTGTTTATATATTTTGTTGCTAGAATTAAGAGAAAACACAGAGCCCAATGAATGACTCATAGTAGTACTCAATACACGCTAAGTTCTTCTGTCTATTATTATATTCATTAATAATAAAAGTATTGCTGAGGGATTGTTGTATTATATGGATTATAAGTAGATAGGGGTCTTTCTCACATATTAATAGCAACCTTTTTCAGATGTGAATGAATGGATCCCAATTATTCCACATGTTTCAGCAGAATAAAGGAAATGGCTTTTTATGAAATAGGTTTCTACTGAATTTAGTAATCACTCTACGACAATTCATTTCTATGGTTTGGTGAGCTGTTTCACATGGACTTCCCTTGGTATTTGTAAGAAAATACCAATATTTCCATTTTTAAGTATGTTATTGGGTCATGCTCTATAATCAAGATTTATAGATTGTGTGCTACAGCAACTGGAACTGATTATGATGATGAAGGTGACTAGAGCACAATTCACATGGATGAAGTGAACAGTATCAGCATTAGTACCATTTGTTCAGGTCCTTCACGTGACCATAACAAATGGTACTAATGGTACTTAAGAGAAGGGACAAAAAAGCAACAGAAAGACCAGATATAAGGACAAGAGAAGAGAAGGAGAAACATGAAAGAGAAAAAATGAATTTCTTGAATTGGCATACTTATCAAATAGTGTTCTCCCCATCTTGTAATGTATATGTACAGGCTCACACACACGTATGTACACATACAATTTCTGTTCACCACACATCCCCAAACTTACAACATAGGCAAATATTTTGTAACATGCAACCACCTTCATCCAATATTTGTTCGTTTCATTTATAATAAATCTCTGTCTACAAGATTAAAAATAAATAATTGATCTTGGAGGTGAGAAGAGATAGTTATAAGAAATGTGCCATCTAGTAGTTATCTCAGTTGCCTTGCCGTTTAGTGACTTCTTTTTGTAAATAACTTGGGTCAGAAAATCTTTGAGAAGCCGAAAATAGAGCAAATGAGTAGATAATAAAAATAGTGGTTTTAAAAATAATGATTAAACTACACAGATATAGCCACTGTTTTCCTAGCAAATGGCAAGGGGCAAGAATTCTGATTGATAGAATTTGTGAATTTCCATGGTGTAAATACACCCATTCTGCCAATTTCAAGATACTAAAAGACATTAACCATCTCACAAGATTCTTAAAAAATTAGCAATTGGCTCTCACAAGTTACTACAAGCTAACTGCAGCACACAATTGATTACAGCTATATGATCATATGGCAAGTCACTTAATTTTTCTGAGCTTTACTTTCCTCCTCTGTAAATCAAAATCACCATGATTATTATTATAGTATAGTCTATTTATCACAATCAGGATCATCATCATCACTATTATTTCTATTATTTCAACCCCACTTATAGCCATAGCTTCTAAAATCCATGCCAAGACACTCTAAATCACATATCAAATCTGTTAGAAACACTATGACTTTTCACCTCATGATTAGCAAAGTTTGCATGGTCCAATGTCAAAATTCAAAACTGTACTGCCGATTGCAGTGCATCTTTCCAGATGTCCCTCATTGATAGAGTTTATCTCCAATCAGAAAGGAGGAAGGGCCCTGGCTGGTGTAGCTCAGTGGATTGAGCGTGGGCCTGCGAACTACACGATCACAGTTCGATTCCCAGTCAGGGAACATGCCTGGGTTGCAGGCCAGTTCCCGGCAGGGGACTCACGAGACGCAACCATACATTGATATTTCTCTCCTTCTCTCCTTCCACTCTAAAGATAAATAAATAAAACATATTAAAAAAAGAAAAGAGGAAGATGGAAGATAAAAAGAAGGGAGTGATGTTGACTTGACAAATGTATCATTATTTTTTTAATATTTTCTGCTTATAGCCATCTATTCAATATTCCTCTCTATTACATTGGTATTAACTGAGTACCTAACATGTATGAGGCATTATGCTAGGAACTGGGGATCCAACAATGGGCAAAAGAGGCAAAGCCACGGTCCTCTAGGGACCAGCTGCCTAGTAGGAGAAACAGACATTAAGTAATCATGAAACCAACGTGAACACTTTGAGGAAAAAGAATAAAATACATAAAAATATGTAACAAAGGAGCCTTGCTTGGGTCATAAATAAAGGAAAGGTAGAAATGTGCCATAGAAGGAGTCCCTTAGCAAGTGATGATTAAGCAGGGATCTGAAGAATAGGGAGAAGTTGACAATGTACAGGTGAATGCAGAGATAGATGGCTGATAGACAAGCAATTGGGTGTTTGGTTATGGGACGTTGACAAGAGGTCTAGATTACAGATACAATTTAAGAATCATGGGTATATAGATGCCACAGAAGCTAGATAAGATTGATAAGAGAGCCCTGGCTGGTGGGGCTCAGTGGATTGAGTGCCGGCCTGCAAACCAAAAGCTTGCTGATTTGATTCCCAGTCAGGGCACATGCATGGGTTTCGGCCAGGTCCCCAGTAGGAGGCCCGTGAGAGGAAACCACACAGATGTTTCTCTCCCACACTTTCTCCATCCCTTCCACTCTTTCTAAAAATAAATAAGTAAAATCTTTATTTAAAAAAGATTGCAAAGAGGGTAAAAGTAAGAAGGCAACCTAGGACTGAGCCTTGAGAGACTCTAGCATTCAATGGTTACTGATTTGATACTTGCATTCTCTACTAATGGGGCCTCACTTCCCAAGCTATAATCTATTTTTTCTATTTTATTCATTATGCCATTACAGTTGTCCAATTCCCCCCCTCATTACCCTCCACCCTGCACACCCCTCCCACCCACCTTCCACCTCTTTAGTTCATGTCCATTTGTCATAAGTTCTTTAGCTTCTACATTTCTCACAGTACTCTTGCCCTCCCCCTATCTATTTTCTCCCCACCGTCTATGCTACTACTTATTCTCTGTATCTTCTCCCCTCTTCTCCTCCTCCCACTCCCCTGTTGCTAAACTTCCATGTGATCTCCATTTCTGTGGTTCCACTCCTGTTTTAGGTGTCCACTTAGCTTGCTTTTGTTTTAGGTGTGGTGATTAATAACTGTGAGTTTGCTGTCCTTTCACTGTTCATATTTTTATCTTCTTTTTCTTAGATAAGTACCTTTAACATTTCATATAATAAGGGCTTGGTGATGATGAACTCCTTGAATTTGACCTTATCTGAGAAGCACTTTATCTGCCCTTCCATTCTAAATATAAGCTCTGCTGGATAGAGCAATCTTGGCTGTAGGTCCTTGCATTTCATGACTTGGAATACTTCTTTCCAGCCCCTTCTTGCCTGTAAGGTCACTTTTGAGAAATTGGCTGAGTCTGATGGGAACTCCTTTGTAGGTGACTGTCTCCTTTTTTTCTTGCTGCTTCTAGGATTCTCTCCTTCATTTTAGTCTTGGCTAATGTAATTATGATGTGCCTTGGTGTGTTCCTCTTTGGGCCAACCTTTTTTGGGACTACCTGAGCTTCCTGGATTTCCTGGAAGTCTATTTCCTTTGCCAGATTGGGGAAATTCTCCTTTATTATTTGTTAAATAAGTTTTCCACTTGTTGCTCTTCCTCTTTCCCTTCTGGTACCCCTATAATTCAGATGTTAGAATGTTTAAAGATGTCCTGGAAGTTCCTAAGCCTCTCCTCATTTTTTTGAATTCATGTTTCTTCATTTTTTTCTGTTTGGTTGTTTCTTTCTTCCTTCTGGTCCACTCCATTGATTCGAGTTTGTTTTCTTTCCATCACTGTTGGATCCCTGTGTATTTTCCTTCATTTCACTTAGTGTAGCCTTCATTTTTTCATCTAATTTGCGATCAAAATCAACCAGTTCTGTGAGCATCCTGATCACCAGTGATTTAGATCACCAGTTTAAACTGTGCATCTGATAGGTTGGCTATCTCTTGGTTGCTTAAAAATATTGGCTCTGGAGCTTTGATTTGTTCTTCTGATTGAGCCATTTTTGGTCAGGTTACCCCTGTTACATATGAGGGGTGGAGCCTTAGGTATTTACCAGGGCGGGGAACCCAGGTAGCTGGGTTGTAATGCTGTATGTGGGGGCAGGGTCAGAGAGGGCACAAAGGTGCCTGTTCCACACTCTCTTGGATTTCAGTCCCCTCTGCTGCCTCCCACAAGCCGGCACCCCCTTCAATATGTGCTTTTAGGCCTTATGTCCCATCTCTGGGGCCCTGGGTTGCATGGTCTGTCTTGCTTCCCGTTTTTGCCTAGTTCATCTGCAAGCAAATGTGTGACCACAGTCAGCCCCGCACCACCTGCACTCCTGCGTCTGGCTGCCACTGCCTTTTCCTGCTGTGATCCCTCTCTGCTGGCCACCGACTCCACCCCTCTTACCGGTCTGGTTAAAGGGTTGTCGGACTTCCGTACAGTTTAATTTTCTGTCTCTTCTGGTTGTGTTTTTGTTTCTAAATTTTTGTTGTGCTTAATTTTGGTTGTGTGAGGAAGTACAGTATTTCCATCTATGCCTCCATCTCGGCTGGCCAAGCTGTAATCTCCTAAACTAGATGCCCCTCCTTTGGCCGAGTTAATAAATAAGCTGGAGAGATTTCATGCATAGAGATTTAGAAGAGAGAATCCAGAGTGAAACTGACCTGGGTTCAAATACTAGATTCACTCTTTTTCAGCTGTGTGTCACCTTCAAAAATTGTTTTAATTCTCTTAGCTTCAATTCTGACATCTATAAATGAGATATGGTACCTGTTACACAGTTGCTGTGAGGATTAAATAAAATAATGTATGTAAAGTACCTATCACAGTGTCTGGAAAGTAGCAATTGCTCAATAAATGGAAGTTAACTAAACAACCTACTGGCAAAAGCCCACTCCTTTGTGAGTAGGCATGAACATAACCAAGTTAACTCTATGTCTTATAATAGAATCGTTGAAATCTAATCACTCTTTGTGTATCATTTATAAGCCCACCCAGCCACAGAGTACAGAAGTGCTTGGTGATCAGAAGCATAGTATAGTTTTTTCACCGAAAAATATGTCTCTCCCATTCTGCCAGCTTGCCAAGGTAGTAGCTCCAGACATAAAACTTCCCTGGCAATAGCAGCACTGCCAGTCAATTGAGACCACTGTAGAGCTGGGGGAGTGTTAGGAAAATAATTTAAGAGCTTCCATTCTAGAATGTTTGGAAAGAACTCTCTATGTTGCTATATCCACCAGTGTACAATGTTTCCAAAAATATGATATGAAAAACAGTTTTCTATTTGGTGGGAGTAAAACAAGAAATACTACACTGCAGGAATAAATCACATACCAAACTACTCAACCAAACTGATTATTTTCTGATAAGGCTATTAAGCCACATTTTGAATTAAAGTGCAGTCCCTCAAAAAACAAAACTTGTTTGGGAAATGAGTACATCATTACAGGAATAAATTAATGTAGCTGTCTTTTACCTATATATGCAGACATTATAACTGTGCTGATAATTAGATTCTGAATAAAAAACAAATGTGTGATTAAGGATAGGCTTTTAAATCACTCTATTACAAACATGAAACTACCCAAAATGATAAACATAAACACAACATTGGTAATGAATGTTGTCCTTCATAGTGATATCACCTGGTCTCAATTTACCTCTGAGTCCTACCCCAGTCATTTTCAGAAGTGATTCCTATAAAAGTCCCTCTTTTTCAGCTTGCTTCACTCACCCTTCCCAGCTTTGTCCATACCATTTCACTTCAGCTTGGTTTACTGAAATAGTCTTTAACAGGTATTTCCTCTCACCAGTTCTTTCCTCCCTTCTATGAGGATTCTCAAAGCCAGATTAACCTTCCAAAATACCCTGTTTTTGGCATTATCCTACTTATTGAGACATACATCCATTCATTCTTATAATCAACATTCTTTGAACTCTTACTGTATGCAGATAGTGTGCTAAGCTCTAGAAATGAAGATATGAAACATCAAAGTACCCAATTTCATGTTATTCACCATATGGCTTGGGTAAAGACTGATTAGAGTCTCAAAATCATAATAAAGGCAGTTGGTCCAAAAAAATCAACATAATTGAAGCATCACCTAACCACCAATCACTATATTTCTAAATAAAGGAACTATAATTGCCACTTGGGAGTAAAAAAGAAAAGCCCCAAAAGATTACAAAGCTAGGGAATTTCCTCTAGTATATATTTGAGAACTATCTATGTCTAGGATCTACTTTAAGTGTCAACATGTTTTGGATATTCCTTATTAAGCAAAGCAAAAACAAGCCAAAGAGATTTGGAGATCTCTTAGTGATTCATTAAACAACCCTGAAGCTTTCTAGGTTGCAGAATGAGGGATTGGGTTTATTTCTAAACAAACTATGGAAGTCCCAATGAAAATAGAAACAATTTTAAAATAAAATATCTCCAAACATAGTCACACAGCACTAAGTGGTGTTACTCTTAAAGGAACTGATATGAACAAAGGTAACAGTATAAAATTAAGTTGCCAAATATCCAAAGAATTATGGTGGTTATGCAGGTCCTTATAAATCAACATTTCTTCCCAAAGATGTGGCCTGACCTGTTTTGTGCTGTAAGTACTTAATTTCACATTTATTTTATGGTAGCTGCTTATGGGTTCCAAAGATACATGATCAAATTAAAATCTTAGTAGAAGCATAATTTATATCTTCCTAACACACCTCCAGAAATCATTATATGGCTAGCTCAATTGGATATTCAAGCACTACACAATTCAGATACATGAGCAAAGTGGGAATTGTTGGCCTCTTGCAATGAAACTAGAATTTTGAGAGTGGGATGCAAAAACTCTTTGGCAAAGAGAACAATTCAAGTATGTGAGCTACATCAGAATTTTCATGCATCAAATATTTCTGAAAACAAGTGGATTGATGATTGGCTGGAACTTAGATATTGTTTTACTACATAGAGAGTGTCATTGGAAATGCATTTTATGTGTGTGTGATTGGATTTAATGCTAAGCCTAAAATCAATATATGTCAAATACTTAAAGGTGACATATTCCTCACTATATTTGTAACCTGAATAATTCAAAAGATAATATAAGAACATCTTTGATTCTATATGCCTGACCTGTTATAATTTTGCAGTTTTAAGAACACTACAAATTTATAGCAGCTGCCCAAATTTAATTATAATGGTGTTTCTTAAACCCAGGGAGAAATTCTATACAGCCTATTTTTCAAGGTTAAAATTTAGATATATACACTGAAACTTTTCATGTAAAATGTAAACTTGGAGAGATTGTTGTATATATGTGAGTATTAAATTTCTTTAAAAGTAATAATTATAATTTTACACTACAGACCACTAAAAGTTAAAATTTTTCAACCACTTCAATTTATGGAAGAGTGGGGGTAGAATTTACACTGACATGAAATATTATATATTAATAGTCTCACATTTAGTAGTTTTTCATTAATATTTGATTTTTATTCCTCATTACAGTGTAATACAAACTTAGAAACTTCTGCCTAGCAGTGGTATTAATCACTAGAAAAATTTGAAATATAAAATTAGACTTTTAAAAATTTGTCTTAAAATCACAGACTTGTGTGTACAGTACTTTTTTTAAAGGATGATAAAAAACAATGTGTTGTTATAAGAGTATACCTTATGGTATAAGCATCAGTCATCAATAGCACAATGCAAAGTATTTTCCAAAGAAATACAATGAACAAGTAAGTAATTTGTTCTGACTTTGTAATTTAGGATTTTGTCATAAAGAAATTCTGAGGATTGGACTTCCAGCCAAGATGGAGGTGTATGTAAACAGGCTTTGCCTCCTTGCACAACCAAAAGAAGGGTCACACTAAACTAAAAACAAAACAAAACAAAAAAACCACAACACCCCGAATTGCCCCAAAATTGAACTGTATAGAAGCCCAACAACCAAGGATTTATTACTATTTTAAATATATTTTATTGATTATGCTTTTACAGTTGTCTCGTTTTCCCCTTTTATTCCCCTCCACTCTGTACACCCCCCCACCCACATCCCCCTACTTTAGTTCATGTCCATGGGTCATACATATAAGTTCCTTGGCTTCTCCATTTCCTATACTATTCTTAACCTACCCCTGTCTATTTTATACCTACCATTTATGCTACTTATTCCCTGTACCTTTTCCCCCTTTATTTCCCTCCCACTCCACCAATGATAACCCTTCATGTGATCTCCATTTCTGTGATTCTGTCCCTGTTCTAGTTGTTTGCTTAGTTCATTTTGGGTTTTGTATTTTATGGGTTCGGTTGTTAATAGTTGTGAGTTTGTTGTCATTTTACTGATCATAGTTTTGATCTTCCTTTTCTTAGATAAGTCCCTTTAACATTTCATATCATAATGGTTTGGTGATGATAAACTGCTTTAACTTGACCTTCTCTGGGAAGTACTTTATCTCCCCTTGCATTCTAAGAGATAGCTTTGCTGGATAGAGCAATCTTGGATGTAGGTCTTTGTATTTCATGACTTGGAATACTTCTTTCCAGCTCCTTCTTGCCTGTAAGGTGTTTTTTTTGAGAAATCAGTTGATAGTCTCATGGGAACTCCTTTGTAGGTGTCTCCTTTTCTCTTTCTGCTTTGAAGATTCTTTCATCTTTAATCTTGGCTAATGTAATTATGATGTGCCTTGGTGTGTGCTTCCTTGGGTCCACCTTGTTTGAGACTCTCTGAGCTTCCTGGACTTCCTGGAAGTCTATTTCCTTTGCCAGATTGGGGGAGTTCTCCTTCATTATGTGTTCAAATAATAAAGGAGAACAATTTTTTACTCTTCCTTTTCTTCTTCTGGCAGTCCTGTTATTCGAATGTTGGAACATTTAAAGATGTACGGGAGGTTCCTCTGCCTCTCCTCAATTTTTGAACTCTTGTTTCTTCATTCAGTTCTGGTTGAATGTTCCTTTCTTCCTTCTGCTCCAAACCATTGATTTGAGTCCCAGTTGACTTCCTACTACTGTTTGTTCCCTGTACATTTTCCTTTATTTCACTTTTCATAGCCTCTATTTTTCCCTCTATTTTGCAACCATACTCAACCAGTTTTGTGAGCTTCCTAATTTCCAGTGTTTTGTACTGTGGGTCTGATAGGTTGGCTACCTATTCATTGCTTAGTTGTATTTTTTTTTTCTGGAGCTTTAATCTGTTCTCTCATTTGGGCCATTTTTTGTCTTGCCGAGCCTGTTGTAGAATAAGGGGTGGAACCTTCAGTGTTCACCAGGGCGAAGCAACCCAAGTTGCTATGTTGTGACACTGCCAGCAGGGGAGGGTCTAAGAGGGAACAATGCCATTTGCTTCACTCTCCGCCAGCTTTCAGTCACTTCTGGGGCTACCCACAAGCAAATTGGGCCCTTCTGATTCCTGGGTGGGTGGGTTTGTGTACATTCTAGGACCCTGGGGTCTCTCCAATGGACTCTCCTGTGAGGCTGCGATTTTCTCCCAATGCCACAACCCTCATAGGTTTTATCAGTCAGAGGTTTTGAGGCTTTATTTTTTCATGCTGGACCCTGGGTTGTGTGGTCTCTCTCACTCCCCAGTTGTTCCTCCCGGTTCATCTACACACAAATTTGGGACTACCCAGTCCACAAGCCAAGCCACTGCCTTGCCCAGCCCACTAGCCACTGCCTTGCTGTGAGCCTTCTCCACCCCTCCTACTGCTCTGGATGAATGTTTTTTCTTTAACTCCTTGGTTGCCGGACTTCCATACAGTTTGATTTTTCTGACAGTTCTGGTTGTTGTTGTTGTTAAATTTGTTGTTGTCCTTCTTTTGGTTGTGCAAGAAGGCACAGTGTGTCTACCTATACCTCCATCTTGTCCATAAGTCTCCCCAAGGATTTAAAGGATTTAAAGAAGCCATATTCATCCAGATGTGTAGGAGGAACAGAGATGGGGAGCTGGAATGGAAAAGATGTGGTATGGTAGTGGCAGCCACCAGAGGAACAGGTGGTCTCACATTCACATGTGGTGGATAAAAATTGGGTGGGATACTTGGGGAGCAAATGCTAAAATCACAGTTCATATTGTGCAGCCCAGGGTTCCAGGGCCAAGAAAATAAAGCCTCATAACTTCTAGCTGTAAAAACCAGTAGGTTGGGGTGGCAGAAGAAACTTCCAGGACTCTCTGCCAGGAGAGTCCATTCAAAGGGTCCACACTGTCCTAGAACATCAATATAGGGTTGCCTCTCACACATCCACCTACTAGAGACCTGACCTGGCCTGCAACCCAGACATGTGCCCTGACCGGGAATTGAGGAGATGACCCTTTGGTTCACAGACTGTCACTCAACCCACTGGGCCACAGCAGTCAGGGCTAATCATTTTTATTTATATTGTTCATTTTAGATAATTTTTACTGATCTATGTTGAAGTAGAGTGAACTTATCCTGATAACACTTCATTCTGTTATTGACCACATCTAGTACATTTTTACATGATTATTGTATTTTTCAGTTCCAAAATTTTCATTTAGTTCTTTATATTTTCTATTTCTTTGCTGAAACCATCTATCTTTTTATTTTTTAAAGTATTTTACTTTCTCAGACAAACAAAAATTGAGGGAATTTGTCACCATTTGCCTACACTGCAAGAAATTATAGAAGTGCTTCAGAGAAAAGTAAAATTATACAGGTCAGAAAATCAGTTCTATATAAAGAAAGGAAGATGGTTAAATAAGAAATTAATAAAGTCTTTTTATTTTCCTTACTCTTAATTTATATAACAGTTTGTTAAAAATAATAATAGCTACAATGTATCTGGTGGTCATAGCTTATTGGTAAGTGAAATGAATGAGAGCAATATTATAAGGGTAGGAGGGAGGAATTGGGGATACTTTGTTACAAGGTGCCTGCACTACCTGTGAAGTAGCATAGTGTTATTTGAAATGGAATTAGTTGTTGATATACACTGCAAACGCTAGAACCACCACTAAAGAACATTTTTTAAAAAGAAGTATAATTGATATGCTAAGAGAGGAGAAAAATGGAATTACATAAAATGCATAATTAAAACAAGGAAGGCAGAAAAAGAAAGACAAAGAGTATTTGCCCTTATTTACTGAGCCATGGTTATGATAGATGCTTCAAAGTATTTGTCATAATTTCAACATATGTGTCATCCTGGAATTGAAATCTGATAATCTTTTTTTTTTTCCCTTGCAAGTGGAGGTTTCTAATATGTTCATATGCTTGGCAATTTTGGATTGTATTCTGCACATTTTGAGTGTTATATTATGAGAGTCTAGATCTTGTTTGGTTTCTAAGAAAAGTGTTGTGGTTTTGTGTTTTTTCCTCTTTTGTGTATTGTTTTGTTTTTGCTTTAGAAGGTAGCAAACCTGTTAGGTTCAGGCTGCAAGTTCTGACCCAAATTCTGTGGGATGCGGTTCCAATGTCAGTTTAGCTTTCAGAGCATTTGCAATTATTTGAATCTGTCTTGCATATGTGCCACTCAATAGCCACTCTGAAACTAGGTCTAGTGGTCTTTGCTTTGCAACTCAGAGATGTGCCCAGGAGCTCACACACCACTTTACAGGATTTCTCTCCAGGTTAAGTTTCTGCCTCTCTGAGACCCTCCTTTACAGTCCTCTGGCCAGAAACCTGGAGCATTCCTTTTCCTGTTCTGATACAGCACTTCTCATTGCCTGCAAATGGTATAAAAGAGAAAAAATCTTTTCCTCTACCCTTGTAAGTTACAGGCTGTGGCCCCATAACAAAAAAAAACATAGATTAACAAGACATACAAATTTATTTAATATAAGTTTTACATGATGCAGTATAGGGAACTGTTCCTTGTGGCATGGGAAATGTAGCCCAGCTCCCACTCAAACAGGCCAGTGGGGAACAAGGTCTGGCACACAGGACCTATGCCCATGGATAGGTTCTGCCGTGGGAAATCAGGCCTGCATTGTACCCAAGCTGCTTTGAGGCTTGCTTTTGCTAAAACTCCCTCACCCTGAATTGAGGCAGAAAATGTTTACTGCATATCTTTAAAGTAACTTCCTAAAATCTATGCTAAACCTCCCAAGGACAAGTGTAACCAGCTGAACTTCTTTTCCCTTTGCATTTGCAAATATCCCTCTTCTTTGATGTAATTAGCAACATCCTCTCCTTTGTTTTCTGTAAAAGGTAATCACCTAAAGCAAACCTGTGCATAGTAAATGAGGACCATCCTTGATGTAATGTGCCCAGAAAAGCAATAAACCTTGTCCAGGCAGGGGCCAGGGCCCCCTCCCACTCAAGAGAGTGGCCGTGCCATCCCTTTTTCTCCACAGGACTCCTGTAGTCTGTGTGAATTTGTCCATCACAGCCACAACATATGAACCCCCCACAGGCCAGGGTCTGTATCCATGCAGGAGCTTTCATAAGGAAATGAAGATGCAAAGAAGCAGTGAAACCTGTGAGTTTTTTAAAGATTTTATTTATCTTTAGAGAGGTGGGGAGTCAGAAAGAAAGGGAGAGAAACATCAATGTGTGGTTGCCTCTCATGCACCCCTCACTGGAGACCTGGTCCACAACCCAGGCATGTGCCCTGACTGGGAATTGTACTGGTGACCCTTTGATTTGCAGGCTGGTACTCACCCACTGAGCCACACCAGCCAGGGCCTAAATATGTGTTTTTATGCTAGGTTTGGTGAAGAGTGGAGAAAGTGAAAGGACGAAAAAGAGTATGAGATAAGTGTAGTAAACGAGGGAAAACAGCAAGGTCTGCTCATTTAGATTCCTTTCAGCATCCCTTTCTCTTTGGAGACAAGGATGCTCCTTTCCTTCAGGAATAGGGATGTGACCTCTCACATAAAGGTCTTATGACCTGTCTCAGGGCAAGATCAGAAAATCCTTCCTGCACATGCCATTTCTCAAATTCCTTCTACTTGAAATAGTCAATATGCCAAAGTGCCATATTTTGGGGTATTGTGTCCTGCACTCCACCACATTCGTGTGATGAGAGTTCCTCTACATTACCTGTTACAGGGCTAGATCTGAGCAATTTTCAAAACAGTTAAGTTCCTTTGGCATCCTCCTATCATTTTACCAACACCTGTCCCTCTAGTTTAAGTTATTTTGGATGAACCCCTGGCTGCCATGGCTCAGTGGATTGAGAGTGGGCTGCAAACTAAAGGGTTGCAGGTTCAATTCCCAGTCAAGGCACATGCCTGGGTTGCAGGCCAGTTTCCCAGTGGGAGGCATGTGAAAGGCAACCACACATTGCTGTTTCTCTCTCTTTCTCCCTCTCTTCCCCTCTCTAAAAATAAATAAATAAAATCTCTTTAAAAATTTAAAAAACTTACTGAGAAGTCTGCAAAGATTTTTTTAAAGTTATTTTAGATGACTTCTAAAGTTCCTTCTCACAGTCAGAGGCTCTTATTTTTATATTGAATTTATTGGGGTGACATTGGTTAATAAAACTATACAGGCTTCAGAGGTACAATTTTATAATATATCATCTGTATATTATATTGTATGTACATCACCCAAAGTCAAGTCTCCTTTATCCCCCCTTTATCTTCTTCCACCTCCCCTCATCCTCCTTTTCCTCTAGTAATCACCAGACTGTAGTCTGTGTCTATGAGTTTTTTTTCTTAATTTCTTCACCTTTTTCACCCAGCCTCCCAACACCCCACCACTCTGACAGCTGTCAGTCTGTTCTCTGCATCTATTAGTCTGTTTCTATTTTGTTTGTTTATTTTAAGTAATTCAAAGTCAATAATTCAAAAGTCATTAAAATGCCTTTTAATGAACAGTACATGGGGTTCAGGACACCTTTGTTTTGACTGCATTTTATTTGAATTCTATTTACTAATTGGGACACTTTAAAAATATTATTTAAATTACCTGTACCTTAGTTTCCTCTTAATAGTACTTAACTTCTGGAGTTGCTGTAAGTTTTAAATGAGATGTTGCATAAAGTACTTGGCACAATACTTGATGCGTAGAAACAGTAAATGCTGCACTGACTGGGATGGCTCAATGTATTGAGTGCCTGCCTGTGAACCAAAGAGTCATGGGTTTGATTCCCAGTCTAAGGCACATGCCTTGGTTGCAGGCCAGGTCCCCAAAGGGGGGCGGTGAGACGCAACCATACATCAATGTTTCTCTCTCCCTCCTTTCCCCTCTCTAAAAATAAATACATAAAATATTTTTAAAAAAGAAATAGTAAATGCTTAATAAACAGGAGCTGTTTTGAAATTTAAGAAATCTTATTGTTCTGGGACAAATTTCAAATATTTAAAAAATATTTTATTTTTTTATTTTTAGAGACGGGGAAAGGAGTAAGAGAGTGAGAGAAACTATGTGCAAGAGAAACATAGATGAGTTACCTCTCACACGCCCCCAACTAGGGACCTGGCCCACAACCTAGCTATATGCCCTGACTGGGAAGTGAGCCACTGACCTTTTGGTCCATAGGCTGGTGGCTTTCAATCCACTAAGCTGTATCAAACAGGACTATTTTATTATCTTTTTATTATTATGAAGAAAGAAAACTATTTTATGTATTATATGCTTTTGAATTTTAGCACAAAAGGTCTAATATGGCTTTCAACAGCCATATAATATTAATACACACAAGCACACACATGTATTTTCCTGAATGTAGATATTGTGCATGTTTATTATGATTACCCTAAATATATTTCTTATATAGGAGTTATTCATATGTATGTTTTGTTTTTATTTAATTTTTTAAAAGAAAGTTTCTATTTTTTAAGAATTCTATTTATTTCTTTTTAGACAGAGGGGAAGGGAGGGAGAAAGAGAGAAAGAGAAACATCAATGTGTAGTTCCCTATAGAGTGCCCCCACTGGGGACCTGGCCCACAACCCAGGCATGTGCCCTGACTAAGAATCAAACTGGCGACCTTTTGGTTTGCATTCTGGTGCTCAATCCACTGAGCCACATCAGCCAGGGCTGTATGTTTGTTTTTATTTTGAGGCAATATTCTTTTTAGCAAGGCACAAAGTCCGAATCACCTAAAGAAGGGATATAGGAATATAGGCAATATGATGTTGATCTCTATGCTTCAGAAATATAACTCAGTAAGAAACAGAAATGGCCAACAGACACATGAAAAGATGTTCAACCTCACTAGCTATTGGGAAAGTGCAAATCAAAACTACAATGAGCTACCACCTCACACCTGTTAGAATAACTATGATCAGCAAGACAAGTAGTAACAAGTTTTGGAGTGGGTTTGGAAAAAGGGAAACCCTCATTCAGGGAATGTAAACTGGTACAGCCACTGTGGAAAACACTATGGAGATTCTTTAAAAAATTAAAAAGAGAGTTAACATATGAACCAGCAAACACTCTTCTGCGTATCTACTAAAAAAAAATTGAGCCCTGGCTGGTATGGCTCAGTGGACTGAGCACCAGCTTGTGAACTGAAAGGTCGCTGGTTCTATTCTTGGTCACTGCACATGCCTCGGTTGCAGGCTGGGTCCCTGGTTGGGGGCATGTGAGAAGCCACAATTTGATGTTTCTCTCACTTTGTTTCTCCTACCATTCCCTCTCTCTAAAAATAAAATAATTATTTTTTTAAATTAAAAAAATTTAAAACATTTATTTGCAAAGATATATGCACTCCTACATTCATTGCAGGTTTATTCACAGTAGCCAAGACATGGAAACCAAAGTGTTGTTCGATAAATGACTAGATAAAGAAGATGTGGTCCCATATACAAAGGAATACTACTCATCCATAAAAATGACAAAATACTATCATTTTTGGCAACATGTATGGATCTTGGGAATAGCATCCTAAGCCAAATAATTCAGACAGAAAAAAATTAAGAATCATAAGATTTAATTTATATGTGGGATATAAATAAATAAACAAGAAAAACAAACAAAAGTTCATAGGGGGTAGGGTAGTAAAGGGTAAAGAGTGTCAAATATATGGTTATGAAAGAAGATTTGACTTTGAGTGGTGGGCATACAATGCAATATACAGAAGATGTCTCATAGAATTATACATTTGAAATTTATATAATCTTATTAACCAATCTCACCCCAATAAATTTAATTGTACACTTGAAACCTGCATGGTTTTATGAATCGATGTCACCCAATAAGTTCAATATAAATAAAATGAGAATATTCAGATAAGTAAACAATTTATTCAACACTTGAAAAAGAAATACAACTCAGTAATAGTAATAATAACTTGCATTTGAATATTGCTTTTATACTTTCCAAACCACTTTCACATAGCCTCTTTTGAAATTTAGTCATATTGTATGTTTTAGTCCCAACAGTGAAAAATCTGACTCTACTTAAAAATAAAGTAAAAAAAATAAACCTTTCCTTTTTATACAATAGTATTTTTATCTTTACTAACAAGAGCTACACTTGTGTTGTGGAAAGAACCTACTCAACAGTCCTGATGTTGTGACTCTTTTTTCCTCCACAAAAGTGAGTGGAAGACAGAAAACCATTTTAATGGTAGACATCACACAAGTTAATGTTAAAGATAAGAAACAAATGGCTGATCTAAACTTAGTAGGTAATTTAAGTATATTTAGTAATTTTAGATTTGTGGAAACATTCAACATTTATATGTTGAATGAATGTCAGGTTGAACATTTTTAAAAGAATTTTACTTATTTATTTTAGACATAGTGGAAGGGAGGGAGAAAGAGAGGGAGAGAAAGATCAATGGGTGGTCGCTTCTTGCACGCCCCCCTACTGGGGACCTGGCCTGCAACCCAGGCATGTGCCCCGAATGGGAATCCAACCAGTGACCCTTTGGTTCACAGGCCAGTGCTCAGTCTACTGAGCCACACCAATCAGGGAAGGCTGAACATTTTTATTAATTTAAAAGATGAGTTGCAAGAAGAAAGTAATATGAAATTTAATTTTTGCCCAGAATTTGTTAATGTTTCTCTTCCTGGCTCAAAAAACAAGGGCCTGATGCTCATCTTTTGCTAGATAGCTCTTGCTTACCAAAGAGGGTACATTTGCTTACCATCCGACCTTCTCCATTTTCAGACCTCCTCTGATATCCTCCTATCCCCCTCTTTAAACTCTTGATGGCAACCTACCTGGACTGTTCTTTGTTCTGTAAACAGTCATGGTCTCTCATCTCAGGGACTCTGCTCATATGGTTTCCTTTGCTGGAAATACTCTCACCACATCCAGCTTACCTGTGGAATCCTATCCATGTGTCTCTGTCTGTTTCTCTGTGTCTATAACAACCATTTTTCATGTTCATGAATTCTGCGAGGCAGAAATGTAGATAGGGCACAGCAGGCATGACTTATCTCTGCTCTACAGTGTCAGAGAACTTAGCTGAGAAGATTTAAATGGCTTGGATGATTCAATGGCTAGGGGCTGGAAATGGCCAGAAGTTATCTTCACTCACCAGAAATTACTCCAATGGAAAACTCACTCACATCTGGCACCTGGGCTGGGTTGACTAGAAAATTCCACTCAACTGTGCTGTTGACATGGACTGTCTGTGTAGCTTTTGATTCCCACAGCATGGTGGCCTTGAGGTTCCAAAAGTGACTGTCTTAGCAGAAAAATTCCTAACGATTTTTGAAAGCTTTTCTTTAATGCACCTCCCCAATATCACCTATTTCTCTATTGCCCCCTTAACAAAATGCATTTGTTGTCTTTTGAATTTTCATAGTAGTTTCCTTGTGCTTCTCTTTAAGCACCTTTCTTATTTTGCCTTGGCTATATAGTCATTTTTCTATTTATTTTTATATTCATCCTAGGCTCCTGTCTGTTCCCTATGAGCATTTTGAGGACAAGAACCAGGTTTTACTTATCTACATATTCTCTAAAGCAATTAATAAGGTATTTTCTTAGTATATTGTACACAGTGAACAAATTTCAGTTGAATCAAAAAAGAAAAAATAAACTAGTTTCCTAATCCTCCATTGGGTATTTCAATTTCTTAAATATCCACTAAAAATATGCTTTTACTTAACACATATATGTGTTTGGGAGTATCATGAGTTATGTCAAACCATAAAATCAAACAAACAGGAATATCATTTGGCAGTTAGCAAAGAGGAATTGGATAACCACTGTGAAGTAGTTATTTCCAATCAACCATGCATCCATGGATGGTTTGTGAACCATGGTTAATTTAATATCCACACATGCTTATTAGAAGTATTCAACCTCTTGCTATAATCAACTTGTTTATATATTTACAAGTAATGACTTTCTGGTTATTTTAATTAAGAAACCCTTCATTCATTAGAATTCTGTTGACTAATATAATCCCTTCCAATGGGGAAAACATTATTTATTGTAGTTGTAGGAAAAGCAGGTTGACAAATTGCCACAGACATCCACAAAGAGGTCCTGATTAACCTGTTAGTGGAAGAATTAAATCAGATAAATATTCTGGAAAGCAATTTTGCAATATTACCAAATGATATTAAATTGTGTATTTCCTTTGGCCCAGCAATTTGTCTAGGAATTCATCCACAACATTTACCCAAGTATATGAGCATGATATTAATTGAAGCATTGGTTATAAGAATATATATTTGGAAACAACATAAATGTGTACCAATGGAGCATTGGTAAAGTAAACAATGGTACAGCCATATAGTGGACTGCAACATAGCTATTAGAAAGACTGAGAAAAATCTATGTGCAATAACACTGAAAGATATCCATGACATATTGTTAGTCGATGAACTTGTAGGACAATATATATGTCATGCTCCCGTTTGTGTTGAAAGTAAAATCACCAGCATCTGTTTCTAAATTGTAGAAATTTAAGCAAGACTGGAGTTAAGGGGCTGGGAGGGAGGGAAGGCAGGCAGAAGGGAAGATCGGGCTATATTTAGTAGTCTAACAAGCAGTTGTATTGTTAAACTTATTAAAAACATTCAGATAAATGTTTATTAGGATTTCAGTACTTTCAAATATACTGAGATTTATTAATAGCTTGGTACATTTGATAAATGTTCCATATGCACTTGAAAAAATATGTATATAGTTGGTGACTGTCCCCTTACCTCTTGTTGCTTCTAGGATTCTCTCCTTCATTTTCATCTTGGCTAATGTAATGATGAAGTGCCTTGATGTGTTCCTTCTTGGGTCCAACTTCTTTGGGACTCTCTGAGTTTCCTGGATTTCATGGAGGTCTATTTCCTTTGCCAGACTGGAGAAGTTCTCCTTTATTATTTGTTCAAATAAGTTTTCCACTCGTGGTCATTTCTTTTCCTCTTTGGGTACCCCTATAATTTGGATGTTGGGATGTTTAAAGATGTCCTGGAGGTTCCTAAGCCTCTCCTCATTTTTTTGAATTCTTGTAACTTCAGTTTTTCTGTTTGGTCATCTCTTCCTTCCTTCTGGTCCACCCCCTTGATTTGAATCCCAGTTTCCTTTCCATCACTATTGGTTTCCTGTGCATTTCCCTTCATTTCAATTAGTTTAGCCTTCATATGTTCCTCTAATTCGTGACTAAAATCAACCAGTTCTGTGAGCATCCTGATCACCAGTGTTTTGAATTGTGCATCTGAGAGGTTCGCTATTTCTTTTTCGCTTAGAGTTATCAGCTCTGGGGCTTTGAGTTCTTCTTGAGCCATATTTTCGACTGTTCGTGCCTGTCCTGTTACGTATGAGGAGCAGAGCCCTAGGTGTTCACCAGGGTGGGGCAACTCAGTGGCTGGGTTGTGACACTGTATGTGGGGGCGGAGTTCCCATCAGACTGTCAGCTGATTTCTCAAAAGAGCCCTTACAGGCAAGAAGGGGCTGGAAAGAAATATTCCAAGTCATGAAATCCAAAGACCTACATCCAAGATTGCTCTATCCAGAAAAGCTTTCATTTAGAATGGAAGGGCAGATAAAGTGCTTCTCAGATAAGGTCAAATTCAAGGAGTTCATCACCACCAAGCCCTTATGATATGAAATGTTAAAGGGACTTATCTAAGAAAAAGAAGATAAAAAATATGAACAGTGAAAGGACAGCAAACTCACAGTTATTAACAACCACACCTAAAACAAAAGCAAACTAAGAGGACAGCTAGATCAGGAGCAGAACCATAGAAATGAAGAACACATGGAAGGTTAGCAACAGGGGAGTGGGAGGAGGAGAAAGGGGGAGAAGATACAGAAAATAAGTAGCATAGACAGTAGGTAAAAAATAGATGGGGGGATTGCAAGAATAGTAGGGGAAATACAGAATCTAAAGAACTAGAGACACGTGGTCACACACTAAAGGGGAGGAATGGTTGGGGAGTGGTGTGCCGGGTGGAGGGGAATGAAGGGGGGAATAGGACAACTGTAATGGTATAATCAATAAAATATATTTAAAAAATAAAATAAAACAAAATAAATTAAAAAAGAATATGTATATAGTTGGGTGTAGTGACTTGTAGACATTAATTAAATCAAGTTGTCTGATTTTAAAAATATGTAGTTCTAATGTCAAGTAGCTCCTCCGTTTTTCTATCAATCTGTCTCCCAATTGGTCAGGTTCAAATATTCATTCTCTCTGACTAACCTCTTTCTTGAGAGTCAGTTCCCAGTCTGTCGATTTTGGTTAGTCTTATCAATTTTGTTTCACCAACTCTCTTGGTTTTCTTTTCCTCTCTTTTCACTTCCACTTTCTCTACTTGGTCTTCCAGACCTTTAACACTTCACTTCTCAATTATTGCAGTTAACTCCTAGCAGATTTCCCAGGCTGTAAATTCTCTTTCCAGCCCACAAACCCTTCCTCTGTCTTATACAGGGTCTACCTAACATACAGCAGTGTGCCAGTGCAAAGTCTTCAGTGCTTTCCATTGATACACCTTTCAACTCCAAAGGAAAACTGGGCAATCAGGCACCTTCCTGCAGCCTGGCCCAGTCTACAGTTCCAGGTATTACTCAGAGGACCCCACATGGTGACGGGTTCAACTTGTGTGGTCAGGACATTCCTTATCTGGAAGGCCCTTTCTGCATTTCCAGCTCTCTGAATACCACTTATTCTTCAGTACCCACTTGCAGCACTCTGAGAACCCACTTATTTTTATGGTCCCCAGGGAAATTGTCCTCACCGACATCCTCAGTTGTCACTTTTTATAATCTTTCTTTTATTGCCATCTAAGTAAACCTCTAAGATGTGGGTGGAATCTCTTCAAAAGTAGATACCATGTCTCTTACACTAACTAATAGATTACATAACCTGAGTTTCCTCAGGCTTTGCCAGCCTGTAAGTACAATAGGGCCATGAAAATCTATATTTCTACTTATGTGGGAATGTGTCATCCAGCAAAGTGCCCTTCAAGCAGTTCTGGGACCAGCAGCATCTCACCTGTGTTTATGATCAAACCCGTCAGACATCAAGGTCTACTACCATGTAGCATATACACCATTTCTTTCCTCATTTCCTGCACTCAACCCCTGCCACGCACCAGTGTCCCCCACTGGGCACCACTGTGTTCACTAGGCACCAGCCTCCTGCACTACTATAATTATATTCCTTTGTGCTTGCCACACTGCTGTGAACTAACAGTCTCTCACAGACATTACTGTTGAATGAAAGATGGTATTAACTAGGAGGTGCTTTGATTTGTTTTTCCAGTGGTACAGATAGGTTGCACTGATTTATCCTCAGGCTGTCTCCAGTCACCATTGGGATCCATCAGCAGACATTTGTGAGGTGGTTTTTAGTGATCGGGATACATGGTTCTGAGCTGCTGAGCAAAGCAATTCTACCTGCTAGGTTGCCAGCCGAAATCAATCTGTCCTACTCTGATGTGTTTTGATCCTTATATGGAAACTTCCTATCTCTGGGTCTTCAAAAAGTTCAAATTCAAGTAGAAGTTGATCTCGAATTTCAAGGAAGGTCAGGTCACACCTCAGACAAAGTTTCTTTGTGTCCATCTGCTAGGCAAAAAAGAGACCTCCCAAATATAATTCTCATAAGGAGAGAATTGGGGTCCCTAATGCAATCCTCACAAGGAGGGAATTGGGGAAGTAAAACAATCAAAGAAATGCTTTCTTAACCTGAAGTTGCGCAAAGAAGTTCAGCTAGGAATGAATGGAAAAATGTTTTGCATGCAAAAGTGTAGTGGTAGGATGGTCAGAAGACAGTTTAGGAGTGTTTGTTTGTTAGTGCTTAACAATATTACTATTCAAATGGTTCCCCGAGGCTTTGAAGTTACAGCTCTGGGAAAGAAGTATTCCCACATGGGGTTTCTATCCACTAGACCCAAGGTCAAGTAAACCTGGTTATATGAAAGGCTCACAGTAAAGACTCAAATGCTAGGAAATCTACCTGGGGTTTCTTTTTAAAATACCTGAAAGAATATAGAGAAATTCTGACTTTATGAAACGCAAAAGGTAACTCTGCATATTCTTCAATAGTCTTAGTAAAAGAAATACTTTCAAATCATATAAAATAGGTTAGTTACTTCTTGTGACATCTAGTCATTAATAAGATGTGGTGTATATAAGAGAAAAACCTGATTGTCTGAAATGCACACTTTAGTGGTGGATATACCATTAGAAGTTACCAAACTTTGTGTAGTAGGTGTCAGATTTTCTCAAATTATATTTATATAAACATTTTTGGAATTCCTAGGGCATTCTCTGTCATATGGGTCTCATTCAAGGATAACACCATAAACAATTTTGTATCTATACACAGGAGAAACAGGGAGTGATTATTTGCATGACAAAAGGATCCTCATCATCTATAGAGTAATGAGATTTACAAAAATATATTTGCTCATAACTTTTCTTTTTTTGGTTGTATTTTTTAAAAATCCCACTTTCATATTCTTTCCTGATTATAAAGGTAATGTTTATCACTAACAAGCACTCAAGGTTTGTATGACAGTTTGCACTATTCAAGCCTTGCTCCTCTACCACCCACCCCTCATGTGGTTCTGGCAGACCTGTGAGAGAGGGACCAGAATAGAATTTCTCAACTCTGTTTTCTTTCATCTTTACTATATTTTTATTACAGCATGAACATAGTCTTATAAAATATCAAAATGACTTAAAGTCTAACATAGGAAACTCTCTTTATCCTGCATATGACTTTCATAATTTCTCTTCATCAAGTTAAAAGCATTCTAATGTTTCATATGGTAATGGAAAAATATAATAAAGACTATATAAAAACTCACTAAGGAATGGTGATAATATTTTCAGCCTAGAGAAGTGGATTCCAAACCTGAATGTGCATCAGAACCACCTGAATTTGCTAAAACTACAGATTCAAAAACCCTATCTCAGACTTACTTAGTCAGAATCTCTGGCAGTAAGAACTTTGAAAGACCCTATTTCAGATCACCTCCTACCTCTAGGGGAGGACTTTGCTCTCCCTGATTCCTTTAATACAGGCTGTAATATTTAACAGAACTTTACATTACAGAATGTATGCAAGGTGGCATAGAAACAACTGAGGTAGTGACTTACAACTACCAACTTACATTTTACAATCCACATTCAACTTCCAGCCCATTGTCTGGAAGTATCCTCAAAGCAGGTGACAGCTCAAAATCTACACCAAGATAAATCTCCAGGGATTCCCATGCATAGGATTCCAGCCCCAGTTCCCATTGGCTCCAGAAAAAGGAGAAACTCCTGCCTTGTCATCTAAAATCATTGGTCCACTTTCCTATCCCAGAGTGGCTGACACTGAGATGCTCCATGTCCTCCTGGGGAAGCCCCACTCCTCATCTCCAGGTACCATAACCCAGACAAATAATCAGGACTCCACACTCCATTTCCCAAAGGCTGGCATATTTAGTCTGAAATAATACCAAGTAAGTTCATCTTTCACATAACCTAGCTAGCACTAAGCCAGGTCTAACTCAGTTGCTTATTACAGCCCTCCTCCAATTTAAGGCTAAGGAAAAATCAAACATGCCAACGCCTCTCTTGCTCTCAATTCCAAATCTATTGTGTATGTGGGGCGAGAGGTAGAGGAGGGAGGATCCCAGAGCAAAAGCCACATCCATCTGGGTGAGGCAGGAATCCAAGCTTAATCCATCTTTAGAAAAAGAGAAATTCTCTAACACTATTGGAGAATAGTTTGTTGAAAGCCAATTTACATCACCAAACAGATTGATTAGCATCTCACTCTGAAATAAGGTCCCTCATGAACAAAAACTGAAGGCTTTTATGACTAAAGGAGTTCATTGAGGTGGAGCTCCCCCAAACAAAGCTAGGACATGCTACCCTTGATGTATGTTCCTTCCAGCCCCCTCACACTTTTCCTCCTATCTAAAACCTATTCAGCTCAAATCCCTCTTCTTCCGGGAAGCCTTCCCTGACCACACTGAACCACCAGGATATTGCCTTCCATTGAATCACAAAATTTATCTTGTTCACCTGGCAACTGTTCATACATAGTTTTGAGACTTGAGACTATTCTTGTAATATTGCCCTAAACTTTTGAGTTCTTCTATAATTTAACTTTGGGTATGAATATCTGTCACCACTACCACCCGCATTTGATCATTAGCTACTTAAAGAGTGTCAATGTAGGCATCTCCCCAGGCTTCTTTAGATTATCTGAGAGCCAGTTCTGTATTCCTCTCCAGGATTAGCTCTTATCTGTGCTTGTCACACAACAAGTAACCATTGAGTGGTTGATAGAAATAATTGAAAATAACTGGCTGCTCCCAAAAATGTCTATGAAGTTTGCATCATGTGTTCAGTCCTCACAACAACCCTATATGGCAGATGTTGACATTATCCTCATTATATCAATGAGGAAACTGAGATTAGAAAGGTAAGCAGATGTCCTGGGGTCACACAGCTGGGTTTACACAAAAGCACCTGGTTATTTTTTAATTTTTAATTTATTGATTTTTAGAGAGAGAGAAATAGAGAAACATTGATTTGTTGTTCCACTTATTTATGGATCCATGGATTGATTCATTCACTGGTATGTGCTCTGACCTGCAATCAAACCCACAACCTTGGTGTATTGGGATGATGCTCTAACCAACTGATTAATGAGGCCAGAGCACTCCTAGATACTATTTTAAACTACTTTCCAAGGAGTCTATTTTGACTGGACCAGAGGATGTGTAGGAAAGTATCTGATAAAATAAGGCTAGGCCTAAGTTAGGAGGGCCTTATGTATCAAGATAGGAAATTTGTACTTAATTTGATAAGTGATGGGGTGGTATTAAAGGCTCTTGATCACAGAAATGACAAGATCAGTGTTTGGTATTAGGAACATTAATCTGATAGTAAGGTGTAAAATGAGACTGGTGAGAGCCTGAAGGGGGAAAATAGTAAGGAAAGACAATAGTCCAGGTTAAAGGGTAATTAGAGCTTGAAGAAAGAAGGTAAATGTGCAAGAAAGAGGGGATGATTATAAAATCATTAAGACAGAAAGTCAAATGTGGGGATTGACTATGGAAGTGGGGGGTGGGCTGGGTGGAGAAGAACAAGGGAAAAATTGGGACAACTTTGATAGCATAAACAGTAAAATACTTTTTAAATAAAGAAGGAATGCCAACACAATCCTCCTATATTAATTTCAATAGCCAAAGAAGTGAAGAAAGGATAATCTCTCAATATTATGCAAAATAAACCTAGTTTTACTTCACACCCCTTTTCTCTCATCTGTTGTGATTCTTGTCTCCTTTCCCCCATGTGACTGAGCTACAGTCACCTTACATAAGACAGGACATTTCTGTTAAGTGTTTTAATTTTTTTAAAGATTTTATTTATTTATCTTTAGAGGGGAAGAGAAGGAGAGAAGGAGAGAAATATCAATGTATGGTTGCCTCTCATGTGTCCCTTGCTGGGAACTGGCCTGCAACCCAGGCATGTGCCCTGACTGGGAATTGAACCGCGATCCTTTGGTTCACAGGCCCACACTCAATCCACTGAGTTACACCAGCCAGGGCTAAGTGCTTTAATTTTTTTAAGGAACACAAACATTTAAAAATTAGAATTGTGATCATTCCAAATTGGAACAAAGTCACAATATTAAATTTTCAGGGCTGAAATATAGTAAAACATACCCAATGTTTCTGCCTGATTCAGACACTTCAGCTTGAATAATGTCTCAAATGCACTGAAATTAATGATGACAAAGTATGAATCAGGGACCTCTTTATTTCTTTTTAAATATTTTATTTATTTATTTTTAGAGAGAGGGGAAAGGAGGGGAAAAAAGAGGCAAAGAAACATCAATGTGTGGTTGCTTCTCACACGCCCCCTACTGGGTACCTGGCCCGCAACCCAGGCATGTGCCCTGACTGGGAATGGAACCAGCGACCTTTTGGTTCACAGTCCCACCATCAATCCACTGAACTACACCAGCTGGCCCATTGGGGACTTCTTTTTAAAACAGTATATTATAGAAAACAAGCAATATTTAACCTGTATTAAAGTTAGGAACTTGGACCAAACCTAAAAGTTTAAACAAAAAGAATCACACGTATTTCTTTGTTAATGAAGACCTAATTACTAATTTAAAAAATATTTTAAAACCTAGCTCTGTCTGGTGTAGCTCAGTGGATTGAGTGCAGGCCTGTGAACCAGACGATCATGGTTCGATTCCCAGTCAGGGCACATGCCCGGGTTGCGGGCCAGTTCCCAGCAGGGGACTCACGAGAGGCAACCATACATTGGTATTTCTCTCCTTCTCTCCTTCCTTTCCCCTCTAAAGATAAATAAATAAAATCTTTAAAAAAATCCTAAATTACACTTTTGTTGAAGCATGATGTAAACATCAGTACTTTATCTCCTGCTTACTCTCTCACCTTTTCTATTAGCCCTTCTTCATTGGATTTTTCTAGAGCTCTTCTGATTATTTTTATATCTCCAGAAAAGTACATAGTTAGATAGTACTCAGAAATATGTTATCTTATGACCCATAATGACAAAGATAGCCACTGTGTACCATGTTTTACACATTGAATACCTTTCCATAGCTTCAAATATTTGGGATCACTAATGTTCCAATAATGTGTTAGGTACTGAAGTCACAAGAAAGGAATATTACTTTATTAAGGCAGGGTTGAAGATATGCTCATTCATTGAGGGAAGGAAACACACACAGTTAAAAGAGGATATGCTGAAATTCTCTGATACCAAGGAAGCCAGAGGAAACCTCATGTTACAAAATTAGCATAGAGCCTGGTTCTACAGTGTACCCCTCCAACTCTCCTTAAGGTCTTTCTTACTTTAGTAGTAGACTGGTTACTACCACAAAGATTTACACCTAAATAGGAAGTTCTCCTATTTACTGCATTATGAAAGCCTTACTGTCCATGGCACTCTTTGGTGTGCATACTATAATAAAATCCATGTGTGAATGTATATATTTAAAGATGCTGCGCTCCAATATGTTCTGAGTTATGACTTTTGAAAGTACTGTATTGACTCAACACAAAGCTAACTGAAAGGCTAATCTTCCCATTGTTACACTTTATTTTTTTCTATTGTTACACTTTAATTAGTGAGACCTGTCATTACAACTTTTTATGATGGAAAGTATCAGACCTTTTATCTTACTTTTAAGCCCTATTCTAAGAACAGAAATGGAACTGAAAAGACAAAGGAAATTGCATTTTATGGAACAATAAGGAGAGTCTTTAAAAATCCAAGAAAGTTCACAAACTGCCAATGAAAACTACTCAGAGGCAGCACCACTAAGAAGGGGGGCATTTACTGAGTATACATTAGTAATCAGCTACCTCCCTAATCCTCTCCAGAATCCCAGGGACAAGAAAGAATAAAGACATTTCATAAGAGCAGCCTGTAATGGTGGCCTTTCAATTACACTTCTTAATATGTAGGAATTTAGAGATGAGTTCCAAAGGTGTTAGAAATACTCTGGTTTGTCATACCTGGGCTCTCTTTAACATTAGGTTGGAGTTAAATGACCCACAATTTATTGCAAATTATTATAAGTGTATTATATTTATTTCATTATTGGTCTCATTAAAAATTGTTCTGACACCTTTAGCAGAAAATGTGCCATTGAAAACCACAAAAATCAGTACTAAAAAAACATAAGAAATTGTAATATTTATAAAATTAGCCTAAAATTGGGAAACACACAACTAAAAATTTTACAGGTTGAGCTATTTTATTAGATGAACTGATTTTAGCAAACTTAAAATTCTCAGGAAATTGTAACCTAGAAAAAAGAAGCTAAAAAAATCCAGAAGACAAAGACAAAAATAGTACTTTCTCTCTGATTTTGTACATTTTTCCCTGCAAACACTATTTATTTAAACATTATTATAGTTTGTCCTCATGATAGAATAGACTTGATATGAATTAATGTGCTCTTTTGAGGAAATGTTCATATTTTGAAAGCACATGGGACAAAAATGCACACACAAAGTTGAGCATGTGTTTTTTTCTTTTCTTTTTGGAATGAGAAATAATTGGTTACTGCCAAAACAAAAATATAAAAATTAAATTAAGGGTACAGTTCCTTTTTTGGAGTGAAAAAATAATCAATTACTGCTAAAATGCTTTTCTTTCACTCTTTCATTATTCTCTAATTTGGGTAGATTCAGTGAGTTTACTTTTCATCTGATTGGAAACCAAAGCTTTTAACCAAGATAAAGGAGAGCTTTTCAAAGCAGAATAGGAAAAAGAGAGGGTAGGGGGTGTGGTTCTGAAAAGAGGGAAGATGTTGCCTTACAAAGCCCCCTGCCTTGCAAATTCCAACACACATGCCAATTTATTCCCATTCTCCATCCCCTATCATCAGTTAAACCCTGGATCCCAATCAGAAACCCAGTTCAATGCACACTCCTGTTCTAGAACTCTCCTCAGGCCTACCCAAACCACAAGGGGATGATACAGAAGAAGAGCAGAGTGCTGTCCTCTTTTTTTACTTCCAGCATTACTGCCCCCATTCTGTCTAGGCAGCTGGGGAAGAAGAGCCAAGGGCTGCATTTGGCATCTGTAGTTGAGTCACCAAGCACTATTATGGTTCCATTGTCTGACTACATTGTGAGTTAAAGTTTAAATATAATAATTTTTAAACTTTCTGTGAGGTAATTCAGGGACTCTATCAATGATTCTAGAAAGAAATAAATTGTGAGTATAAAATAACCTAAAACTTCAAAAGCAAATTTTGGAACACAGCTTATTATTTGTTGGAACTACTTGTACTGAAAACACTCTGCAGAGAGCATTCTATGACTGAGAAAGTGCAGAGAACTAAATGTCTCTGCTAGCTGCATTTGGTATTTTCTTTAATATAATGAAAAAACAATCTTTTAGCATCTATAATGCTAATAGTTAATTTTAGAGTTGACTTTTTCTTCCAACTAAAACTGTTGTAATGTATGTCTAATAAAAGTACAGGGAAGGTGAAAGAATTATTGTTCTTACTCATTATAGAGAAAACAAGGGCATTATTTTCAGATTCAGGAAGTGCTAGAATTCTTAAGACAGCACAATAATTATAACATTATCATTTTTAATATATCATGAGCATTGACATAGAAAGTTAGAGAAATATGGAGAAGGACCCTTGGCATAATTAATGGGAAATGATCAGAAATACAAAAAGGCTTGGGTTTTACATTTAAGGTAAATGTTAAATCAAACAAACACATGCTGAGGATTCTACCCCCTGATTGTAGATGCCGATTTGTCCTCAGAGTTACCTCTATGAGTTTCTGAATGGTTGGTAGTTCTACTTTGGCAAAATGAAGTACAGAGAATTTGAGACAATCATCCACACTAGGAAAAAATTGCCTCAGACAAAAATCATTTTGAAGTTTATTAATTGAGCAGGCCATTTTGATATACTGACTCTTAAAGATAATGGGTGAACAAGTAGATAAATTGATAGTAAAGAGTTTTGACATTCTGTGTAAAATAGTAATTCTAAAACTTTCATATATATCATTGCTTCTCGACCTTTTGGCATCAGATTCACCTGGAACACTTGTTTAAAAGGCATCCAGATAACTTTGATTCGGTTTATCTGAGCTGGGTCTGAGAAACATTGATACTGGCAACTCACAAGCCATTCATCAGTTGGCCTCCTTATCCTATAATTCTGTGGAAATATATAAATAAGCAAAAACTAAACTGTCAACTAAGTTGCATAGTATAATTGATATAAACAAACTTTGAGTTTACTCAACACTCATTTATTGGTGGACATTGTGCCAAGCCAGAGACATGGTAGGTGCAAAAGTCAGGGTTTTTTAAATATCTAGCTATCTGCATAATTCCTTACTTCATTATGTCCTTATAAACACAATTATCTGCACAATGCCAGAACATCCGCCAGATTTAATGAATCAACTAGTTTAAATATAAACAATGACCTCACCATTGATATTGAATGTTTTTTGAAAAGGCTGAAGTTTCAGCTTCAATTACATATAGCTACCCTAATGAAATCAAGGAATATAATTCAAAGCTTAAAGTAGAAAAGTTCCTAAAATGATCTTTAGATTGTGTCCTGAATTTAACCATTTAAGTGGGGGTAAGCTTGTGACACATCACATATGGTTGAGGTTAATGCTCAACTTGAGGATCTGTAAGGTCCTCCACTTCTTTATTCTAGACAATACATTTAACAACCAAACACAACTATTTGAGATGCTCAATTTACAGTTAATACAGAAATTGTAATATTTTATAGCACTGCATAAATGAGTTTTATCATCTATTTTACCTAAAAAGTCTACCAGGAACTTCAGTTTTGCACACCAAACTACTGTGAACACATACTTTTAATCTAAATCAATGTATACGTGTGCACACAGAAGCCATGACTTCTTTATTAAACACCACATATGTACCAAATAAGTTTTAATTTGTGTAGACTACAGAAGCAATCCTCCTCCACCCCAACAAAAAAAATGGCCAAGTCCACACATTTAAAGAGATGATTGCAAATTAAAAACAAATGCACAATTACTTTTTAAAAATAATTTAATCTTAATTAACATGCTTATATTATATGTAGATGCTCAATTTAAAACACTTAAAAGCAAGTATAGATTTGATAAAATATTTATTGTGTATCAAGATTTCATATTTATCAACTTTCAATTGCTTTTCTGATTTAATATTTTCCCAATAGGAAACCATACTGGTTAAATATAAATTCAAAGTTTATTTTATAGTTTTTATTTTTAAATAGTGAAGTACTTATTGGACTGTGTTCAGATTTTTAAGTACTATATTCCAAATATTCATTCACTTATCTGAAGTGATTACAGCATTAATAAAAGCATTTGGGCCTAAATGCAGTGTTCAAATAGCTATATTATGCAATTAGTCAATATGCAATTACAGGGAATCTTATGGAGCCAGACGCAAGCAATCCAGACACATGCAAACTAGAGATTAAGACATCCTCAGTTTTATGCATAAAAGCAAACTATCCAGTTAAACAGGGCTCACTAAAGTATGAATTGCATCCATTTTTAAGCAGTTGGACCAGTGAACTTTCATTTTACCAGTCCAGAGAAATGCCTTAGAGCTCAGAACCTTTTCAACACTGTGAAGGTTGTGTGAAGTTTTAAGTACCCATAGCAAAGACAATAAAAAAAGATGTCCTTACTAGTTTTCCCTAATTAGGGCTTCTTTTCCCTCCTGTACTCAACTTCTTTCACAGTAATATCTCATCAGAAAGTCACTTCTGGGCAGTCTCATTCAAAATCTAGTGCCTTGGACATAAACACTGTGTTTCAGTGTTCAATAACATAACATTCAATGGAAGAAGTTTCATTTCATATTTTTATGTAGCCACAAATCAATCTTTAAAATCATGGAAAGCTCAGAAATGATCAAGGAATTGACGCCCCATGGAACAGATACACAGATGCTGTGCTGGAAGAAAAGACAAATGCTGAAGTTCATAATGATTCTGAAAAGATTTCTTTATCAAACATGTCATCTGTTTGAAAGACCAGAGCTGTTGGCATCACATGTGAGATATGAGCTTGTTAGCAAAGTGAAACCTGATGGCTGCTAGATACTGGCAATTGATGAATCAATTGAAATCACTGATGTTGCTCAATTGAATGTCTTCCTTTAGTATGTCAATGGTCAGAAGTTAACGAAATACCTTCTGTTTTGGGTCATCACCACATTCAATAAGATATCACATTTCAGTAGCTACCCTGGCTATTTAGAAATGTTATCAGCTGGCCAACCAATTACAAACTCTGCTGATGATTAGCTATAAAAATATGATTGTAGCTTTTCTGTGTAAGTTCTGACTGGGTAACATTAGTGAATCATTTATAACAAAAATTAAACTTTGTCTATAACAAAATATTAAATTCATTTATTTATCTACACCACAAATAGCTCCCCATTATTGACTCTGGGCCACTTACAGAGAGGATTGTTGGCAATAACATTTTTACCATTTCACTCATGAAGTTTCTGGTGACCTGTTTTTTTTTAAAAAGACTGTTCCCCTAAGGAAAGTGCAATAAAAGGCAACAGGAGCAGGAACACTTCTCTAAGAATCTATAAATTTGTTCTTCAGCCCCCACCCCACAACCCCATCACTGTTCTATGGGAAGACTGCACTGACTGACTGACTTGGTCCTTTGGACTATAGAGTGAGTACACCTATAAGAGGATATATCCACAGGAGATCCTACAGCACTACACTCGCTATTAATTTTGAAACTGGTCATTTAATATAACCTTGCTTTTACTAGGTAACACACAACCAATACTTAAAATTTAAGTTTAACACAGCTGACCCCCACGTTTAATAGGGTAGGGTCAGTCACTAGCTGGTGTGGCTCAGTGAATTGAGTGCTGGCCTGTAAACCAAAGGGTCGCCTGTTCAATTCCCAGTCAGGGCACATGTCTGGGTTGCAGGTCGGGTCCCCAATAGGGGGTGCATGAGAGGCAACCACACATTGATGTTTCTGTCCTTCTCTTTCTCCCTCCCTTCCCCTCTGTCTAAACATAAATAAATAAAATGTTAAAGAAAGAGAGAGACATAAGAAATAATGAAAAGCCTCCAAGGCCTCTGTGCAAAACCCATTATTATTCAGCAGTACAAACTCTCTGGGAATCTCCAGGTCCACAAAATCGGTGGGAAGGAAAGAAATACTCATACTCACCACTCAGTTCATCTGAGAAGAGCTTAGTATATTGCTGTTTTTGTTTTGTTTTCCTGCATAAATCGACCTATAACTGAGAAAAATACATTTCATAATGCCGTAATACAGCATTTCTACACTTTCCATAAGCCTCAATTTTCTTAACATAAAATAATCAGGATATCTTTTTAAAACATAATAAAACCAAAAGTGTAGCTATAAAGTAATAAAACTGGTAGTTCTGTTGCTTACTTTGTTTTTTATCCTGAGTGAGGCCATCACCTAGGGAGTCCATAAACTTATTCTAAGGATGCCGACATTGGTCAAAACATTTCAGGGACACCTCTTTGGGAATTGCTTTCAGAGCTACCTTTCAAGATCCACAAGAAAATCAGTCTCGTTACTTTATAGTCTCACCCATGCAATAATAACATAAATTTAGTAGAAGGAAACTGAATAATTTAAGATGTCATAAAACTTAATATTTTAAATACAAATACCAATTTTCACATTATAGAATTGTCAATTTAAATATAGTAAGAATAAGACTGTTGACTAAAAGTTTTATCAAAGTAAACCATTAAATTACTATGTCTACATATTTTAAGTACACAACTTATTTTTATCTAAGCATAAGTATATTTATTGGAAGATAATGAAAAACAGACATTTAATAACATTTTAATTTTGTGTGTTTAAATATTCATAGCTGTGTTCATAAACCCACATGCCTGATCCAGTGATTATGCTTATGAAATGCTGTATTTCTTATATGCCCTTAAGTCTACATCTATTTTATGAAGGCTGCATTAATTTTCACCCCAGTACAAATAACTGTAAGTTTTTAGTAGAATATTCCATAAGATTAAAAATAAGAAATTTTATTCAAAGCAAAAATCAAAAGCTACTTACAAGAGGAAAAGAAGGGAAATGACATCTGTTCACAGATGATTCTGTGCCAGGCTCTTTGTGGGTATTTTCTTGTTTAATCCTTAGAATAAACCTAGGAGGTATTATTATCACAATGCAGCTGACTCATGCAGAACTTTGTAGTTTACCTTTCTAAGGGCTTTAAAAATAAGCCCATTATAATACAGCACTGTCTGTGTGAAAGAACATCTCTTCTTAAAAAAAAAAAACAAAAAAAATTCTACCAGTATTGTTATGGGGATACAAAAATGTCAAGTTTTAGGGAGCTAAGAATCAATGAATTATAGTTTTTCTTGACTGGCCTATATTCCTACTACAAAATAAATGAACATAAAAAATCAGAGAGAGGTGAGTAGTTTCCCCTTTACCTAAAAAATGACAGTATCATCAGTCTACTTAGCAGAAATTTTAATAAAACTGGATCTAAAAAACCAGTAGGATTATACTCTATCAGGCTGCAACTTTACAATACCTCATCATGGCATAATCAGGCTAAATAAATAGAATGATGGCCACTCACAGATTAGATTTGATTACACATGTTAAATTTAAAATGAGAAATCAGCCCTGCCTGGTGTGGCTCAGTGGATTGAGCACAAGCCTGTGAACCAGAGGATCGAGGTTTGATTCCCAGTCAGGGCACATGCCTGGGTTGCAGGCCAGTTCCCAGCAGGGGATGCTCAAGAGGCAACCAACCATACATTGATATTTCCCTCCCTCTCTCCTTCCCTTCCCCTCTAAAGATAAATAAATAAAATCTTTAAAAAATAAAATGAGAAATCAAGTATCTAGAGTTCCAAGAATCTTTCTAAAGTGTCTTCATCTTGTCTAACATTACAGTCAATTGATAACAACTTGTGTTTTAATAACAACTATATTTCATGATTCTATAAGTGTTCTAATCAATGGTTGCAAGTTATCTGAGCCATGAACTACTTTGGGGCTTCTGAATAATGTACATGTAATGCAGCCATGCTGCAATGCCTACTCTCCAGAGGCCTCTCTTTCTCCTTCGAGTTTATCTTCAGTGTTGTCTTTCTCACTCAAGTAGTGGTGTTCAAATACTCTTTTTTCTCTCAAAACCCTTCCTGCAGTTCTTCCTTCTAATCACCCTAATCAATCCTTGACTCTGAATTCTTCCCCTGACCACCCCAGTACCTGGTAAGTCCCTCCAGGAAAAAACTGAGAGGTCAAAACAGTTGGTTGGGATTTGTTCAGTGGGTTTTTTTCCTCAAAATTTATTGCTCAGTGAATTCCCAGCTATATCATGAGAAATATGAATAGAATAAAAATTGTCTCAATTCAACACATTAATCAAGGTTATTTAGAGGCTGTAGTTGTCACTGTAATAAGACAATAATCACAAAATAATTTAAATGGTTTTATTTAGGTCAAACAACAGCTGTAGGGATCCTGGGTATTGCTTTTTGAACACAAATATGAAATTAATAAAACAAGTGTTCATGTTTCTAAGTTTAAAACACTTTAGTTCTACATGTTGAATGCAGATATTTGAAAGGGATTTTCAACAAGGTCAACACAATGCATGAGATAATACATACTGGGTTATAAATTAGACCACTTTTCACCTCCATCTTCTAATTTATAATTCACAGGGGGGAACTTTTTTGGTTTTTCATTTCGCAAAAGATTGCTGAACACAGAATGAAATACACCAAAAGAAGAAAATAGTCTTTTTATACTAGGGGAAAAGCTACTACTCTTAAAACGATCACTTCAAGGTAACAGACAATCAAATTGATGTGGTTTTCTTTGAAACCTCATCGGTAAATCATTTCTTGCACAGTAGGTTCGGCATTAACCCTGCATTTAGCATAGGAAGTGTTACAGAGGTCTGGCTGCTGCAAACCAACGTCAGTATCAAGTTCTTCATCAGGAATTAGAGACTGTCCCGGATACCAAGCAGGACAACACTGGCAAAAAAAAAAAAGTGAACTGCAGATAGCTCCAAATAGGCTACATTTACTTTTAGAAAAATTTCATAAAATGTTACTGGATATTTTGTTTTAAATGCTAGTTTATAATAAAACATTATGGAATCTGTTATTTTTAACACTTTATGTTCAAATGGTCTTTACATAGGTTGTTTTAATAACACATTAGATAACATATACATGCTATTAGAAATCAAACATTATAAACCTGCCACCTGGTGAAGGCTATTTTTATAGTACTGTAAAGCTCACATTTCTCTCTATTCATCAAATTTGTAAACAGATAGAACTACCACCACATTAAAAGAGACACAAAATTGTTTGCTTTGGTAGATAATTTTTTAAAGAAAGATATTTTCTTTAGTTTTAACAGACTTTTTCTTTCAAAACAGGAATTCCTCTAATCTTATTCAAAGTTTTGTTTCTAAACTACTATTAGTTCAAATGCTGTGAACACTCCATTTAAATGCTTTCTGCAAAACTAAGTGTTTTTCAAGCTGTAAATTTCCATAGTAATCATACAAACCAAACCTCAGTGGGAAAAGCAGTGCCCTTTGGGGGTCATCATTAAAAAAATTGCATTCTGGTAATTTATCATTCTCCAGTTTTGCAGAAATTGCATTCAATTAACTCCTATGAAAGTCAACCAGACTTTTACCATATCAAATGACCCAAAGAACACCACAGGTATCCAGGGGAGACAGTTCAGTAGTGCATCTTTAGCTTGATTTTAAAGTCAATTTAAGAGAAAATCTGGGTTCTGTAGCCCTTAGAGACAAACTGCCTAACCAGTAGCTCAAGTTTTTTCAAATGAATGAAACTTTCACTTTCCACTCTTTTGGTACCAAGAGCTTTTACTCAAGAAAAATCTCAAATCTCAGAGTTTGAACTACAGCTTGGAAAAATAAGTATACAGCAAGCACCATGTACTTCCTTTGATCTCAAAGATGTCAATACCATAGTCCAGCGAGGGGGTAGAGGGGAGTGGCTGAGCCCAGGAAGGAAACTTCACCCAAAGGGGAAAAAAAGAGAAAGATCTGTTGGGTGGCAATTTCAAAACAAGTTTCCAAACTGTCTGCAGTCCCTTTGACTTGAAGGAATCGCACATAAGAAAAGGGCAGAAAATACTACAGAGCATGCTTATTTTAATTGCCCAGGGGTTTCCAGCAAAGCGCGACAACTTAAATGCATATTCCAAATTCTTGCTCCAAAGCCGTATTCTTTGTGCACTGAAAAGGAGGAAAGACAACCTCATCAATTGTTCTCTGCAGATAAAGGCACTGTTTTGCAGATTTCCCCCAGATCTAGGCCGGCTTTTTCTAATGACCTGCCCACCCACCTGGGGGCCTCCCCAAAGTGACCTAAAGGAACTGCCCCAAACCTTCAGGAACCCAAATACTTGATAGTGGGCAGCCCGGAAAAGGTTGCCTTTTACCCTAGCTGTTGGCTTTCACGAACACCCAATGTGAAAGAATTTGTGTCACTTATTTTCCTAAAGGAGACGGGGGTCAAGAACCACAATTTTTAATCTCACATTTTAGTGAATCTGCAGCATTTTTTGGCGGAGAAAACACGAGTTCAAGATCCAAGAGCTACCAGTTCTTCCACACGCAGCATTAAGGCAGTTAAGCAAAAGCTGAAGGAAAATTTTAGAGATCATGGCCTTTTTATTTTTTAATGTAAAACCAGCAGCTGTTAGAGCACACACAAGAGCTTCAACAGCGACATTTTTTCATAGGCCCACGTTTAAATCATATGTGCAGAAAACGGGGGTCTGGGAAACGTGGTGGGTTCAAAGTCGAAATGGCATGCCTGTGTTGATAACCTGGACCATGTTCTTTGGGAATGGTGCCTACGTACTCGCTTCATGGGCCTTGTTACTGTCCTATCACACAGTGTGTGCCCACTCATTGGCATTTTTAAGGAGTGGAAAGTGCTGTGGAATTCTGACCTGTACACGGTAAGTCAAAATGGCATTCCTCACCCATGAGGGCTGTATTTAGTCGGGACGGGAAGGTGGGTCGGCCTCTGGCAGGTTTCACGTCCAAGTTCCCCTGGGAACCCCCACCCACAGAAGGCTCTCCAACTTCTCACTCCCAAAATGCCCTGGAAGAACTTATTTGCTTCCGCTTTTTTAAAAAAACAATTTTGTGTGCGGCCACCACGACCTACATTTTCCTGCGGGGCTCTGTGAACTGGGGAATACAAGAGTTTAAACCACACAACAGTTCTGCAGCTCACAGTCTGAGCATTGCTGCGCTCCGCGGGGGTTCGCATCCGGCCGCCATGTTCACGACTCAAGAGCCGCCCCCAAATCGACCCCCCTTTTCCCACATGCCTCTTTTCTCTTCCTTTGCGGCTCAGCGGAGGCCGCGGCGCAGTAAAGGCGCTTTCAACTCTGCCCTCCACCACCTAGCAGCAAAATCCGACCCGACGGCTGCGGGGTGTGCGCCTGCGCAGGGCGAAGGTGCAGGAGTGGGGAGGAGACCGTAGGCCCCAGGCTGAGGCTTGAAAAGGCTCGGGCTATGGGGAGCGGGGGAGGGGTCGGGGCCCGCACCAAGCCTCTTCTTTCCTGCCAGCAGGTCCTTGCTCGGCCCTGGCCCGGCTCTCACAAGTGCGCGCTAAAAACCCACTTCAAAGTCTGTTCTCCCCGCAGGGGCAGCCTCTCGCACGGGCCTCCAACCAGGTCCGTGGCCTCGCCAACCCCGCCAATTCCTAACACTGCGAAGAGACCAGAGGGCCGAAGTAAAGGACACTCGCTTAAGAGCCCCGGGAACTCAGAGCAGTTTTTGGGTGTACAAGTACCTTCCTCCTTCTTCTCCTCCCACCCTCGCCTTCAGAGAAGGAATCGAACACAAAATTTGTGGCCAGCGTTACGCCGTGCCTTCGGAGCTCACCATTGTTTGGGCCCCTATTGACCCTAGGTCCGGATTAGGCGGCGGCTGATTCCTGCTTTACAGCCCCGTCGGCCTAATGACGCCAGGAGGTGATGGGGCGCGAAGCGCCCTCGGAGCCCAGGCGACCGCCGGCTTACCGCGCCGAGGGCACGGTAGGTGGAGGTCAAAGGGTCAGCGGGCCGAGTCCGCTTGAGAATCGACCGTAGGAAATGAGGTCCCCCCCACCCCCACCCCAGCTTCTACTTGTGGACGGAGAATGTGGGCGCCCCGACGAGGGCCCTGAAAGACAGCAGAGTAGGAGTCCTGTCTTCCAGAACGCCTGGTCTCATTACGGGCAAATCTTTAGACTAGAGACTTGAACCCCGAGGGTCAGATACCTCGAGAGAAATATCAGCCTGCTTACCAAGCGAAGAACCGCTCCTCAGGGGATGGGCACGCCAGTGACAATTCTTTGAGACTTAAGTGGAAAGATGCCCTTAGACTTTTTCCGTGTGTTTGGATGGGGCAGGTAGTTGTACAAGGGAGGAGAGGGAGCAGGGGAGACAGCAGGCAGCGAGAAGGGGGAAGGGCAAGGAAGTCCTGGACTCAACTTTCCTGGGAGGCTTTGTTAAAAGAGGCTGTCCCCACTGGCTCTCCAACCCTGGAAGTAGTTAAAACTGACTACCCTGCTTAGCCTGGACCCAGATCTTTAACTTTCCAAACTGAATGAATAACAAACTTCTGTGTTGAAGTATACACCTCCCCCTTCTCCACCCAACAGTAGAAATCTTAAACTAAACCTCCCATTTTGGAAGATAGTGGACTTTTTAACAGAGTTCTTGCCAGGAGCAAGAAATTAGTGGTAGATTACTTAGATCAGAACCTAACTAACATTCATGGTTTCCCCCTGATTTATCTTTAGGATTGCAAGATTTTGTTTGGGGAGTGGGTAGGGATGCTTATTCTTTTAAGATATCTTCTGAAAATTCAAGAATACAAATATACACTCTCCCAAATTCAGAATATAGGAAGAAAATCTGTGAAAAGTTTTCTACTAGTAAAATAAGCTTTTCTTGGTAAAAAAAAAAAAGCGAGAAAGGCAGGGGACATAGACTATTTGACAAATATGATGCTACACCCAAATTAGAGGAAATTGTGTAGGGGGCAAAACTTTTACATTATCTTAATATTGTTATCATCATTGTCAATTGGCATTTTCTCCTGTTAGAACACAGTGCTTTACAGTAGAATTTTCGGTAAAACAATTGAAGCCTACTCAGTAAAGATGAAATTCTTCTTTATGTCTCCTAAGATACTTAATATAAGTAATGGGGGTGGGGGCAGAAGCAAGTTTCAAAAAATCTTGCATCCAACCCACCACTCTACTCTCATTTGTTAGGTTTAAGTTGGGGTGGGGGTGGAGAAGAAATTCGTGAAGAAAACAGTGAACTGTTGGAATTCACTGTAAATATTTCAGAAAAAAAACTATTCTATTTAGATTTGAGTTACAACATATTCACACCCAATCTTGTGAATATACCCTTTGTGAAAATTTGCTGACCATTTAAAACACTCTCTGGTTTGAAGTGAGGGGAAAATCCTGAAATAGGAATTTGCACCAGCACCCTCAATGTCAAGGTCAAGAGTGGAATGTCTGGGGTAAGAGTGGTATGGCAGACAGACCAGGTTACTTGCTCATCACTGTGAAATCATCCCAATCTCTGTTCATGATACTCAGGCCCTTCCTTTCCTTTTCTACCAGTAGAGGAAAGGGCAAAAAAGCAAAAGCAAAAACAAAAACAAAACTCCATTCTCCACAAAAAATATTTATCCAAAGGAATTTACAATTAGAAACTGTAAATAATTGTCTGTTGATAAGCATCAGTAGGTAACTTAAAATATACTACTTAAACTGTATCCAGGGAATCATTTTTTTTTAAATCATCAGTTCTCTGAACATGTCAATTTAAGGTTGATTTATTTAAACGTTTGAAAAAATCAGGCACCAAATACAAAAATGTTATAAATAAGATGTGCCAAGACTTTATTTCTTCAAAAATAACAACAGAATTCTAGAATTCAAAATGATTATTTATATTACCAAATTGACTGCCACCAGAAAAACCTAGAGCATTGTCCCTTCAAGACAAGATACTTAATTAAGCCTATTCATTACATTTCTAAATTCTTTACAATTCCTTATCTCCAACATTCTATTAACTGATTTGCAAGCTGGTTGGTTATCCATGCAGAAATTGGGCTCTCAATATTAAACAGCACCCTCATTTATTTTTTAAAAAAGTCTCAATACTCTACCCACTCCAACCCCCCAAAATAGTAAGCAGATTCTTCTTCATAAAACTGTAAAACAACTGTCTGTCTAAATGAGTTGCTTCACTGAAGATTAAGTGGATTGTTAATATTTTATCACAAAGCAAACAACCATTTTTCATTGTTATTGATTTTAATGGAAACAATGCTCTTAACATCTTTGCCTACAAATCATGAACTTTAAAAATACATATTTTGCAAATGTTTTCCTTTCTATAATATAATTTCAGAACTGCTGTAGTTATTACACTGCTATAAAACATTATGAATAATTGTGAAAATTATTGATTATATACAGCAAAACACATCCCTTTGCCTTCCAAAATTATAAATGGACTATGGTTCTTTTAAGCACTTTAACCATAGTAAGTACGGCTCAACTGGCCTCACTCATCACCACTGTTTCAGACATATGCTTACTTTTGAAAATATATAGATAACTAAATAGATTTGATTAGATAAATGATAAATACAAACATATGTGGGTATATGGGTGATCTCTCGACAGAATAGACAGACGTGCATCCTGCCACAATGTTCATTTTTATGTAAAGTAATAAAAACTAAGGGACATAAAACTCATTAGGTAACTGTAATGTTTATATATGTAGGGCAGGAATGATTAAATCCAGTTCTCAGTCTTTGAAGTACAAGATTGAAATGTCATGGCCACTAACTGAACTGATCAGTAATATTTGACTTGCATGCCGAAAATCTGGGACAAACACATTTAAACTCGCAGTTCAAGAACCATCTGAGCTACAGATAAAGAAAGGAGGGTTTTCCCAGGTGGAAACTGACAATGTAAGAAATCTATACCATAGTAGAAAAATAATTTAACAATTTAAAAAAGGATCTGAGTGAGTTATAAATACCAACAAACAAGATTCATCTGCTCATGTCTCCTCTTTGTAGGAGGCTGTTACAAAATAAGAGAAAGGAGTCAGTGGTTCAAAAATTGTAAATTTTGTTCTTCTTTCAAAACAATAAAATTTAATGCTAAAGAAGTCATAATCAAAAGCTGTACAGAATTTGTTAGAAAACATTTATCCATAAATATTGTTCAGTTCCCGGCACTTGTAGCAATAATTAAATTACAATGATAAATATGGCATCAATGGATATGTATTTACAAAAAAGTTTTTACAAAGGCAACTGTATACTAAATGTCACAATCTGTGTAGAGTAACATCACATCCTCAGGCTGAAAAATACTGAACAACAGTTTTGACCCCATTAGACAAAAAATACATTCACAAGAGCAATGCTTTGAGGAAAAGTTCATGACATAACAGGACTTTGGCACGGTTTAAGACTGTGAGAGTTTAAACAATCACCACTAAGGCGAAGAATTTTCATCAGTTTAACATCTCCACCACCAATCCTTCTATAACTTCCTCTCAAGAAACAGGACAAATGTTAAAATAAACTGAAGGAGTTTAGGTATGGGATGTGCAGAGCAAGAGAAAGTGGAGGAAAAAACAGTGAAAATATTTTTTAATCCTTCACATGTGAAAACATATTTCCTTATCCTGAGAAAAGGGCATGGCTACTTTTGGATCTTACCCAAAAAACCTTCCTGGACAATTGCAATTAACAAGATATAGCCCTAATTATGGCCTCTTGCCTTAAAACTTCATTTCCATTTGACTGGTCTCAGTTTTCTTTTTAAAATGCATTTGGTCCACTCTATGGTTAACAGGGTTTTTTGTGTTTGTATTTGTCCTCAGACGTACCATTCGTTAAAATTGGGAGGAAGTCCAGGGTTGTGGCTGGTGCTAGTTTGAACTGCAGAAGGGGTTTTAGTGGTATCTTTACTGTTTGCAGAAGCTATAGCGGGTGGAGTGGAAGATTCATAGCCTGAACTGGCAGCAGGGGAGGAATCTGACCCTTGAGATTCATGAACCTAAAATTAACATGTATATATTATAATGAATATAATTCCAACTGGTATTGTGCAAGCAAAAACAAGAGCAGAATTTGAGCACTGTAAGAGCAAAACAGCCTTGTGACCCACTTAAAAGAGAAACACTGCTGATTTTGTTTGTTTTTAATTTCCGTATTACCAACGTCTAGAAAACCCGGAGATGTTCCCCAACAAGACAGTTTCAATCCTAATATTGGCATATGGAAAAAGAATAAGGCGCCGTTTTATTCATGCCCCTTCAAAAATGTTTTCTCCGCAGATGGAGTGGGATAAACACTTAGTCTTTGGGAGCCCTATAAAATACTCTGGACCCAGGTTTCACCAAACCCGGTTTGGCTTGAGAAAGCAGGTACAGAGAAAGGTGGCGCAAGCACCCAAGGCGTTGCTAGGTCTCACATAAATGCGTGGGAATCAGCCCTCGCTTGTCAGCCCTATTGTTTTATGGGAAGCTGGAGAGCGAATGAACGAACCACCCACCCCCGGGTTCGGCGCGGGCACTCTAGTTTCCTACTCCGAACTGAGCTGGGAAGACGAAGCCACTACAACCTCAAGCCCTGGCGAGCTTGGTTAGAGCTTCCCAGTAAACAACCAATTGTCCCCTCCGCTCCCTCCTCCTCCCCACAGTATTCTTCCCCCGCCCCACTCCGGGTCCCCAAAATGGGTTCTAGGTGTCATGGCTGGAGCAAATCGGATTTAAAGTGGAGAATACAGGTGGGCATCACGGGCGCTTCAGTTCTGCGGCCCGATATTGGGCCGAGTGTTTATAAGCCGCGGACCGCTAATAAAGAGGTAATTACCTTCATGTGCTTGCGCAGAGAGCTCGGGTGGGTGTAGGACTTGTCACACACTTTGCAGATATAGGGCTTGTCCGAGGTATGCACGTGCATGTGCTTCTTGCGGTCGCTGCTGTTGGCAAAGCGCCTGTCACAGCCTTCAAATTCACATTTGAAAGGTTTCTCACCTGCAAAAGGCAAAAACGCAAAGCGGGGGAAATATGGTCAGGGCCAGGACCTTCCTACAGCCGAGTAGCAGGAGACGGAGCGCCTGGAGATCTTCCTGGAGAGGGAGTGCCGAGTGGGAGCGGCTGCAACATCTCTTTTCCCTGGAGAAAAATGGAGAGCGCTGGTTGAGCTCACGGTTTTGGGGAGTAGTGGGCGGGGGTGGGGCAAGGCTGGCTCACAACCTGCCGATCCCTTTGTTCTCCCGCAGGATGGGAAAGCCCCGGGCTCCTCCAAAGTTTCCCCTAAGTTGTAGTCGCACCCTACCCTGCCCATGGCTCCCAACTCGAAGCCACATTCTGCCACGAGACAATCCGGTTCAGTTCCTCCTTTGTATCTGTTAATTTGGCCTCTTTCAAATGCAGCGATTTTGCTAAACCAGTATTAAAAATCTTGAGTCGTCGTACTTAACCTTCAGAAAGAAAACTATATAAATCCAGGGACTCCAGACAGTTTACAAGATGTTCAAGAGCAAGCCACGAAACTGGGATGCCTTTTCTACTTTAGCTTTCCTCCCGAAGGACTGAATCAAACCTGGAACTCCAAATAAAAATAGTTTGACAAAGGTATTAGTCATTTAATTAGGAGATATGCCAATCACGAGTAAAAAAGAGCGGAAGTTACCGAAAGTTAGCTTTCATTAGCATTTCTATGGTGCCGTTCCCGAATGTGTGCCGAAAGCTAAATCGCTTGTAAGCAATACGCTCTCAACACAATCGGAGTCCCTTCATAGTAACCCAGAAAGCGGGACAAAAAGAGGCGGCGTCAGTTTGTTCCTGGGTGCCAGAAGTTTCCAGTTAGGTCCTGAGACGGCAGAGCAGTGTGCCCGGGAAGTTAGAAGTGGGCAAAAGCGCCACGGGGCGAGAAAGGGGAGAGACATAGGGACCGGGACAGCGCTCCCTTTTCAAAAGGCCCTGGAGGCGCCGCCCCTCTCTCTCTTGCCCTCAAACTGAATGTCCCCTTCTCCGCGCTGTGCCGCGGTGATCCCGTGACCCCCGCCCTTCTCCCTTACCTGTGTGGGTCCTCTTGTGGATCTTGAGGTTCTCGGAGCGGGCAAAGATCTTCCCGCACCCCGGGAAGGGACAGGGGAAGGGCTTTTCGCCTGTGTGCACTCGAATGTGGTTGACCAGTTTGTACTTCGCCTTGAATGACTTTCCCTCGCGGGGGCACTCCTCCCAGTAGCAGACGTGGTTGTTCTGCTCCGGGCCCCCCACATGCTCCATAGTGACATGTGTCACCAGCTCATGCATGGTGCTGAAGGTCCGGTCGCAGCTCTTCTTGGGCCGGCTTAGCTGAGTCTCATCGATCCACTTGCACGACAGCTCCTGCTTGATGGGCTGCCGCATATAACGGAAGAAAGCGCCAGGTCCGTGGTGGGCCGCCACGTTCACGCCCATGTTCATGTTCATCGGGCTGTAGTTTGGGAACTGTGCGCCGGCCGTGTAGGGGTCCGTGCGCGGGCTGGCCACCGTGCGGTACGGATCCGCACGGCCAAACAGCTCCCCGCGCAGACCCAGGTGGACTTGGTTGTTGTCCACGTGCCCTGTGGGAGACGGGTGTCCCGCGCTCTGCTCATGCAGCCCGGGGAAGAGTAGATAACTTGGAGGTTCGGGAATACCAGCTGGAGCGTGGAGACTGCTCGCCGAACCCGCGAAGAGCGCGTGCTGCCCGGCACCCGAGGCAGCCTCGCTGAGCCCGGAGCCACGCTGGCGGAACAGAAAGTCGCGCGTGGAATTGAAGGCGGAGGAGGCGGCGCCGCCGTAGCTGGGCACCTGGCTGGTGTGGTGATGATGGTGATGATGGTGGTGGTGGTGGTGGTGGCCCAAGGCGTTTGCGTAACCCGAACCCTGCGGCGTGAACGCCGAGCTCTGGCCAGAAGATAGATCATGAGCAGTGGCTGGGCTCAGCTTGAAGGCAGCGGCCGCGGCTGCAGCGGCCGCGTGGGGCGAGTCCCCGAAAGGACTCAGCCCCATGCCCGCCGGCTCGCGGTTGGGCATTTCGTGGTGGCGCGGCGCGCCGAAGCTGCCCACTCCGAGCCCAGGGAACTGTGGACCTCCATCCAGGAGCATCGTCATGGGTGGGGCGTTCTGTGTACAGGCGACCCGGCTGTGGAGACCGAAGGTGCGGGTGAAGAGATCTCCGAAGTGCTGTAGTCGGAGAGGGGTGGCGGCGGTTGGACACTGCCAGGAGACCCCCAAGGCAGTACCAGGGGCTGCAACTTTCCGTCGCTGCGAGTCTCCTGCAGAGGGATAGGAGGGAGGAGGGGAAGTAGAAGGAGCTGGAGTAGGGAGGAGGGGGTAGAAGGATGGGAGGGGAAGGGATGAGAAAGACTCTAGGACTAAATCTGGTTTAACAAAGTAAAAGGCGCGCACAAAGAAAAATAAGCAAAATAACAAGTGGAGGGCGGAGTTCGTCAATCCTGTCCCAAGCACCCCTCCTCTCCCCAAGAGCACAACCGCGGGGCCCGGAGGCTCCCTCCACACGGGTCTGCAGCCTGGGCTGCGCTAAATAGCAGAGCCGGCTCGCGACCGCCGGGCGGGCAGTGGGCAAGAGGCAGGCTAGGTCCGCGCCGCTCACCGCGCGAGTCCCAGCCTCCTTGCCTCTTGAGTAATGTCCTTGGACTGATAAAGTCAATCACTCACTCCTTTCACATAAACAGAGCGGGAGGCCGCGCGGCGCGCGCCAATGGGAAGCCAGCTGGCCCGCGGTCACCTGACCCCCGGCCCTGCAACCCATTGGCCGCCGCTACACTGATTGGCAGCGCGGAGTGGGGAACATGGCAGCCACGGTCCAGCGACCACCTCTGATTGGGCAGTGACCAGGCGCTTGGCAGGTGAGGCGGCTGAGGCAGAGTGCCCGCAAGTGAGCTTGGTCGGGTTCAAGCTGCTGTAGAGAGCTGGAGCCAGGTTCCAACCAGAGACCCGCAGGGCAGAGTAAGGCCTCTCCTTCGTTTCCCTCCGTCCTGAAGCGGGCAAGCACCCCTCGCGTGCGCTGTACCCAGTTTTGCCAAACGAACTCTTTGATTCACAAGGGTCGTTCCCTTTGCTGGCGAGGCGCCTCACCATCCCGAGAATGTGCCACCTTGGCGGCCACAGGGCGCCGATCCCAGGAGAAGCTCAGCAGTTCCGCGCTCACGGTCCACTAGCTGCATCCTCCCTACATGCCACCATGGGCCCTGATGGTCCAGAGACCACGGAATGAGGTTGGCCAGCTCACCGTCTGTGCCCGAGCTGCTCCCGGCCCTTTGATACCCAAGAAAGGAGAAATGATTATCATTAGAGCTGATTTCTCTTCCCGCTGAACCAAGAGTTGAATCTTTAGTTTTGAGTAGTGACTATAAGTTGCCGCTCCCCACCCCTTCCCCACGGAACACCAGACACAGCACAAACAAACATATAACACAGTAGACACACACACGCAGCAGGAAACATGCACAAAACACAGTAAACAGGAACACGCCACACTAAACACAAACACGACCAAATAACAGGAAGCGCGAAAGCCAGTGACACCACAAACTACACAGAAAACGGAGTAAACACGCGCACATTAACACAGCAAATGCACACACAAACACAAATGCTAAATCTGCACAGAATATACTTAGTGTACACAAAACATGCACACAAAAAGCTAAGCACACTATATGGCACTCATTAGACACAAACAGGATCCATGCAGTTTTCAAGCCACGGGGCTAATCAGCCTCAAATTTTCAACATTTTCAAAAGCAAATGTAGGAGGGGGTGGGAATGAACACTGTGAGATAGAATTCCCCCCTCACACACCCCTCCAACAGCCAAGGCTTTGCTATCTTCTACTTCTACCGGAGCAGCAACGGGAATTCTTATGCATTAAGGATTTACTTCCCAAGGTTGTGTATGGGACCACTCCCCCCTTCTGTCTGGTGCAAAGTCTTTCCGGACATAATGACCAGGTTCAGACAAAGCTGTAAATCCACTCATTTTTTTTTTTTTGTCTGGTGGGGCATTTGCAAAGAATACAGGCCAGAGAGAGTGGAAAGAAAAGGCCAGGGAAAAAGATGGCTGTGATTGTCACATCCCTAACAGGGCCAAGCCCCAAAGTCTGCGCCTTGAGGCAGCCTCACAGCCTGGCCGCCATCTCTCTGTAGGAAACATCTGATCAAGTTCAGAGGCGCTGGGAGAGACCGCCTAAAAACAGCGCTTTATAACTGCAGCCTTTCACTTCTGCTCCCCAGTCTGCCTGGCCAGACCAACACTTCACCTTCTTTCTTTGCCCGTTTGCTGGGGGGAGAACCTGCCAGTAGCACACTTATGATACTTACCCCCTCCTATCAAACTCGCTCCAATTCTCCCTCTACATAGAACTCTCGCTCCAGGTTGGAAGGTGAGTTCACTGCTAACTTAAATTATTACTTTACTGAGAATTAGCTCTCCAATAATGGTTTCAGTGTCTCTCCGCAGAATGTTACTTTGGGTGGGAAGAGGGAGTGGGGTTCAGAGGAGAACAATACGCCTAAATCATGCAAATGAATTCCCTGGAGTCAGGTTTACAAAAAGGGAGGATTGCTGTTCTTTCTTTTTCTCCTCTCTATTCACTTTCCACTTTACCTCTCTTCACCTTCCTCCGACCCCCACGGACCTTGGTGGTGGTGGGGGGTAATTGGTTTGAAAAAGTTTGGATTTCCTCACAGTGCCTGTCCTGAGGAGAGCGATTCTCAAGGCTCAAGGCTCGGGGGCAGGGAAGCGGTGACTGTCGAGCCCTAGCTTGGCCAAGGGTTTCCGGAAAGCCCCGTCAGGTATTCCTAGAACTAGGGGACTTGAGACTTTGGGAACGAGGCTGAGGGCAGAGGGCGGTGGAGGGAGCCCAACCTGCCCCTTTGGGGGGAGGGGTCCCTAACACAGGGCAGAGGGGAATGTTGCCGCGGATGACCTACCCGGTGCCCAGTGTCCGTTTTGATATGGCCACATTCCGATAATTAATTGCCTCCAGCACGTGCTCTGTAGTCACAGGAACAAAAAAGGCATAATTCAATTAGATCATCAACCGCGAAGTGGGGAGGGGAGATGCTTGTTAAGGGGCCGACCTGAGGCGGTTCAGCCAGGCCAAAACCGCGGGCGGTGGAGCCTTTCCTGGGGCAGCCCGGCCAAGCCAGAGGGTGCGACTCTGAGGAGATGTCGTCGCTGGATGGGTTACAGGGAACCCAGATGCCCCCAAAAGGACAGTCTGGCTGCTTTATGAACAGCAAGGCAGAGGCAAGCTATTTCGAATTTTATTTAGGCTGGTTTGGGTGGGGGTTTCCTTTTGGGGGAAGGGGAACCCTGACCCTTGAAACACGGTAGAAATCAAAATATCTCCAGATACAGCAAGTTACTGCATGTGAAAACAAAGATGCCCCCAGCAAACCACTCCCGTGAGGTAACAATAATAATGCGAAATTTCCCGGATCACCTGCAGTCCCTACCTCTCAACTCGCTTTTCCGAGGAGACCCTAGGAACAACTTCAGGGGACAGGGGGCTTTGTGGAACTGAATCTGAGAGCAGCGTGGTGGCTAAAAGATGAGAGCACAGAAGTTCTTCCTGCACATAGGCTGGGGCAAATGACAAGAGACCTCTAGTTTCTTCATTTCTCAGGTGGTGAAAGCACTCGCTGGGCTGGGCAGGGCTGGGCAGCTTGAACCCAGGGGCCGTGGTTCTTATTTTATGCTGTAACCGAGGCTCTCTGGGCAGCTTTGGCTTACTGGGGTTTACATGTGCATTAGGTAGTGTAAATTAACCAATAAATCTGTTTTATGTGTCCCCCAGTTGTATGTGGTCTGTTCTAAATATCCACATGGCTGCATGGATAGGAAATATAATAGGATCCTTTCCTTCACACTGAGCTCAAACAGTAAATAAGAAAAAGATTTATTTTTATGTCCAAATCTGAAGCAAGAAATAAAATCAGAGGAACTGATCATTGCCAAATTAGCAAACCTCTGAGTCCTAGTTTTTGAGGTTCATCTTGAAGAAACAGGAGGAAAACAGAATGTCCAGAGGGGCAGGAGAGATGGTTTCTCTGTACAACCCGAAGCCCCAGTTTGCAGCACTTATCTCTACACTCCAGCATCCTAAGAAACAAAACACATACTGCAAGTTCTGTTATCGGGCAGGATTTCTTTCTCAAACACATTTTCTGTGGTGGACATGAAATTATCCTAAATCGGAGACCTAGCAATTTTCTCTAAGTCCAAGGGAAACACTGCAGTCTTTTCTTCTGTTTTTTATTTAGAAAAGACTTGCAATCTAACACTCGCAACATTTTAAAGACCCTTTAAACCCAGCAAGCGGATTTCCGTTCTGCCAATGCTTCCTGATTTATTTCAATAAATGAATCTTTGAATCCAAGAAGGGAATTATTCCAAGACACTGAATTTGGGTGCCCCTGCCTCTCCTTAGTGGAGCACAAAGTGCTTCTCGTTGAAACATGTCCTTGAAACTTACTATTACTGGATTATTTTTTCTGGTAAATGACACTTTCTTTACATAAACCCCCGCCCTCTCTTCAGAGTCCCAAATCTTTTTAAAAGGCAAAACTGCAATCGCAATAAAAAAATGAAGGGAGAAGAAAGCTGGGAAAGGAATGCGTTTTTAACTCCTCTTTATTTTTATGCTAAGCTAAAGCTCTTAATTGGTTTCAGGGGCTGAGCTGAACTATCTATCTCCGGAGCTCCAAGACCTCGGACACACTCGCCAGCCAACCATTCATTTGGACTCCAGGCTTTATCGGCTACATCACAGTTTTCACTAAAGTCTCATCATTTGACAAATATTTTATAAGCTCTAAATACCTTTAAAACTAGATGTAAAAAACACAAATAGACATTGTTAATCAAGTCTATTAAAAATATAGTTTGCCTTTGTCCTTTGTAGTCCAAGGAATATCACTGCCCAATGTAATGAAACGCAAAAAAGTCAGTAATGAGACATTTTCATTGTACTTGTCAATCAAGGGGATGTGTGTGTGTGTGTGTGTGTGTGTGTGTGTGTGTTTTAAACTTCAGAGGCACCATCTGAAGTAAATAGGGTTGAGTCTGGAGAAGGAAAGCAAGGAGTTGAACTAAAGCTACCAGAATTTAGTTTGGAATAATGAAGAGAGCCCTGAAAATACAGGAAATGGAGTGAAATCCTATGACATTGCTTGGTAACTAGCCAAGTCTAGGTGCAAGGCTCATGGTGAGATGTGGCCCTGGCCAGCCAAGTCTTGTACCAGTGAGTACCTTTACTACTCTGGGGACACTTAGATATTAGCCTTGAGGCTCTAAGGTACACTGGCAGTGGCTCTGGGTACTTGAAGAAAAACTAACATTGGAAGAGCACTTCCCTTTTTTTTAGGATCAGAACCCCTTTCAGGCGGGGAGTACCAAGGCAAGGAGAGATGGAGATCAAGGCAGAAAGAAGTATGCAATCGTGCATTTCATTTGTGTTTACAAGTTCTTCCCCAGAGATCTGAAGAGATGGGATAAGGAGAATGAATTCGGGGTATGAAGCTTGCCTAACATTCTGAAGCACACATTTACCCAGGAATCCATGTTCCTTCTACCTGCTAAACTCTCCATTAGTTCTAAAATATAAATGATTTCAGCTCCAAAACAAGTAGAGAGAACCATTTGACTATCCAGATGTTTTTGCTCATTCATTCCTCTACCTTGAGACAGGATCCTGCACCTAAAATTACCTATGGACCACACAATGTGTTCTGGCAGTGACTGTCACATCCTTGATGCCTAGGTTTGAGGCCCCCCCAAGGTATCTGTTCTCAAGCCTTATTTCCTGATTGGGGCCTATCCCATCATTTCCTCTTCTTCCTCCCTTCCTCCCTGGGGCAGAGACTGCATCACCTGAATATCTTCTCTTTTGCCCAAACTGAGAATGAGAATTCCACCCAAAAATATTATTCACAGCCCTTTCAACTCCCAAGGAACTTCATATAGTTCAGGAATGGCATTTTTTAAAATCTAATTGCCTGTTGTTTTTGCATTTAGTTTGGAGCCACTCATTTAATTCTTTCCTAGATGGGGAAAGGAAAAAAAAGGGATTTCATATTTAAAAAATAGGATGCCTCCTTTCTCCCCCTTTTCTTTCCTCTAACACCAAACAAGACAGAGTGGAGGTGAATTAGAGTAACTTGTAGTATGAATGTGCTTTGATAGCTTTCAGGCCAAATCTGACCCACAGCCTATTATATTTGTATGATCCCAGGAGCAAAGAACATGTGTTTTAATCTTTAAAGGGTTATAAGTAGAAAAAGAAAGAGGAGAAGGAAGGGGCAGGGAGAGATTATGCTACAGTAACTGAATGTGTCCCACAAAGCCTAAAATATTTTCTATCAGACCCTTTACAGAAAAAGTTTGTGGACCCCTCAACTAGGATTGGACGGCAGCCTTAGCAGAGGCTAAATATTCTTAATCGGTGGTGTGCTTTATCCACCATCACTCTATTTTTCAAGCTTCATTTTGCATGACATAATTTTTCCAGCCTCACCCCTCAATTATTTCCAGGGATAAATTTGACTTTGGAGAAAAATGAAAAATAACAAATCAAGGGAGAATGAACTCATGGGGGAAAGAAGAGACAAGAAGAGAGGAGATAGGAAAAAGAGTTGTGAATATCTCAATCCTCAACTAGGTGACCTCTGACCCCAAGGGTAGTTTTATTGTCTTTCTTCTTTAGCTACAGATACATAGTTTATTGACCCTTTCTGCTTGACTGAGCCCTGAGGGGCAACTTCAGGGGCCAAATCAAGCAAGGCCTATGAGTCCAGGCTGAGGCAGATGAATAGCCTACCTTCAGGAAGCTGGAAGGAAGTAACCCCAATTCCCCAGGCCTAAGAGTGGATTCTTCCCCAATTTAATGGCTCCTCCTCAGGGAGGGCTTGGATTTCACCAGTCCCCTCTCTCTCTCCCAGAAATACTCCTCTTCCTCCCCCGCCCCAGACAAATGCCATCTGCCAGTACACTTGGACAAGAATTTTAGGATCCCTACTTAAATGCCCTCCTTTAAAACTATAAGGGTAGGTTAATATACAAGTTCCAAAGTACTCCTAACAACCCAGTTGGTTAGCAACTGCCTTTGTTTGTCCTTTTAGGCATTTTACTCCCCTCCCTTCTCTTTCCTCTACAACTCTGGCCTTATCTGGAATTTCTCTTTAAGGTTACAATTCCCCCTGCCCTCAACCTTTGTCCTTTCAGACTCAGCTTTGGTAGATTACACTTCACCTAGGCTTTTCCAGAGGGGCCATTTGCAGAAAACCAGCTTGGGGATTGGGTTAGCACAGCAAAGCCAAGAAAAAAGACAAGCCTAAGAAAGGCACAGGTGACATTCCTGTTCCAGCTCAGTGAGAATACCATTTCTCTTCGATAGGGACCATTTTGTGAGATTGTTGTGGAGGACATGAGATTTAAAGCGAGTATTCTCCTGGCACAGCCTAGACAAACCCTCAACTCTTGGGAGGTTGCGTAAAACAGCAGATTTTAGGGATTAGTACCTTCTGGTACTGCCCCACCCTTAAGTCCCACCCCTAGGGCTCCTGCCCCTCCCCTCAGAACAGGAACTTAACTTCTTTTGAAGGAAGCCCTGTGTGTGCAAAGGAAGCCCACCACAAGGTCTAATTCGCTGCAGAAGTTGAGGACCCATTCACTGGGGACGCTGAGGGTCCATGCATTGCAGGTTGAAATCCAGTGTATTAACCTCTTGCCACCCCATAGAAACCAGAGGTTGGGGTCTTCTGTGTGCATCCTTTGCTAATTTGTCCAGACTATGTCCATCCAAGGACACCATTCCTTCCTTTCACAGAGTCTAAGTTCCATGCTGCTGACCTGGCCCACCAATACCTATGTGCTTTGCTTTCTCTCCCCTTTTCTCTCACTTTAACAGAGAGTCCTTTAAGTACCAAAGAACCTTATTGAGCAAGAACACCCCTATGGGCCTTTGAGCACAGTCAACAAGAGTTCTCAGAGCCTTTGGTTCTCCTTTCCAGACATGTCCTTCTCTTGACCTCAACATACAGGCTTCAGTCAATACCAGCTGTGCAGAAGCCCCTCTGCAGGCATCCAAGGCTAAAGGTCAAGATTTCCTTAGCACCAAGGGCCTCTTGAAACACATTTTATCAGTAAACATTTGTTTTTTTGTCCTTCTGCTTCCCCACCCCATAAAGGTCCTACCTATTAAATGAAGGTGAAAAAAATGAGGCCTACAACACCTTTTCCACTACTGCCTCAGCACTAGTTATAAGGGCCAAACCTACCTCATTTCAGTGGCATCAAGAGCACTGCAGAAGACCCCTCTACTACCATCAGGTAAGTATCACTTTCCTACTTTACAAAAAAGCTTCTGAACTTTTTTTTTACCTTTCCCTTTTTCTTCTTGAAGTGGCTTTAGACTCTAAGTATTTCTGAAACCAAGGCAGCCTACACTTCCTACTGATGCAAACTAGCTGCCTCAGTGGTGTATATAGCCTTTATTTAATCACTATGACACATGTACATGCTTGCCTGTCCTCCCCAGTTTCTAATACACCCGTAGCAGTGAAGGGGGACCCATTTATTTAGGCTCTACATTGGAATCTCCTGAAAATCTTTGAAATATTCAGATGCTGAGATCCACCCCAGAGATTCTGACTCATTTGATCTAAGGAGGAGTGCTATATTATGATTTTTAAAAGCTCTTCAGGATGTTCTAATAAGAGAATGGCTAAGCTAGAGTAGGTCGATATCTGGAGCCCCTTTGCTCCTACTCTGCAGTCCTTCTAGGCTTCCATTTTTTAAAAAAGTATTTACTTATTTATTTTTAGAGAGAGGGATAGGGAGGGAGGAAGAGAGGGGGAGAAACATCAATGTGTGGTTGCCTCTCAAGCACCCCAAACCAGGGACCTGGCCCACAACCCAGGCGTGATCCAACTGGCAACCATTTGGTTCTCAGGCTGTCACTCAGTCCACTGAGCCACACCAGCCAGAGCTCCAGGCTTACATTTTTAGCTTTGGCATCAGTACCCAATTCTAAGATACACCAATTTGGTATGCTCTGAGATTAAACTTTGATTCCCTGGTCCAGACTGATATCCTTATCTCTTTCCTTTGCCCATCAGATGTTCCCATGAAGAAACACCTCACCTTCAACTCCTGCCTCCTCTGCTTTCTATGTCCTTGACATGCCCTGTTCTGGGATGCAAGAACCCGAGGGCTTCTAGTCAAGAACTGATTTGCCCCTGGGGGAAATAATGGTCCCATTTATTTTATTTCAACTAAAGTGCTACACTTTTGCAGTTACAGAATAAAATTTCCACTGGAAGACAGTGAGGGATGAAGTCACTTGAAGAAAAGAGCTGTTCTGATCCCACTTCTCTCCATCTTACCCAGTCTAGTCCTAATCTTCCAGAAGAAAGGAAAAGAAGACGGAAATGGAGAGGCATTTCTTCTCACTTGGAATTGTTCTCCAGAAAAAAAAAATTTTTGCTGCTCCCCTTTCACTCTAGGTAGACTCCCAGGACTGGTGAAGGGAACATTATACCTCTTAGGTTCTAGATAATTACAAGGAGCAGAGCTGTTCAGGGATCATGCAGTTTGGTCAGGCTTCAGAGACATCTCCCTAAAGTTGTGGAAAGCAGAAAGAAATGGGCACAAAATGAAGTTGCAGAGTAATTTGAAACTTAACCTGTTTTTTGTTAGCAAAAAAAATTATTTACAAGGGCAATACATTAGCTGATTTCCTCTATTTAAAAGAGTATTTACAGCTTGCCTACTACATGCAAGACACTGTATTAGGTATTGTGGATAGATACGAGTAAACAATATCATGACTGACTCATGCACACAGACCCACAAACATTTTTAACACCAGGAAAAAATGTGTGACTTGATGTTTTAGAATAAGTCCATCATGAATATTATATTGATTATTTGAATGTTTCAGGTAACTATTAGAGCTTCTTTATTATTTTTTAAAAACACAATGCTATGTTATATGTTTTCCAATCCCGATATGTTACTGCAGTTTGCTGGGATGAATAACCAAATGGAACTTTTTAAGAAGAGTTTATCTTTTGGTAAGCAAGAAAGAAATCAGCTTGAGTTCATTATTTTCCCAATTTGGGGAATGGTCTCTTCCATCATATTCTACTTTTGACCTCTTCTGCAATATTTAGTCTTCCAAATCAAGGACTCCACTTAATACCGCCTACATTCTGACCCTTTAAAGCTATTTTGAAGATCACTTGGTAACAATTTGAGGCTTATTACAATTCTTAATTTTACAATTCCATAACTCCCCTAAACACACACATACACACACACACACACACACAGAAGACTAGCTATATGAGAGTGACTTATAGGTGAGTTCCACACATGAGCTTTGTTCTTGAGCTATGTTGTCATTCTACAGCTGTGGTAGGTTAAAATCATTATTTTGAATGTAATGCTCAGAAAAGTTGGGAGGCAAACTGCTCCAGAAGCTGGCTTGGCACTACTCTACCAGTGATCATATAGCCTTTAATTTTATTGATTGTTTTTATAATGTAGGTCCATAACAAAAAATTTAATGGAGGAAAAAGAGCCTTTAAAGGAAAATACAAAGGAGAAAGCATTTTGTGCATATACTCTGTAATATTGAATTTCCTGAATTCTGACCACATATTAAATGAATTGTTTTGCTTATTATCAAGTGATCCTTGCAGTTGTTTCAAAAGTCCCATCCAAAATATATGCTGCTTATGTGTACTATTACACGGAGAGTAATATTCCAAGTGTACTATTACATGTATGCACACTATTACAATTGTGTGCATACAATTTTAAAAAGAATCCTTGAAAATAAAGGTAATAAATTTCAGACATTTACACAAATCCTAATATTTTAACTACCATACTTAAAAATATTTGGTGAAAAAATCATGAGTTTTCTCCTTTCTCCAAGAGAGGAAACATCTCAGACATCTCTGCTTACTAAATCAGGTGACAAAGGTATCTGCAGTTGACCCTGATTTCTGTCTCATCTCCTTGAATGGAAAGTTGTCAGAAGGTAATTTTCTTCTGAGCAAAGGATGGAAAAGAGGCATGCCAGCCATATAGTAGCTGGCTTTACCACCATCCTTGCTCCCAGGCTGAAAATCTTTTTTTTTTTTTTTGCATTTTTTCTCAGGCTGAATATCTTGACTTCCATTCCCAGTTTCAGAGGAAAGAACAAATTTGGACAGGAGAGGATGTCTTATGGCCAGTCCGTCAATTTACTGAACTGTGTTCTGAGATTTGTCTAAAGAGCCAAATGTATAATTCTTATCCTTCTCCTCACCAGACTCCTCAGATTTATATATTGTTTTCTGATCTTACCAGCCAAATGGACAAACAATGTCCTATGAGTTTAAGGCTACAATATACCTACCACCACTACCTACCAGCCTGGGCAGCAAATACTGTTGAGAGAGTGCTGCATGGGCTGACACTGTGCCAGGATTCAGGGCTATGATGACACTGAATCCAGGCCCCTGTCATGTGTGGGAGGAAGAGGTTGGTTATAAGTGGAGATAAAGTCTGTAGAGCTTCCCAAGAAGTAAGCTTGTAGTGTGTGTGTGTAAAAGTAGGCCTCCAGGCCTACCATTATTTCTCCCTCACCTTTCTTGAGGTGCCACTTATGACAACTCCTCAGGCGCCCGAACTTTCAGTGAGCCGATGCTTTCAAAGTCTTTTCCTGTTGGTCAGTCGTTACTTTGGGACCCAGAGAGGGCGAAGTAGCGGAAGTCGGAGTCTGAAAACTGGGGAGAGGGAAGAAACCCCAGAGCTCTTTTGGTGCCTTTTGTTCCCCGCCCCCAACCTGGACACCAGAGACAGGGCCTGGGGAGGAGGGACTTGGGCTGTTGGCTGTGGCTGGCGGTGAGGAGAGGAGGGGGGGTGAGAAGCAGCCTGGTGGGGGAGGGGATTACAGGTTTGCGCCGAGCGGAACTACTCCAACAGCCTTCTTCATACTGCGGTCCCTGGAGGGAGAAACCTCCCTCCCGTTTCTCTCTTCTTTCTCTCCGTCTTCTCTGCTTCCATGGGGCGCTCGGGTCCCATCGCTTCCCGAAGCACCAAAGTCTCAGCCTGCTGATCCTGGCCCACAGGGCATCGGGGCCTGTGAGCTTGGCTCTTGGGCCAGCCAGCCCTTCCGTTTTTCCTAAAGGGAACCTAGGGGCACAGCGCCTCGGCTGTTTTCCTTGTCCGTTGCCACTCGAGAGGGGCTGTTTAATTAAAGGGGAACCCGCGATGTGTACGTCAGATAAAAGCAACATGCTGAATAAACTAATTAAAACATTGTGTTTGCAACACATTTTATTTCTCTCTCCCTTTTTTGATCTTCGCTGTGTTTTAAAGAAATGTCATCGCAAGGTAAAGCAAGCCATGAAACGTTATTTCCTTATAGTGTGCGGCGCTTTTCAAAGGATAGTGTGATATATTTTAGAAAAGCTATCCCGCTGTGAAAGCTTGCGTGTCTTCCCTTTACCAAACTAAGCTCTTGTCAATCATACCGAGCCCGGTCCAATCACTGAGATCCTTTTTGGAAAGCAGCTCATCCCGCTGTGCTTTTATACCGCGCTCCGCAGCCTGTTTTGATGCATTTTTACCGGCACGTCCAGGGGAATGAATGATGAGGCTCTGCGGACTGTGCAGGGCTGGCTCCCTGAGTGTCCATCCGGCCCTAAACAGGCACTGCCGCGTTGTGCACGATCCAGGTTTTTTCACGTGGCGGGAACTTCGCGGGGGTATCCCGACGTCAACTCGGGTCAATGCTGGGGACTTGGCTTATCATGGCTGTGGGATCGCCACAGCCGGCAATCGCTTCCACCCGGCGATCACTGGCCTGGATTAGCTTAATAGCCGCTCTCCTGGACGGTCTGCTCCAGGAAAGCACGACCCAACTCAACCTGGCGCTGCATCTTGACCACCGCGGGTTGCAGGACCCCTCAGGATGTGCCTACGCCCCAAGCGAGTGGTGGAGAGGAGTCAGGGCCAGTCACCCCCATGAAAGAGGTGTCTTTATATGGCCTTGCCTGAGCTTAGGCTAGGGCGTTGGTTTCTAGCAAACAGCAGTTTTCTCCTCTCCCTGCCCCAGCCTTCCAAGAAAGGACATTCTTCCCTTGAGGGGCCACGAAAAAACGTAGACCCTGGCAGTGCTCGAAGAATCCTAGCCCTGAGAGACCCAGCTAGAGACCGAATTGGTGGCCCCAGGCGCGGCCAAGCTTACAGCTGCCAGTCAGAGTCTTGGGGACCACGGAGCTGTGGGCAGTCGCGGGTGGCCCTGAAAGGCCAGGTATAAACTCGTAAACCACTGCCAAGAGAGAACTCAAGGGAGAAAGGGCCTACACTCGTGCCTTTTCCGGATGCAAGAAAGGGTTGTCAGGAGCCGCCCAGCTCCAGAGTATCACAGATTCCTCCCCCTTCCACTCGGTTTAGTCAGCCTCTTTTAGGACTGGGAGCTCTCCCCACTGTGGTGATGTGGAAGCTTTTGATCTTCTGGTTGGCTCCCCCGTTCCAGGAGGGGAGACAAGGGAAGAGGCTTTGTGATCCTCCTTTCCGGCAGCGCCGGGAATCGTTGCCTGCTTTTGTTTCGAGTTTCATTTAGAAATTGAACCAGGAGACTGTGGTTTGGCTAAGGTCTCAGGGGATGAACAAGTGCAAGCTGTGTAATACTTACGCGACTGTAGAATAGACCGAACTCTGAATTTCGAAATTGTCATCCAGTGTTATCTATCCGTCCATTCTTCCCCTCTGTTCTTACTTCTCTGTCTCTGGCTGTACCTCACACACTAATACATATATCTCCTTGTCTCAGAATACACTCAGTCTCTGCGCACGTTTTCGATTTCCCTGAGACTAGGACACGGCCCCCTCCAGTGCCCAAGCACAGCTCTTTCCCTCTCCTGTCAATCGTTTTCTCTAGCATTTCCTAAAGGACTTATCACTTGTTGGTAGGGGCGTTAGCCCATCCAAGAGCCAATGATGAGGGGAGGGGAGAGCTCGGCTTCCCTGAATTTTTGCTCATTTCCCAGGCTCTGTCTCGTTGGAAGTGAAATCCACCCCAGTGCTTTTTCAGGGATCTCCTCAGTGAGGATCAGCTCCTCAGGCTGACTCCAAAACGAGGAAAGAAGAACCTCCCAGCCTCTCTTAGAGCCCGGCCTCTGGGTCTGGTCCCAGGCGGTGGTTCGGACGCGGATCAGCCGGAATCCTCGTCCAACACTGCCAGGCGCATTACGGTTCCCAAGAGCTCCCCTCATCATCTCTTCACGGCTCGGTCCGTGAAAAGCAGTCCCTGCTGGTTGGTACCTTCTTTAAAGTTTCTTCCCGTACCTTTGCACATAAGGCCGCGGGGTGGAAGAGGGTCGCTCCTTCCTTCCCCGCAGCGGTAAGAGGAAAGTTGCTACTGCCTGGTGTACACCGGGAGGCCCGAGGAGTCAGCCAGCAAGCCTGCCTTGGGGCTTGCTCCCCTTCCCAGCTTTGCAAGACAAAGCATAGGTTTTGCTTTGGGCGAAGATTCCAAGTCAGAAAGTAGCCGCATTGCTGGGGGCCCAGGAGACTGTCCACAATAAGATACAGGGGCGAGGGGTTTCGTTAGCCTTGGTTTAGCAAATTGACAAGGGTTGGGATTTTGTTGTGTCTCTCAGACCACGCCAGTGCAGTTTCTGACGGGCAGAACCACACGAAAATTCCTGAAATGCTATGTACAATGGGAAGCCGAGTGAATTCTTGGTACATAGGAATGTTCAAATGAAAAAATCCTGAAAATGGCCCTAGCCAGCGCGACTCAGTAGGTTGGAGCGTCGTCTGGTGGATCGAATGGTTGTGGGTTCGATTCACAGTAGGGGCACAGGCATAGGTTTGCGGTTCAGTACCTGGTCAGGGCTCCTGCTAAAGGCGCCGGTCTCACATCAAAGTTTCTTTCTGTCCCTCCCTCCCCTCTCTCTAAGATCAGTGAGCATGCCCTCAGATGAGGAATAATAATAATAATCTCCTCTCAAAAAGCCTGAAAATGGATTATTTCAATGTGAGAAACTACTTGTTGCCTCCTGCGAACAGGTTATTACCCTTTTAAAAATATTGCATCATGGCTCTGAGGATAGGGGGAAGTATTTCGGTTTCTATTTCCAAGCACAAAGCAGTTCAAGTGTGAACTCGAGGTTGTAATAGGCAGTTTGTCAACAGCCATGACAGGAAAACAAGCACTCACACGCAGGCAGGCGACAAGTTAAGGTCCTCTGGGAAGCCTTGTGGTTACTAGAACACCGGCAGAAGAGCCTAAACAAAAGCCGGAGTTGAATCTTTCCCCAGTTGCTTTCTCTGGCCACCTGAGACACAGACAAATTCTCCTTCCACCCTCACACTCGTCCCTCTTGGGCTCTCTCCAACTGCCTAAGTACTCGACCAGTTCTTGCTGAGAGTACCAGGGCCAAGACAGGAAGCCCAGAAAGAACTCAGAACCCTGCCGGAGCTTCCCACAGCCAGCTTTCACATTGACTCAAAGAAGCCAGCCACCTGCACCACTTCCTCTCCAGAGCCCACTGTTGTCTTAGGACAAACCCAGAGGAGTGGCTGGCAGTGAAGGCTCCAGGCCATGGAGTTAAGATTTACTGCTGCCTGGACAAACAAGGTGGCCTCCATTCTTGCTCTAGCTCTTCTCTTGGAGGATGGGGAAGGTGTAGGTGTGGCAAGGTGTGTGAAATCTAATTTTGAGGGAAGGGACAGTGTCACACATCATTGAAGTTGCAATTAGGAGCTAGCTTCCAGCCTCACCTAGGTTCCTATAAATTAACTGACATTGGGCTAATCCTGACCCCTATCCAGGCCTCAATTTCTCCAAATGTAAAAGGAAGGGTCCTTCTCTCAAGGGTGCACGTCTTGCCGTAGATTCAAGCAAATTGATAGACTCCAGCCTGTCCCCCTTACTCTCCTCTCATAAGGTTTTCTAAAAATTTTCTTTGAGCCCATTTGTCCTCTAAATTGATTTACCCTTCTACTACCTCCTCTGTCCTCAGAGTACAGCCCACAGGATGTTTTCCACAGCAGCAGCCAGAGGTTGCTGGGAATTTGGCAGTGCAGCACCTCTCTCACCTCAGTTCCTGAGCCTGGAGTTCCTGAAGGCCAGAGATAACCTCTCTGCAGCAGCAGGGGTGGGGTGGGGGCTCATTTGGCTCATCTGGCTATGCCATTCCTTCCCTGGACTTCCACCTAAAGGGGTTGGCCGCACCTACTCTCTGGGGGACAGAGGGCCACTTTGCTCCTGAGCTGCCTCTTCAAAAATGGGGCCTTTGTAAGTTTAAGGATAATAACAATAAAGCGATCCTAACTCCTGCTAAAAAGACGCAGCAGATCTCAGACTGGGCCCAATCAATTCCAGGCGGTCCAAGAGAGTGCAGACTCAACATTCTGCTGCTTCTCCAGTGTTGGGTCAGATTGCAGCCTGTTCATAAAACCACACCCATGGAGAACACCAGACACAAATAGCTCCTTTCCTGCAACATATGACCATTTCTTTGGTGGGACCTGCAGTGTCCCATGCACTAGGAAAAGGCAATAGATGAAGATTCCAGCAGTCTGCTGAATTCTCTCGCAACATGATGTTGGTGCTACGTGGAATGATCCCCACTACCCAGATGTTTGGATCCTGAACCTTGCTGTGGTTTCCCAGACTGTGTCTTCCTTTTTTTTTTTTTTTTTTTTTTNTTTTTGTTTTTTTTTTTTTTGCTTTGACCTGCCTCGGGCACTGTGCATTGCATCCCGGGCCAAGAGGCAGGTGGGAGGAATGTGTCCCTTGCTCTCCCCAGGGTCAATGATCAGGAACGAGCAAGCCTGGGGCAAACATGTGGTGTTCTGCACAGGAAGTCTGACAACCCTGAAAGGCCCTGGCATGAACACCCTTCCTCCCACTGCTCCCAATCTGATTCCTCTCTGCCAGTCTGGCCAGCAAAAAACCATCCTCTGGTCTGTCCAGGGCACCAACTGGCCTTCTACCTTTTGCATTTATGATTTTCTTAGACTTCCATGTCAATTAGTTTCCCCAATTAACATCTGCTTCTAGCCAGACCAAAGTTGCCTTCTCTATCATCTTCCCCACCTCATCTTTGACTTTGGAGTCATTTAGAAAATGACTTCACAACTTCGCAAAAAATAAGATGTTCAGAGTGCCCCAGGGAAGCAAGAAAACAGTGATTATTTTAGCATCTATTAAATAAAAGGAGCTGAAGATAAATTGTTTCAAGAAATTCCCTCCACAGCCCTCCAAAGTTGGTACTATTATCTCTCACTCTACATATAAAGAAACTGAAGCACAGGGCTGAAGTGTGTTGCCCCCAAGTGTTTAGAATCTAGTAGGTCCCTCCTCCACTGAACTTCACCCAAGTATGAAGCCTTCTCTATTAACTGGGATTGTGGTCCTTAACCTCTTTACCTTCTGAGGCTGAAAAGTGCCAAATTAAAGGAGAGGCTTTGGGTGGGAGAAATAATTGTTCACCTCATCTGGCCTCAGCAATAGTCTGGTGTGACATTCAAGATCTGGAGTCATGTCTAGACTGCAGCTGACCAGTCATAGAAACTTCACATTACCTCTCTGTTTCCTCCTCATTTTTAAATTGGAAATAATGTTAATCTCCTACTCCCTACTACCACTTCATTGGGTTGATATCAGAATCAAAAGAGAATATGTTTGTGATACTGTCATGTTACAACACTGTTGGAATTCACTGATCTTGGAGGACTAATGCAGAATTTGAAGGTTCTTGTTTCTTTTGGTTGCTGGCCTTGATGCCAGTAGTCTCCATCTCCTGAGACAAGCTTGCAAAGACCTTGGTTGGGAAGTCCCCTGACCTCTTGGAGGTGCCTCTGGAGCATGACTCTGCATAGTCTGTGATCCTAAAGCTTATTGTAGTACACAGAAAGTCTGTGGGAGAGTTACAGGGTGTACCTGGTAACTCAGGTTGTTTGGAAAGTGTCCTGATTTGCAGAGCACCCTGCTACTCTGCTTGGTGTTTCAAACTCGCTTAGGGCTACAACCTGTTTGGGTCTGTAAAGCATGGGGTCAAGTGTAAACAGGAGTGCCTGCCTACACATGGTTCCTTGTAGACATTTCAGAAATCTTGTACACAGGAAATGCTTGGGTGCATGATAGCACCACGGTGGCAAAGTCTTTCCAACCAAGCAGACAGCACTCAACCTAGCCTTGAGCATTCCTAGCTTCAAGTTGGGAAATGAGCACAGGTTTTTGCTCTGAAAAGGTTAAAGTAGAAAAAGTGTGCCACTTTTTTAAATCATTGGAATGTCTCAAGATGGGGGACAGAGGAGTGAGTAAATAAATGAATAAACATTGCTGTTAGTCTTGACAGACATGTCTGGCACAGATCCGGAGGGGCTTTCAGAAGGGAATTCAGGGTGCTTTGCGGGAAGCAGTAGCTTTTGCTGTTAGTCCACGTAGCATGGGGGTCAGTGGCCCAGCCTCCTTCACCTCAGAATGCCAGTTTTAACTGGCTCCTATACTCTGTGCAAATTAAGATTATGGGGAATCCACTCTGACCTCTCCATCCCACAGAATCTCTCCTTTTCTACCTCTCTCTTTCTGTGTCTGTCTTTCTCTTTCACACACTCTCTTCCCCCCACACAATTCATTCTTTCATTCACTCATTCTTTCTGTCTCAAACGTCCTGTGGTCAGTGCACAGTATTTTTTTTTAAATTTTAGCTGTTGTTCAAGTACAGTTTTCTGCCAGTGCACAGGCTTTGATAAAATAGTTTTGGGAAAGTTTGAATTTCTACATCTTGTCACTAACTAGTTTCTTCACCTGGGGCAAGTGACTTAAGAACTGTTAAAGGAGGTCAAAAATTGTTTCTATTTTTAGGATTTTCCGGTGAATTAAATGAAAATGAATGAGTGACAAATAACAGTGGTCATTCAGTGATAGCTACTAATGTGAATAAAACAATCTCTGATAAAGTGGCTTCTTGTGTAATGTGTCAAAGCATGCAAAATGGCTAGAAGGGGTAAATGTAATTCACCATATTTGTGGGGTCTTATAAAAATGTGTTGTATAAGTTACTTTTAAAATCTCTTCCAAACATGAGTCTATGATTACAGTACCTTATCCTGCTTGTGGTGATACCAAGTGATGACAGATGCATTTGTCCCTCAGATCCCCAAACAGCAATTCTATTGTCATCTGGAGATGCCCTAATTGACTCCTTATCAGTCCAGACCTAACAAGGGCTAAGCTGCTACCTCACCCCCTCCTTATAATAGAGCAAATTTTCCCTGATCCCGCAGCCCATTGCTGCCCAGGCCAACCAAGATCCTGACCCTTAAGTAATGTGGACCAACAGGAAGATTGTCTTTTCCTTCATTTCCATTCCAATGTCTTATCAGGTGAAGTGAAGATAAGAAGACTATCAATAGAGCCCAGAATTGTGAGAGGAGTCACAAAATTAAACCTAAGGGATTGAAAGTAGAAGGCAGGGAGGAAACTGGCCTTGATCTAAATACATGGTGGGGGTTGGGATTATATATTGAACTTCTGCAACCTCATCAGTTTCCCCTTTTAAAATAGTGCTTAATTATCAACTGCTCAACTCAACTTCTACCCCTAATTAGGTGCCCAGAAGCATGACAATGACTTACAATGCCTTGAGTCAATCCTGGGCCTGAGCTGTGCCAGTAGCTGAGGGGTGGAAATGTATTCTCAAGATAAAGAAGGTGATGAAGTGTAGACGACAATGGGCACTTGACTGGGGTGCCCTAAACTAGCCAAGTGATCTTCGATAAGTCACTTAAGCTATCTGGGTTTCTACTGAACTCCTAAATTAATCTGAGATAGCTGGACTGGATGATTCCAGAAGCCCTTCCACTCCTAAAGAACTATGACAAAAGTTCTGTGTAAAAAGTCGAGATACAGTTTGATAGCATTGAGAGAATAGTTGGGTGGAGCCAGAAAGGGGCCTGGGACATGGCTTTTCTAGGCTCTTTGGATGATTTCTGAGCAGAGGGTTTTTCCTTAGAAATAAACAAGAAATATCCATTATCCATTACTTTACAAATACAGATCGAGGGAAAGTGCAGCTGAACAGATAAAATAGAGGCAGATTACTGTGGCCTGGTAAGAATGCACCAACCTCTTTCCCAGGGACATGATGATCCCAGGTTCTGGCTAAATCTGTCAATCATAGTTGAAAAGTATATATTCTTTAACTGCACCTGTATTGGACAGCATTTTATGTCTCTGGAAAACTATTTTATTTTATTTTAAATATTTTATTTATTTATCTTTAGAGAGGAAGGGAAGGAGAGAAGGAGAGAAATATCAATGTATGGTTGCCTCTCGTGAGTCCCCTGCTGGGAACTGGCCTGCAACCCAGGCATGTGCCCTGACTGGGAATCGAACCGCGATTGTGTGGTTCGCAGGCCCGTGCTCAATCCACTGAGCTACACCAGCCAGGGCTCTGGAAAACTATTTTAAACTCCTGTAGTTTTGCTTGGCCTTGGTTAGCCTAACTGCAGGAAGTGGTATTTGTTCCTTAGGGAATTCACTAGTCAGAAATCATGTGGGGTTTTGTCTCTCAATCCTCTCCAAGCATTTAAGCGCGTGCTAGCACCACAGTGGCGGAGTCTTTCCAACCAGGCAGATGGCACTCAACCTAGCCTTGAAAGCTCCTAGCTTGAAGTGGGGAAGCTACTTGAAGGGAGGGCACAATTATCTCTCAGAGTTTTCAGAGGCATCTGACAGTGACAAGGTTGGCAACCCTAGCCAGCTGATGTCTTTGGCAGGATCACATTCAGTTTAGCTTGTGAGCTATGGGCTGAGTAGTTCTGGACTCCTTAAATATCAACCACAAGGAATATTTTCACAAGTAAGAAAAATATTTTAATATAAAGTAATAAATCATGGAAAGTATTTCTCAATTAAGAAAATGATTTCAGTGTACTCTTTACATTTGGATTTGGTTTGTACCATTTAAGTTCTTATTAAGTCTACGTAATATACATTTCAGACAGCTCATTCTGTAATCAATGAGTCCCTAACTTTAAGCCATCCTTGTTTGAGTCAGCATATTTTCAGTTGCCTTTCAATAACTGTTATATTTTTTTCATATCAAAAATCTGAATATGTATATGAAGAGAAGAAAGAGAATTCTAAGCTGTTGCAGCATAGATGATTGTAGTTTGGCTTACTTTTCTGTTCAACCAAACAGTAGGTTATCTAGATAGGCAACCTCATTGGATTTGGGAAGAATCTAACCATGCTTGGGTTCTCGACTACTTTGGATTTTCTGGGAGAAGAAATAATATGGTTAGGGTTAAAAGCTCTAGAAATACCATGGCTTTCTCCTGGCTACCAAGTAGAATTATGTAGCTTTGGCCATGTGAGTCTAGTGTCCATGCATTTGTATGCTGTATGCTCAGATAGTTGTTCTGAATATAATTTTGAAGAAGTATGCTTTGTTGTTAACAGTCTTTTTCTATCTGGCTTAGAGAGGCAAAATTTTTTCTTTAAACTCTTGGGGTCAAGACTTATAGTCATTGCACCTTGGATGATCTATCAGATTGACATTTAAAAAAGGATCTGACTGGTATAGGGGTTTGAGGCATCTTATTGTTCAGTGGTTTCTGACTTGACCTGCTCTTTGTGATTTAATTTCTTGCCTCCTTTGTACTTCATTTCAGTCACGCCTGAATACCATCTATAACATATTTTCTTAGGTGAAATGCATTTCAAATTCTAATCTGTAGTGTCCTGCCTCAGTAATAGGAGGAGAAACAGTGATTTATAATCATGTTGACTCAATATTTAAATAAAACAGTCACGCTTATGTGTTCGTGAAGAGTGGGAAGCCCTTCTTGGCCCTGTTGCTAGATAGCTGTGTCACTCTGGCAAGTTATTCAAATTCTCAGAGCCTCAATTTCCCCATTTTTGAAAAGAATTATGTTGATGAATAAAGGATTAGTACAGTGCCTGGCACCTAGTTATTGCTGAGTAAATGTTTAATGCTCTTCTTAAAAATCTCCCTCTGTGTCTATAAGAAAACTTCTCAGACATTTAAAATTAAGAACTAGCCCTGGCTGGAGTAGCTCAGTGGATTTAGCGTGGGCCTGCGAACAAAGGGGTTGTGGTTCAATTCCCAGTCAGGGCACATGCCTGGGTTGCAGGCCAGTTCCCAGTGGAGGATGCACAAGAGCCAACCATGCATGGATAATTCTCTCCCTCTCTCCTTTCCTTCCCCTCTAGTGATAAATAAATAAAATATTTAAAAAACATTATTTAAAAAAAGAACTAAAAATACAGGGTAGGCTTTGACTTAAATTATTACTGGTTTGGGCCCTGGCTGGTGTAGCTCAGTGGACTGAGCGCAGGCCTGCAAACCAAAGGATCAAGGTTCAATTCCCAATCAGGGCGCATGCCTGGGTTGCAGGCCCGTTCCCAGCAGGGGATGCACCAGAGGCAACCATACATTGATATTTCTCTCCCTCTCTCCTTCCCTTCCCCTCTAAAGATAAATAAATAAAATATTTTTAAAAATTATTACTGGGTTGGACTTATCTGTATCCAACCCCCTTTTTAAGAAATAGTGCAGAGTAAGTATACAAATCGAAAGAAAGGTTGTAGTTTGGGTTTTCTGTTATTATTTGTGGTATGTCTGAAAATAAGCCTTGCCCCTTTCTACACCATGAATCACAAGAGATCACAACTCCTCAACTCTCTTCCTCATTAGCCTGTGAGCTCTTTCTCAAGGAATGATGAGAACTGTGTCCTTCTCTTCACTGTCTCCTCAGAATAAAACCCAGTGTGTGTCTTATACTCATGATATAAGAGCTATTTTTATTGCAATACTAGATTAGTTTTAGTTGCTAAATGACATAAATCAGAGGCAAGATTTCATATAATACAAGAATTCAAACGGAGTAGCAATAGGCTTAAGTAGTCCTAAAAGATGGTGTGGATGGAGCATGCCTGAGTGTGGAGGAATTTCCAAATTGCCTTTCCTCAAAAAAAAAAAAGCAAAAAACAAACAAGCAAACAAAAACCCAACACATACACACACAAAACCCAAACTGGAAAGGTGCATCTACAGATAAAATGAGGCTATACTGTGAGACATAAAGATACACAATTTGTACAATTTCTTTGTAAATCCCCCAAAGGTTTTAGCATTTTATCTTATTGTTTGCATATTGTACAAATCGAAACCTAGTTTGCCTTTTGTAATTAGAAATACTTGCAGACCTCTTCTTTGTGAAAATGGAGAACCCCCACTTTTGTGTATGTCAATACTACCTTTGCTACCAAATAATTAAAATGATCCTTTCAAAGTAATAGCCTGAGTAATCAGCACTCTTCAGACATTTATGCTGAGAAAGAAATTCAGCAAGGTCCCAAATGATGCAGATTAGCTTGTGTTATAAGAAATACCACCACACACACAACTTCCATATAGCAGTAAGTTCCACTGATGGTTCTGATGGCTGGGTTTCAAGCACTTTTTGTAGCTGAGTTTGGCACCTGCCCACACAGTTTGTTCTAGCAGGATTTAACCTGTTGCTGGAGCTAAATTCTGGGTCCCTGCGAGGCCAGAGTGCTGTGGATCAGTCATGGAGAGTGGATGACATGCACGTCTGCTTGCAGACACAGCTGACAGCCTTATGTAACCAGAGGCAGTGGGATATGGCTGATTGCGATTCTCAATACTAATAAACTGTTCCCTGGCTAAACCACACATTGTAACTGTTGTAACTGTTCCCTGGCTAAACCACACATTGGTGTTTTCACTGGTGATTGTAAAAAAAAACCATCACTAACACAATTCCAGAATGGACTGATTCATTTTTTCTGTTGGTAAAGTATGTTGTAGGATGAACAGACACTGTAGGCAATCTCATAATGATAATTTAAAAGAAAGTCAGGAGAACTCAATATAGAACTCAGAAGACAATTATGCAAAATGGAGTCAACTCACTGAACTGTTTTTAACCTGGACTCCTCAAACTGAAAACAGCGAGAAGATATGAACTAGTTGGTAAATGCAAAAACATTTTCTAAGGGCTTATTGCAGGAGAAGACTGCATGGAAGGGAGAGAGAAGAGTCATAATAAGACAATACTATCATACTAAATAAAGGTGAAACTCTATTAATTTCTTCCCTCCAGATTATAGGGTGCAAACATCGTGAGTTTTCTCTCTCCCACTTTCCTTATTTTTTTCTTTCACTTTCTCTATGTCTGCTATTTTAATGTATTTTAGATAAAAAATTTGGAGGGTTTTGTTATTTTCCCTTTTATAGCTCCTCAATTCATTGCTATCTCATACTCCCCCCCCAATATCTGAAAACATGGACAGACTCTTATTTATATAACTCTAAGTTCATCATGAACAGGAAATCATTTAAATATGCTTAGGAGATGTTGAGTAAGGAATGTTCTATAGTGTTCTTCTCAGGAAAAGAAAATCCCAAGCTTAATATTCACCATATGAATAGGGAATAAAGTTCATTCATTCAGTAGTGTTCACTGAGTGCCTACCCTCTATCAAGCACTGTGACAGGACTTCCGTCTCCCCAATGTAAGCATTCTTTAATAAAGTAAAATGTGAACATGTGATCCAATTCTATTCTGCTTCTTATATATATTATACATGCACTGAGTACCTAGGAGTATGTATCAAGCACTAGATTCTGGGACACAACAATGAATAAAGGACAGTCCTTTGTCACCAGGTATTTGCAGTCTTAGACAAGGGAGATAAATAAGCAGGCAAATACAATACAACTTTTAGCAGTTGCTACATTCTAATTATGAAGCATGAATGAGGAAATGCCATTTCTTATTAGAAATAATCTCAAGACCTCCCAAGTCTTGAGAGAGCTCTAGGAATATTCTGAATTAATGGGAATGAACATAGAGCCAGTACTTATCTCTTTCCTTGTTTTTCCTTTCCTTTGGGTTCTCTCACCTGGCTTCCCAATGCTCCCAGGTCCTTATTGATTCATTTTTTAAATTTTAATCTATTTTAATTGTTGTTCATGTGCAGTTATCTGTCTTTTATTCACATCCCAACTCACCCCTCAGTGCTCCCCACCTCCCTCCCATTTCCACCTGCTTTAGTTTTTGTCCATGTGTCCTTTATACTTGTTCCTGTAAACATTTCTTCCCCTTTATCCCTGAAATTCCCTCCCCTCTCCCCTCTGGTCCCTGTCAGCCTGTTCTCTATTTTGGTGTCTTTGGTTATATTTTGCTTGCTTGTTTGTTTTGTTGTTTAGCTTCCTGTTAAAGGTGAGATCATATGGTATTTGTCTTTCACCGCCTGGTTTATTTCACTCAGCATAATGCTTTCCAGTTCCATCCATGCTGTTGCAAAGGGCAGTAGCTCCTTCTTTCTTTCTGCTGCATAGAATTCCATTGTGTAAATGTACCATAGTTTTTAGATCCATTCATTTACTGATGGGCACCTTGGTTGCTTCCACCTCTTGGCTATAGTAAATTGTGCTGCTATGAACATTGGGGTGCATAGGTTCTTTTGGATTGGTGTTTCAGGGTTCTTAGGGTATACTCCTAGCAGTGGGATTGCTAGGTCAAAAGGCAGATCCATTTTTAGTTTTCTGAGAAAATTCCATACTGTTTTCCATAGTGGTTGTATCTGCAATCCCACCAACAGTGAACTAGGGTCCCCTTTTCTCCACAACCTCTCCAGCACTTGTTGTTTGTTGCTTTGTTTATGATGGCAATTCTCACTGGTGTAAAGTGGTATCTCATTGTGGTTTTAATTTGCATCTCTCTGATAGCTAGTGATATTGAGCATCTTTTCACGTGTCTCTGGATATTCTGTATGTCCTTCTTGGAGAAATGTCTATTGTGTTCTTCAGTTCAGAAATTGTATTAATCATTTCCTCTTGGCCCTTGTTGATAGTTTCTTTTCCTTTTTATTTTCCTTTTTATTGTTGATATAGTTTGCAGTGAGTTCATTGTAGTTGCCCTGCAGTTTCTGGTAGCTCATTGTGAGCTCTTTGAACTTCCTGATAACCAGTGCTTTGAATTCAATACCTGATAGCTGACTTGCCTCTATTTCATCTAGCATTCTTTCTCAGGCTTCCTCCTTTCCTTTCATTTGAGGATTGCTTTTTGTCTTCCCATTGTTTGTGAGACGCTTCTTGTTAGTTTTATCTTCTTAAATTGATTTGTTCTGGCCCCCGAGGTCTATGGTGTGAACTTCTGTGGTAGAATACCTGTGAGATTTAGTGGTGTGGTCTCCTTGATCTTCTAAGCTCACTAGTCTTGGGCTGTCGTTTAATTTGGCTCTGTTTGTCTTTGGGTTTTGATTGTTTTGGGGTCTTTCTTTTGTGGGTCTTTCCCACCAGTTGGTTAACTGATGGTCACTCTGTCTACCACCTCTTGTAATTTGTTGTGCTGGTGAGGGCAGGTTTTGTTGAAGCTAGTCCTTCTGTGTGTACAAGGTTTTGAGAATTCTCATTTGCTCTCGTTCAGTTGTTTGTATTAGGTAGTTTCTCCACTACTTAGTTGTATTTCCTCCTGGATTGAGGTTTGTGTGGTTTCTGCTCCCTTCTTCACCTTCTTCTGTTGTTATCTGTTGGTGGTTCCTTTGTTGTTGGGTTTCCTCTTCCAGTGGGTATCCTGGTGTTCACCGCTTCCACCTACTCTTTTTTGTGATGAGTTGGAGGGGAAGGCAAAAGTGTTTATGACAGCAGGAGAGTATTCTATGATATTTACTGTAGCAGCTGGTAGAGAAGAGATGGGAGATCCTTTGGCTATGTATAGTGTTAACCATAATCTTCAACCCAACTAGCCACTTTTAAGAAAGGATGGAAAGAAGATAAGACTCTTGTTTGGGGAGGCAAGGATTTTTAGTTGGATCTAGAAAGCAGTGAGGTTGTTGGAGGTCAGATTCTGAGGTAAGGTGAGAGTAAAGGATAGTAAATATGTGTAGTGTGTGACAGAATAGAGTTAACCACTACAGTAACAGAGTTCATGAAACCGTGAACTGGGCTAAGATCTGGGAGGGGTGATATGAAGTATTTACAGTTGTATAGAACAGCTATTATTTACAATAATATTAGAGCAACAATGGTATGACAGAATCTATGTGATCTGGATAACACAAATAGGAGGTATAGAACTTTGAGTAGTGTGCTAGAGGAACACAAGTGACATGAAGGATAGTAAATTAGCAATACACTGTGGAGGAGAGAACAGGGGAAACCTGTTAAATGATACATTATAACAAGCCAAACTTAGAAGACTATACAGAAAGAATAGGTGTACAAAAATACTATTAAAGTAAAAGATGTAAGAATAATGAAAAAATAATAATGATACAAATATGCAGTAACTTGCAGGTTCTCTGCAATAGGAAAGTGAGATTTTTCTCACTGTCTCAACTGTTGGGATGCCCCTTCTTTGAGTCAAACTCTGGTCCTTTCACAGTTCCAAGTTTTTTGTCTCACTTGTGGGTATTTAAAAAAAGGCAGGAGAATTGAGGAAGAAGATATAAAATTGGAAAGGAAGGAAGGAGGAATAAAACAAGAGAGAAAGAAAGAGAGGAAAAAGGTATTGAAGGATAAAAAATTAAAAAAATAAAAAAAATAAAAGATTAGTTAAAAAAAACACCTTTGGTTGGTTTCAAATTGGCCAAACCCAGTTTTTCTGGTCTTGGTGGCTGAAGCAGGCTGAGGGGAGATTGGTGTGGCCTTTCTCCCAGATGTGTACTCAGCTAGTCTTGTGAGCCCTCTCCCAAGAGCTAGTCTGGAGCCTCTCCTCAAAGCCCCAAGACCCAGGTCTTCCTCAGAGCACTCTTTCCTCAGGGGTCATCGCCCTGGGCTGGGGTGCGGGCTCTCGAACCTGGCCAGGCTGCGCTACCCTTCCCAGTGCTATGGGGGAACACAGGGCCTTCCAAGGAACCTCGGGATTGCTGCAGCCTGGCTGGGTGGGGAGTAGGCCAAGAGGCTGTCACAAGAGAATTCCCCAAACAGCTTTTCTTTTTGAGAAATTCCTCCTATCAAGCCTGCTGCTCAGTACAGTCCAATTCTTCAGCCAGACCAGTGACTATCAGGGTCAGTGCAGATCACTGCGGGGCTCTCAACTCTCCCAAGCCCGCGACCACAGACTCTACGGATGATCATAGCCCTTGTGTGTTTGCCTTTTTGTCCTTATTCCCCTCTCTGCAACTTCAAGCAACCAGGTCTCTTCTGCTGCTGCTTCAGCCCTGCTTGGCCAGGGAGGGAGGGAGCAGTTGACCTGGTTCTCTTCCAGGGATTCTGTGGCAGTCCTGGGCTCCCAAAGAGTCTGTGGTAGACTCAGCACTGGGCGCTGGGCCTGGGGCTTACAGCTGCCTCTCTGTGCTGGTCCCTGGGACCTTATTGTCCTGGAGTAGTCTCCTCACCTTCTGGTTTTTCAGTGTCCGCTACAATTTCTAGTCTCTTATTTTCATATATGCTGGGGTACTATTGGCTGTTTGCTCTGTTCCTCCATAGATCGGCCCGGTTTTTCTCCTGTGTGTAGGGGGAAGTGGAATCTGCTCTCACCTACTTCATTGCCATCTTTCAACTCTCTATCTTATTGATTCATTTTCCATCTAATAAGCACCTACTGATTTTCTACTATGTAGCAAGTATTATACAACATGGGGCAGGTACTGGAATAAGGCTGTTTCAGCCCTCAAGGAACTCCCAATCTAGTGAGGAGATAGATAAGGAAAGAGTTCATTACATTTGATACTTACTGTGTGGTAAAAACATATACACTGCAACTTACCAGCTACTATCCAGTTATGTATTAGGTCTGCATTAGATGTTGGGCATGACAATTACAATATAAATAATTATATTTATTGGGGTTATTAATTTTTACATTTAAAAACTCACAGTTTTAGTGATTAAAATGTTATTACACCTAGGACATTTTGAATGCTTATGTTTCCAGGCACTTTACCTGTAGCACTTATTTGAAACAATCTCCAGTTCTGACCAGTGTGGCTCAGTTGGTTAGGCGTTGTTCCACAAAGTGAAAGGTTGCCAGTTCCTTTCCCAGTCAGGTTGTATGTCTGGGCAGGTTGTATGTCTGGGATGCGGGTACGATCCCCAGTGCATGTGAGAGGCAACCAGTTGATGTTTCTATCTCATATCGATGTTTCTCTTCCTCTCTTTCTCCTTCCCTTCCCCTTTCTCTAAAAATAAATAAATAAGCAAACAAATATTTAAATAAATAACAATCTCCAGTTTGCATGTAAGAAAACAGGCACAGAGAGATTCAATAATTTGTTTAAGCTCCCCTGGCTAGTTAGTGGCAGATCTGAAATTAAACTCTAAGGGTTATCTGAATCCAAAGCTTGCTTTCTATCTTTCTTTTATAATTTTTTTCATTTTTTATTGTTGTTCAAGTACAGTTGTCTCCATTTTCACCCCACCATGCCCCCCTGTCCCACCCATCCACACCTCCCACCCTTGAACCTACCCACTTTGGCTTTGTCCATATATCTTTTTTAAAATTTATTTATTTATCTTTAGAGGGGAAGGAGAGAGGGAGAGAAACATCAATGTATGGTTGACTTTTGTGCATCTCCTGCTGGGAACTGGCCTGCAGGGAACCAGCCTGCAACCCAGGCATGTGCCCTGACTGGGAATCGAACTGCGATCCTCTGGTTCGCAGGCCCGAGCTCAATCCACTGAGCTACACCAGCCAGGGCTCATATATCTTTTACACATGTTCCTTGAAGGCCCTTTCCCTATTATTCCCTATTATCCTTCTCCCCTCTCCTCTCTGGTTACTATCACTTTGTTCTTTATTTCAATGTCTCTGGTTGCATTTTGCTTGTTTGTTTGTTCTGTTGATTAGGTTCCACTTATAGGTGAGATCATGTGGCATTTGTCTTTTACCACCTGGCTTACATCACTTAGCATAATGTTTTCCAGTTCCATCCATGCTATCTCAAAGGGTGGGAATTCCTTCTTCCTTTCTGCTGTGTAGTATTCCATTGTGTAAATGTACCACAGTGGATTAAAAAGTTCACATTCTTATCCAGTACTCTATCAAAAAGAAAAGCCAACCTCTGGCTACAAGATACTCACAGTAGTGAGGAAGATGGAGAAAAAAACATGTAATTATTATACCATAGGACACTGGGATGAAAGTGAAGAAATACATCTTTGTTGAGGGTATTAATTAGAAAAGAAAATGATAACAGATGATTCTTTCTTTTTTTAAACAAAGAAGTATCTCAAGTTTATTTGTTGCTGTGGTAAAATATGCATAACATAATACTTATCACTTTATTTTTTTAGATTTACTTATTTATTTTCGAGACAGAGAGAAAGGGAGGGAGAAAAAGAGGGAGAGAAACATCAATGTGCAAGAAAAAACATTGATCAATTGCCTCTTTCACACCCCAACTGGGGATCTGGACTCAGGCCAGGCATACACCCTGACCTGGAATTGAACCAGCAACTCTTTGGCTCTCAGGTTGGCACTCAATCTACTGAACCACATCAGCTATGGCTTACTTTAACCATTTTTAAGTACAATTTAGTGACATCCACCACATTTAAATTGCTGTATAGCAATCACCAACATCCATGTCCAGAACTTTTTCATCATCCCAAACTGAAACTCCATACCCATTAAAAAATAACTCACCACTTCCCTGCACCCCAGCCCTTCATAACCTCTATTCTACTTTCTGTGTCTATAAATTTGACTATACTACTTGCTTCATATAGGTGGAATCATACAATATTTGTTCTTTAGTGTCTTGCTTACTTTACTTAGCATAATGTCACAAGGTTCATCCATATTGTAGCAATGCAACACACTCAATTCTTTTTAATGACTGAATAATATTCCATTGTGTGTATATATTATATTTTGTTTATTAATTTCATCTGCTGCTGAACACTTGGGTTCTTTCCAACTTTTGGCTATTGTGAATAAGGCTTCTATGTACAAACATCCATTTAAGTTGCTGTTTTCAGTTCTTTTGGAGTGGAATTGCTGGGTAATATGGTAGTTTTATGGTTAACCTTTTGAGAAATTAACACTGTTTTCCCTAGTGGCTGAACAATTTAACATTTCCACCAGCAACACACTAGAGTTATAATTGCTTTACATCCTCATCAACACTTATTTTGTTTGTTTGTTTTTAAAATTATAAGCATCCTAGTAGAAATGAAGTGGTATCTTATTGTAGTTGTAATTTTTTCCCTAATGAGTAAGAACAATGCTGTGCATCTTTTCTTTTTTAAATATATTTTATTGATTATGCTATTATGTTTGCCCAAATTTTTCTCCTTTGCCTCCCTCCACTTGGTATCCCTATTCCCTCCACCAGTCCCCGCCTTAGTTCATGCCTGTGGGTCATGCACATAAATTCTTGACTACTCCATTACATATACTGTTCTTAACCTCCCTGTCTATTTTGTACTTATCAATTCATGCTTCTTAATCCCTGCACCTTTCCACCCTTCCTTCTTTTCCCCTCCCAACTGATAACCCTCCAAATGACCTCCATATCTACGATTCTGTTCCTGTTCTGCTTGTTTGTTTAGTTTGTTATTTGGATTCAGTTATTGATATTTATTAGTTTATTGCCATTTTAATGTTCATTGTTTTGATCTTCTTTTATTTATACAATTCCCTTTAGCTCTTTATCTGCCCTTCAATTCTAAATGATAGCTTTGCTGGATAGAATAATCTAGGTTGCAGGTCCTTGCTTTTCATCACTTTGGATAATTCTTGCCAGTGCCTTCTAGCCTGCAAAGTTTCTTTCATGAAATCAGCTGACAGTCTTTTTGGGAACTCCTTTGTAGGTAACTCTTTGCTTTTCTCTTGTTGCTTTTAAGATTTTCTCTTTATCTTTATCCTTTGGCATTTTAAATATGATGTGTCTTGGTGTGGGCTTCTTTGGGTTCATCTTGTTTGGGACTCTGTGCTTCCTGGACTTGCATGTCTGTTTCCTTTGCCAAACTAGGTAATTTTTTTTCTCATCATTTTTTCAAATAAGCTTTCAATTTCTTGCTCTTTCTCTTCTCCTTTTGGCATCCCCATGATTTAGATTTTGGTACACATAAAGATGTCCCAGAGGTTCCTAAGTCTATCTTCATTTTTTGAATTCTTATTTTTCTTCCTGATGTTCTGATTGAATACTTTTTCCTTCTTTGTGTTCCAAATCATTGATTTGATTCTTGACTTTATCCTCTCCACTGTTGATTCCCTGTAGATTTTTCTTTTTCTTTTTTTAGGTATTATTTATTTATTTTTAGACAGAGGGGAAGGGAAGGAGAGGGGGGGGGAGAAAAACATCAATATGTGGTTGCTTCTCATGCAGCCCCCACTGGGGACCTGGCCCATAACTGAGGCATGCACCCTGACTGGGAATTGAATCAGTGACAGTTTAGTTCACAGGCTGGTGCTCAATCTACTGATCCACACCAGCCAGGCCAGATTTTTCTTTATTTCACTTAATGCAACCTTTATTTTTGCCTGGGTCTTTTTTTTATGCCACTGAAATACCCAGTGGGTTCCTGGAGCATCCTGATAACCAGTGTTTTGACCTATGCATCTGCTAGGTTGCTTATCTCCATTTTTTTAGGGTTTTTTTTTTTTAGTTCTGTTCTGTTCTTTTATTTGGGCCATATTTCTTTGCCTTCTCATTTTGGCAGCCTCCCTGTGTTTGTTTCTGTGTATTAGGTAGAGCTTCTTTGACCCCCTGTCTTAGTACACCTATTACATTGTATGGGGCAGAACCTTAGGTACTCATTAGGGCAGAGCAACCCATGTCACTACTCTGTGGCTCTGTGTGGGGGAGGGTTCACAGAGGGGACAATGCTGCTGCCTGGCCTCTGGAGTTTTGCCTGGGAGGAATCTCGTTCCCTACTCACACTTCACTTTCTCCCCACATGCCACTGGTGCCCTTCCAGGTGTTTCCCTGGTGTTGAATCCCAGACATGGTGGATCTGTGTGAGTCCTAAGTCCATTGCAGGTCCTTTAAGAGGACACAATTTCTTCCACTACTCCAAACTCCACTGGTTTTTATAGCCAGAAGTTATGGAGACCTATTTTCCTGGTACTGGGACCCTCAGCTAGTTGGTCTGAACTAGGGCTGGGATCTCTCACTCCTGAGGTACCCCTCCCATTTTTTATCCACCACATATGGATGTAGGACCACCCATTCTTTTCTTCACACCTCTCTACCCATGTGGATGAATGTGGTTTCTTTAAGTCCTTGGTTTTGGGACTTCCACACAGCTCAATTTTCTGACAATTCTGGATGATATTTGTTTTGTAGTCTAGCTGTATTTTTTGCTATAGTTGTGTGCAGAGGCAAGGCATGCTTACCTATGCTTCCATTTTGGTCAAAAGATGTTATGCATCTTTTCATATGTTTATTGGCCATTTGTATATTTACTTTGGAAATACATGTATTTTATTATATTTACCCATTTTTCAATTAGGATGTTTGTTTTTTTGTTGTTGAACTGTAGGAGTTCCTTATATATTCTTGATATCAATGCTTTATCTGACATATGATTTGTAAATATTTTTTCCACTCAGTAGTTTGTCTTTTTGCTTTCTTGATGGTATCTTGTAATGTACAAAAGTTCTTAATTTTGAAGAAATCTAATGATCAATTATTTTTCTTTTTTTGCCTATGCTTTTAGTGTCACATCCATGATGTCTGTCAAATCAAATGTCTGAAAATTTTCTCCAGTGATTTTTTTCTGAGTGTTACAGTTTTAGGTCTTATATTTGTGTCTTTCATTCACTTTGAGTTGATTTCTGTATATGGTCTAAAGTAAGGGTCCAATTTCATTCTTTTGCATGTGTATATCCAGTTTTCCCACTACTGTTTGTTGAAAAGACTGTTCTTTTCCTATTAAACAGTTTTTGCATGTTTGCCCCAAACCAATTCACTATATATATGAGGGTTGGTTCTATTTTGAGTGTGGGCCTCTCTCACCATCATGACATAGTTTCTTAGTAGACTGGGAGGGGAGATTCCATGATCCTGGGGCTTAAAGATTGCTAAACAAGGCTTAAATAACACAGCTTTACCTCTTGTCTCAACATATAGGGCAGTATAATTCCAAAAACATGTTAAAATATAGCAGTCACACTCATAAACTTTGCCTTCTATTTTTTTAGGCACTCAAATAAGTATTTGTTGAACAAATATTAAAAGCACTTTATTCATTTGGTAATGATACAGTAAAATGCAGTTTCCATATTTGAAGATGTCATAGTTTATGTAAAAGCCATTGGAATTCCTCAAATTAGAATCTGTGACATTTTCAAATATTCTGATGACTTCTTAACTTTAAAGGAGTTTTGAAAGTTTCAAAAATTCAAAGAGTTCTTTGATTATTATTCTTTTTCTCTTTCCCCCCCTCTGGCCTTTATGTTATACAACATAGTACAGACCCAGATCTCTCTTTGATAAAAACGCTATTAATCTTTCTCACACCTAGGAAGTGAGTACATAATGACAGAGAGTAAACAGATTTCTCCACATTTACACTTCATAAACATGAAGCCGTAATAAGTAGACCAAGCTGTTCATTCTTTCTCCATGAGTATAATATGCTAAGCATGGCACAAGGTAGAATACTATGCTATTTTTTATAATATTGCATTCCATACCAGCTATATGACAAGATTCTTGGGTGCTCAGTGGAATAAATGTGTCCTCCACAAGAGTTAGAAAGTCTTTTCTGCAGACATGTGTAGCACAGTTCTCTGTACTGTGAACCTGAAATCATTTATAGGAACTCACTTGAGGCTGGCAACTCAGTGATTTCCTATGGACAGACAGTAGGGCCTGCCTAACAGGGACCTTTTTGTGATTGACTGCTGAGCCTCCATCAGAGAAGATCGATAGTTGGCATGGCAACGAGCTCCTTTCTCTAGAAATGAGCTCCTTTTATTAAATTTTGTCATCTATTGATCAATTCCTGATCCACATATGAAAATATGACAAGCAGTTAATGAGACACAGATCTGGTTGACTTAAACAACAATAACAAAAATATGCAAGAGAGTTAGGGCTGAATCTTTTTCTATGAATTTGGTCCAAACATTGTAACATGAATAATGACTGGTACAGCAAGAATCCATTTGTGAGGATGTAGATGCACCAAGACAGGGAAGTGGAATGAATAAAACACACTTTCACAGTGAGTTTTATTCTCTTTAGATACTTTAAGACAAGGCTTTTTTTTTCATACCATGTGAGCTCATATTTTCCAAGTCTTATGGTGAAAGACAGAGTAGTTGGCTAGTCTGTGGGCAGGCTAGGGCATTTCTATGCTTTAGATATTAATGGTGCCACCACTTTTCCTGCAATTTTAGGCTGCCAGGTTTTGTATGCAAAAGAAGGAACTTGAAGAAGAGAGAGGATCCCATTGTGAAGAAAAATGGTCAAGACCAAGGATATGACTTTGACTCATTCCCTTCCCATTTTTCTTTCTTCAACTTCCTTTCCATTTCCTGGCCACTCAGCAAGTATCTTCACTGACTTTGTCTGACCCAAATAGGAAACTGATTTGTCCTATTTAGTTGAGAATCCTCAGGGGTGCATCTTTCTTCCATTAACCAAGCTCATGTCACTCTAAAAAATAAAAATGGTGTAACACACTCGAGTATCTAAATTATGGACTAAAATTACATAAAGGACCTTGATTCCAGATAAACTGCATAGTTCAGAAGAAAAATTATGCCTTAAAAAAAGATGTGCTCCGATCTGTATTTATATTAAAGATAATAACAATTCTGCTCTCAATTTATTCATATCTGATTTTAAAAGATTTATTTAATCTAGATCCTTATTGTTATGACAGATTATCAAGGATCTAGGAGTCATCCCCATTAGGACACTTCATGTAGTTCAAAAACTGTCAGCTTCTTATTTACTCATATAACATTGAGTATGATAATACATCATGACAACTATTGGGAAAAACTACCTGAGATTCTGTGTTATTGTGTGGCATCTACTTGTATAAGAATTTATTATTATAAAAATAAATTCATTCAATAATGACACTACTGAAAGAGCAGCCTTGAGAACTCTGGCAGGGATTCCAAACCTGAATTAAAATGGACTATTTTGCATAGGGGAAATTAGACTCTGATAAGTGATTTCATTATGTCTAATATTATCAAAATGACTGCTGGAAGAATTAAAAGTGATTAGCTGTGGCATTTAAGTGGTGCCTATTTGCTTCTGGAAGTGTCTGGAAACTTTAAAAAATGCAACTGGCTAAAGGCAAACTAAAATAATCTAGGACCAATAGCTATTTTATATATGTATATGTGGATGTGTATATGTGCCTTTGGAATTTTACTGGGTATTTTTTAATAGTAGTATTCTAAGTATCATATGTAGTAAACAACATTTCTTAGACATAAAAAACCCACCGAGTAATCCAATTCAACTTAAAAATAAATGTTTGACCCTGGCTGGTGTGGCTCAGTGGATTGAGTGCTGGCCTGTGAACCAAAGGATTGGCAGTTTGTTTCCTAGTCAGAGCACATGCCTGGGTTGTGTTCTAGATCCCCAGTAGAGGGCGCACATGAGAGGCAACCACACATTGACATTTCTCTCCCTCTCTTTCTGCCACCCTTCCCCTCTGCCTAAAAATAAATAAATACAATCTTTAAAAAAATAAATATTTGATACCTGTTACAAACAAGGAAAGTGGTACTAGGTCCTACAGGGCAAAGATAGCTAGTTTCAGAATCTAGAATATGTTGATCTAAATAATAAAACCACAGACTGGTAACAGCCTCATGCCTTTACCAAAATTATGCCTTGTCAGACTAATCAGATGGGTTTTTTTTTGTGACCAAGGGCTCAGCCTATTAGGTCAAGTAGCTATTGTGACTGGCATCTAACCTGGGTGTCTCTCAGTTTTTTTTAAGATTTTTTATTTATTTATCTTTAGAGAGGAAGGAGAGAGGGAGAGAAACATCAATGTATGGTTGCCTTTTGTGCATCCCCTGCTGGGAACTGGCCTGCAGGGAACCAGCCTGCAACCCAGGCATGTGCCCTGACTGGGAATCAAACCACGATCCTCTGGTTCGAAGGCCTGTCCTCAATCCACTGAGCTATACCAGCCAGGGCTCTCAGTTTTTTATTTGGTTTTCAAGGTCACCTCTTGTCAACTGGGAAGATAGGTCCTAACCCCCTTACTTTGTTGTCTGCATTATAAGCCCCCAAAGGGTGTGAACCACTGCTATTCATTCTGGAGTTTCCAGAGCACAGCATAGTACCTAGTACTCATGTTTGTGCAATATATGTATGTGTAATTGAAAGAGAGTTTCTAGATCAAGAGGAACTGGTCAATGAGCTTAGGGTGAAGCAGGGAGCATGTGGAGTAATAAGTGATGAGTTAATGGCTGAAGTGTTTGCTTAGTGCTACCTGCAGTCTGTCTTCCTCAGTTACCAAGGGGCTAAAATAGAGGACCACCTCTATTCTCTGAAGACACCAGGTTGGGTGGATGATGCAATAGGCAAGTATTCACAACTGTGTATATTTATCTCTTCTTGCATTCGGACTGTAGCTGAGGCTAGTGCTGGGGCTAGAGCTTAATTTAACCAATACAATGCAGCAGAAATGATACTTTCTAGTTCTGGGTCTAAAGATCTGGCTGTTTATGTGTTCAAGTCTGACTGCATTTGAATGTAAAAATGCACTGGCTGGATTTCATCCATCTACATTTAGTCTTTATTAGTAAGATGCTTTTGAGATAGATGCTTCTAAGATCACCAGAATTGTTCTTGGAAGCTCTTAATCCTACAAAGTTTAACTTGACATCTTAATATATTACAGGGAGCTAGAGAGAAATTTAAATATAATTTCTTCTCAGGTTCATAGAACTTGAATTTGCTTGTCTTTTTCATAATTCTTAAATGCGACTCACACACACTTACATGCAATTAGATATGTCTTGATGCCAAATAATAGAACTTAGAAGGTTATAGATACTACAAAAAGTAGCTAAAATTGAATGATCAATTTACATAAAGTGTTTATGTTGTATCATAGCTGATCCAATTAATTATGCTACTAAAGTCAAATGAAAAAAATATCCCCATGAAAACAAGAATCTACTGATCCCCTAAAACTGTGAATATAAGAAGCAATATCCAGACAAACATAATAGCTGAAAAACAAACACATAAAACTGTCTGGCTTGAAGCATATAGGATTTTTCCTCAAGAAACAGTTGATTTGATTGGTAATAATAAATAAAGTAAAAACAGATAAAGACCCAACAAAGGAAGAAAACTTCAGGACATATTGCTAATGAACATAGACACTAAAATCCTCAACAAAATATTGGCAAATAGCATCCAACAATACATCAAAAAGGTCATACACCATGACCAAGTGGAATTCATCCCAGGGATGCAAGGATGGTTCAATATTTGCAAATCAATAAATATAATACATCCATAAACAAAAGCAAAGACAAAAATCATATGATCATATCAATAGATGGGGAAAAACTTTTGATTAAGCACAATACCCATTTATGATAAAAACACTCAGCAAAGTGGGAGTAGAGGAAGCATTCCTCAATATGATAAAGGCCATATATGAGAGACCTACAGCCAACATCATACTCAACAGGCAAAAACTAAAAGCTTTTCCACTAAGATCAGGAATAAGAATGTTGTCCACTTTCACCAGTTCTATTCAATATAGTATTGGAAGTTCTAGCCATGGCGATCAGACAAGAAAAGGAAATAAAAGGCATCCAAGTTGGAAATGAGGAAACAAAACTGTCACTGTTTGCAGATGACATAACAGTGTACACAGAAAATTCTATAGACTCTTGTACACAGACTCTTCTATAGACCAAAAACTGCTTGACCTAATAAATGAATTTTGCAAAACAGCAAGATACAAAGTCAATATCCAGAAATCAAAGGCATTTTTTTGTATACTAACAATGAAACAGTAGAAGCAGAAATCAAGAAAAAAATCCCATTCGGTATAGCAAAAAGAAAAATAAAATATCTGGGAATAAACCTAACCAAGGAGGTAAAAGACCTGTATGCAGAAAACTACACAACACTGAAGGAAGAAATCAAGGAAGACACAAACAAATGGAAACATACACCGTGTTCATGGATTGGAAGAATTAACATCATCAAAATGTCCATACTACCCAAAGCAATTTACAGATTCAGCGCAATATCTATTAAAGTACCAATGGCATATTTCACAGACATAGAACAAACACTTCAAAAATTTATATGGAACCATAAATGACCTAGAATAGCAGCTGCAGTTTTGAGAAAGAACAAAGTAGGGGGGATCACAATACCTGATATCAAACTGTATTACAAGGCCACTGTAATCAAAACAGCCTGGTACTGGCATAAAAACAGGCACATAGACCAATGAAACAGAACAGAGAGCCCAGAAATAAACCAAAGTCTCTATGGGCAATTAATATTCAACAAAGGGAGCAGTAACATAAAATGGAGTGAACATAGCCTCTTCAACAAATGGTGTTGGGAGAACTGGACAGCTATGTGCAAAAAAATGAAACTTGAGAACGAACTTACACCATACACCAAAATAAATTCAAGGTGGATAAAAGACTTAAATATAAGCTGTGACACCATTAAAATCCTAGAGGAGAACATAGTGAGGCAAATCTCAGATATTTCATGCAGCAACATTTTTACTGATATGTCCTCTAGAGCAAGGGACATAAAGGGAAGAATAAACAAATGGGATCTCATCAAAATAAAAAGCTTCTGCATGGCTAAAGAAAATAGTTTTAAGATAAAAAGAGAACCAACTGTATGGGAAAACATATTTGCCAATGATACATCAGACAAAGGTTTAATCTCCAAAATATGCAAAGAACTCACACGACTTCACTCTAAGAAGACAACTGACCCAATTTAAAAATGGGCAAAGGACTTGAACAGACACTTCTCCAAGGAGGACATACAGAGGATCCAGAGACACATGAAAAGATGCTCAATATCACTAGCTATCAGAGAGATGAAAATTAAAACCACAATGAGATACCACTTTACGCCAGTGAGAATGGCCATCATAAAGAAAGCAACAAACAACAAATGTTGGAGAGGTTGTGGAGAAAAGGGGACCTTAGTTCACTATTGGTGGATTGCAGGCTGGTACAACCACTATGGAAAACAGTATGGAATTTTCTCAGAAAACTAAAAATGAATATGCCTTTTGACCCAGCAATTCCACTCTTGGGAGTATATCCTAAGAACCCTGAAACCCCAATCCAAAAGAACCTATGCACCCCAATGTTCATAGCAGCACAATTTACTATAGCCAAGAGTTGGAAGCAACCTAGGTGCCGATCAATAAATGAATGGATCTAAAAACTATGATACATTTACACAATGGAATTCTATGCAGCAGAAAGAAAGAAGGAGCTACTGCCCTTTGCAACAGCATGGATGGAACTGGAAAGCATTATGCTGAGTGAAATAAACCAGGCGGTGAAAGACAAATACCATATGATCTCACCTTTAACAGGAAGCTTAACAACAAAACAAACAAGCAAGCAAAATATAACCAAAGACACTGAAATAGAAAACAGGCTGACAGGGACCACAGGAGAGAGGGGAGAGAATTTCAGGGGAAAAGTGGAAGTATTCACAGAAACTAGTATAAAGGACACATGGAGAACAATTAAGAGGGGTGGAAATGGGAGGGAGGTGGGAAGCACTGAGGGGGGTGGGCTGGGATGGGAGTAAAAGACAGAAAACTGTACTCGAACAATAAAAAGAATGAAAAAAAGGAAAAAATAAAAATAATAAAATTTAATTTTAGAACAAAAAATAAGTAAATAAAGTAAAACTGAAAGAGTAATATAAGGCCAAATTTTAAAACAATAAAAGAAATACCAAAAGAAACTAATTCAAGTATTTTTATTCATCCATTGATTCTATTTCCTTTTTAACAAACATCAAGGACCTACTATGGCCCAGATGCCATCCCAACTCTACTGGTACTTAGTAGTGAAGAGGAAGGAAACAATAATTGAATATCTAATTCCAAAGTCACTGGATACATTGTAATTGGAAATATGCTACCAACAAGAAATGTGGAATACACCAATTAAGGGGAAAATAAATATTTTTAGGAGAATTTGTTGGCTGATGTCAGTTTGTCTCAGGGAATGGAAAATCCTTAAGAAAGAGGTGGGGAAAAAAAGAGTTACTGGGACATAAACGGGGGAACATTAAATGAGTACAATGATATGTTGTCTAAGGCTTAGAGTCAATGAAGTATAAAACAAGTCAGAAAAGGAGACTTAAAGGGTGATTATAGATTTGCTTACTTCTCTTACTGTAAGTGTGGTATTAATTACTGAAGAAGCCAAAAAGTTCAGTAAACAAGTAATGAGGTTTCTAAGAGGTGACAATCACAGAGCTGAAACAGACAAGAATGGAACAATTAGCAGGAGGCTGTGAAAAGATTGGCTGGATGCAGACAGGAGGATAAGCACAAGATTTCTGAGGAGGGCTCTGGGAAAACAAGGAGTGGACTCAGGTAGGTCACCCTGTATATGGCTGTATTAAAGAGGAAGGCTGGTTCATGTTTTAGAAAAAAAGAAGAGCCTTAGTGTGAATGGGAGCCCACCACTAGGTGGGAAAGAGAAGTACAAACTCATATAAATGTTTAACACAAGAGTCAAAAATTTTCCCTACATGAGGAGAATCTAAAAGGCCGTAGGACAATGAAGTGTCCATTTGACTTGAGTCAGACTAAACTTGCCAAGTTTCTTGATTCACAAGGGAAACAGCTTTTTCATTTCATGCCAGAAGACCATCTCCTAGGATATGGAGGCCATCTGTGTCAAGGAGCAAAGCCCTTAAAGATGATTTCAATGTGAAATGTGGCGTGACGGAGGCCATATTGTCTGACACTATCCAACCCCTTTTGGTATTTCAACAAGTTAAGCACAAAGGAAGCAAAAAACTGCCAGCAACAATGAACCAGAATTCCTAGACAGCTCCAGGGGAGAGGGAGAAGGCTTTGACAGAATTAAGACAAGTCAACACGGACGTACACAAAAAGGTGTCTAAAATCAGTAAGTGCAGAGTTTCCAATGAGCAGAAAAGATGGCCAGCTCAGTGAGAGGCCACAAGCTGGCCCAACTTTTTGCCACTGAGAATCGCAGTAGGAAGTAGAAGAGACTGCTTTTCCTGCTCACACACAGACTAAGAGTTAGTATGAATCCCTGTGCTGCAAGCCTCTACAGTTGCCAAAATTAATTCTGCTCAGGTCATGTCACTTTCCAGTGGTTGTTCTCTTGGTTATGGTAACACCAAATTTTTGGTAAACAAATGCTTGTTTTCATGGTGAAATACTTACAGTTGAAGTGATTTGTTTGAGGCTTGTTTCAAAGTAATCCAAAATTGGGGTACAAAGAGTGAAGGTATAGGTGAAACAAGATTGGGTGTGAGTTCATCATTGGGTGTTACGGAGAAAAGCACGTTGAAGTTCATTATACTGTTCTCTACTTTTTTGTGTATTGGATATTTTTCCATTAAAAAAGGGAAACTTCTATCAATTCACCTGTATTTATGTGAAGGACTTTCTTGATTGCTTCCCATTCTTTTTTTCTCTACCCAAGGAGTACTTCCTCTCTATCATCCCTTTTAAAAACCTTTTCATTCAGCAAACATCTCCCAGACATGTATTAGGGGAGGCACTGTATTTGGGCCCTAAGTGGCAAGCAAATGAACAAGTTTTAGTTCTTAATTTTCAATCTCATGGGGAAAGATAGATGGAACATAGAGAGTATACCCAGGCAGGGCAGGGGAAAGGAGAAAGAAAAAAAACAATTTTGGTTCATGCCCTTAGGAAGGAATTAATGAAAGGAGTGGTATTTGAAGTGATCAGTGAAACAAAGAGTTCAACTGTTTCTAATGCATATCTGGGTACAAACCTGTCCTTAAAATTTATGAGGGTGGGACAAGAGTTAGTTGGGACAAACTAGAAAACTGGTCAATTAAATATCTTCTATCTTTTTACCCTGACAAATAGATCTTTATAACAATCTGAAATGTTGGGTTGGGATTTAAATGTCTTGTACTACTTTGAATTCTGGGCTGAAACATGGCCACATGTGCACCAGGTTTTCTAACCTATAGCTTATCCGTCTTCTCTTCCTACCCTGGGTTTTATCCCTCACCATAGGAGGCTTCATGCATATGCAACTGGACACCTCAACCCTCATATCCAAAATTCATCAAATAACCCACAGCCACCCTTTGGTCACTCTTCAAGTCTAGGGCTGCTGATACTAACAGCATTGTCTTTTGCCTTAGAGAGGGTGTACACAAGGAAGAGTCTCTCTCAGGCCACAGAAGTGAGTTTGGAGTGATTTGTCAAAAAAATCTGGGGTTACAGTTTCCCTCTGTTTGGACAATAAGTAGGGTAGAGTGAGATAAAGCTGTGGGTGGACACTTTCCCTTAGCCCTGTGGGAGGGACATGGCTAGAAAACAGCCTCTAGTTGTTAAGTAATAACTTTCAAACCATTAGGGTTTTTTGTTTGCAAAATGGATATCATAATAAGACCTAATTCATAGGTCTTATTAGGCCATAGAATTAAATGAGCTGACACAGGTAAAGCTTTCAGAATAGCACTTGGCATGTTGTAATTGTTCAATGAATGAAAATACAGCCAGCTCAATTTCTCTCCCTCTGAATGAACTGAACAGACTGGTTGCTTTTGAGGGAAGGTGAGTAAGAAAAATATAGAAACAGCTTCAAATAATCTTGTAAATACTTTAATGAGCAAATATTTTTTAGTTTTTATTTATTTATTTTTAGAGAGAAGGGAAGGAAAGGAGAAAGAGAAGAAGAGAAACATCAATGTGCGGTTGCCTCTCACATATCCCCTACTGGGGACCTGGCCTGCAACCCAGGCATGTGCCCTGACTGGGAATCGAACCAGCAACCCTTTGGTTTACAGGCCCATGCTCAACGCTCAATCCATTGAGCTACACCAGCCAGGGCTAATGAGCAAATCTTTTATTTATTTATTTTATTTTTTAAAAGATTTTATTCATTTATCTTTAGAGGGGAAGTGAAGGAGAGAGGGAGAGAAATATCAATGTATGGTTGCCTCTCATGCATCCCCTGCTGGGAATTGGCCCGCAATCCAGGCATGTGCCCTGACTGGGAATCAAACCACGATCATCTGGTTCGCAGGCCCGCGCTCAATCCACTGAGCTACACCAGCCAGGGCTAATGAGCAAATTTTAATAAGGTGTGTAGATAAGACATCATTTCTCATAAAAGCATTACTTTTGTATGTGCTGAGTTAAAGTCTACCCTTGAAGGAAAAAAGGTTCAGATGAGCTCAGTCACAGTGAATCAAGATAGAAGAATCATTTCCCTTCTCATCAGGGAAAATTAATACATTTCTTGCCACTTTCTACCTTTAGTGGCAGTAGTTTGCTTGCAACTATTTTTCTGGGGTCTCTTACATAAGGACTAATAACATTCAAGAGGGCTCTGCTCTCAAGATCTGATTAACTCCAAATGACCCCATCTCCAAATACCATCACCTTGGGGGTTAGGATTTCAATATATAAAACATAGGGGATACAAGCATTCAGTCCATAACAGGTCCTTTGCTGCTACAGGATATGGTTATGAGCACCCAGTGACAAGTGTAGTATTAGGTGTAGACTGTAGCAAGTGGTCTTACTTATTTTCAACCACTTAGATATTTGGGGGCAAGAGGGCTAACTTATCTAGTAGAATGTCTTGTCAACATGGGTTTTTCCCTGGACAGTTCTTCATGTGTCTTTCTTGCCGTGGAAATGCATCCAATAATTCTCACAAAAGGGATAGGTTCAGAGCTGACTATGTCTTTGGTACTCAGCAGGTTCCTAGAAGGGATCCTCACAGAAGAATTGGACTGAATGTCAGATGTTTAAGTGGAGTAGCTCTCTGGACTCTGTCCAGTGGAAACTGGTAGCCTACTTACAATCCAAGGGAATCATAAATGGCTCGGGTTGGAGGAAAACTTTGAGATCATTGAAATGAAACTTCATTTACACATTTAAAAAAACATAAATGGAGTCCCCAAGAGGGGAAGTTACTTCTGTAAGGCCACACAGCGTACTCCCCTTTTCTTCATTCAGTTTTCCATGGTAAGTTTCTTCCTATTAGCATCTACTACAAGGTACCCTGGGACATACTCTTCTGGACTATTTATCAGCTGTGTGAAGTCTACACAATGAGATGTTTTCTTTCATTTAAAACTAATGTTGCCCTGCTAGTTTAAATTGAAGTCCCCAAAAGGATAATTTCCTAACAAGGATAATTTTGCTGCAAGGTTTTCATTAGTCCAATCATAAATTCAGTAATGTTATTTAGTAGCTTACCGAAGTCTTCAGGAGCCACAGGGGACTGGATGCACTGTCTGCTTTTATGACCCAAAGAAACAAACCACAAGATAAATAAGCACAATTTAAAAATTGGTTTTGTTTCATTTAATGTAGGAAACACATTCATTCATTCATCCAAAAAAACTAATATGTACTGAGCACCTATGGGGTACAAGACACTGAAACACAGACATTCAATGCTTTTAATGGAATTTACAGCCTAGTAAAATAAACAACTTTATAAACCCATTTCTCTGATATAGGGAATAGGAAAGTAGGGGCCAACAAATTTCAAAGTAGGAAAGAGTCATGGATGAGAAGCCAGAAAAATGTTCAGGGAGGAGTGAAATTGACTGGGTCTTGAATGGAAGTAGGATTTGGACCTACACAAATGAAGGGCATTTGGAGTGGAAGACATAGGGTATTGAGAGGCATTGGAAGACATACAGTGTTAGACCTTGGTTAGAGTACAATTTTCAAATTGAGTTTTCAGGGGTATACTGCAAAGAAGGAAGGTTAAATTGGAGGAATCCTGGATGTCTACTCCAGTTTCAACCAAAACACCTATGCTTGAATCTATTTTTACACTATGGTTCCATGTAAGATCATGTTTGGGAAAAGAAAGTAAACATTCTATTGATAAAAACAAAAAAAAATAAAACAACTGGATCAAAGCACAGGTAGATTGACTGGCAGGGAAAAGTCAGAATTAAGACTAAAAGTTAGACTGAGGTCCAAGCAAAAAGGACCTTTAATGTAGGCCTCATTGTGTAACTAATGATAATGAATCCCTGGGGAATTTTCATCAGAATAAAAGAATGAAATTCATGACTGCAGGGGGCAGAGTAAATTGAAGTGGGCAAGACAGGAAGGAAAGGCATCAGTTCAGTAGTTGTTAGAGTAGCCTGGAGCCCTATCTTCTAAAAAATATTTTTATTACTTTTTTTGGAGACAGGCGAAGGGAGGGAGAAAGAAAGGGTAAGAAACATCCATGAGAGAGAGAAACATCTATCAGTTGCTTCTCACAAGTGCCCCGACCAGCAATCAAGCCTGTAACCCAGGCATGTACCCTTACTGGAAATTGAATCTTACAAACTTTTACTTTGCAGGAAGACACCCAATCAACGGAGCCACACTGGTCAAGGTTTGATCTCTATCTTCTGAGTGTTGCTATGTATCAGGCAATGTTCTGGGTACTAGGGTTACAGAACCAAACACAAAAATCCATACTCCCATAAAATTCATATTCTAATAGAAACAAGTGGAAATAAGTGGAGAGATGATACATCAAGTGCTGGTGAGTGCTAAGACACAAAAATAAAGCAGGGAGAAAGGACAGAGAGTAATAGAACTACTATTTTAGATAGATTGGTCAGGGAAGGCCTCTGAAACAGCAATGTTTGAGTAAAGACAGGCATTGAACTATGAGACTACATGGGGAGGATTGTAGTTTACGCCTAGGAAGTAGCAAATTTCCTTAAGTAGATATGTTAAAAGATTGGCAAAGAGGTGGCTAGAGTCAAGTGGGCAAAGGAGAAAGTGTTCAAAGATAAGGTTGGTGAAGTAATAAGTGTCAGAACCTGGAAGACCTTATAGAGCATGCCCAAAACTTTGCATTTTGTTTGAAGAGTGTTGAGAAGCCACTGGATGATTTTGATCACATAATATAATATGACTTACAGTTTTAAAATAATCACTTTGGCTGTTCTGTGGAGCATTGACTAAGAAAGGCAAAGGTAGTTTGTTATATAGCAATATATACCTGAATCATTGTGTGTGTGTGACTGTTTCTAAGTGTTTAATTCTAATCCACTGGACTATTGGTCCATTTAGGGGATCAATAACTCATGTTATTATTACTCTTTGTAGTATGCCTTAATAACTGGTGAGGTGACACTAAAGTTTTAAGATTTTATATGCCTATTTGCAGCATTATATCAAAGCTGGCTGATATTTTAATGGAGGTAAAGATTTATATAGATATAATTTTGGAATCATATAAACCATCATTTTGCTCTTTAATAATAAGAGCCTCACTGGTTAAATGGTTTTTTTACAGCCTTCTACAATTTGGCTTCTAACTATTTGCCTTGTCTTATCTCCTCCTTTTTATCTATTTGTGCACTAAACTTGACCTACATTCCAGCCATACCAGAGTCCCATGAATATATTCTGCACTTTTATGATTTCATTCTTTTCTTTGCTTCTTCTCCTAGATGCTCCCATCCTTGTCAGGGGTACATGTAGAAATTCTACCCATCCTACGAGGCTCACCTCAAACATCACTTTCTCCATGAAACCTTTCCTGATGCCACTGACAGGATATGATCTTTCTTTCTCATGAATCTTGATGCCTTTTGCTTGGCATTTTCTTTCTGTCCCTTGCCATAGTGGACATTGTGTGTGTCATTTGTGTATCTGTTCATGAAGTCTAGAGGGCAGAATTTGGCCCTTACTCTTCAGTCTCCCTAGCACCCCAAATAGTGTATGTAGCTGGTGTTTGATAAGTAACTGGTAAGCTGAATTGGGTGGAATAACTTGGCTGTTCTGTTTACCCCTGATCAGGCCCCTTATTTCCAAGCAGAATGAGATCTGTTTTCATAATCCAGCAGAAAACAAATTGCTTGAAAATACTGGGTATAGCTTCTGCCTTATGCTCTTTGCTCCCTTTTTGTCTTTTAAAGAAAATTATTTATTGATAGAACTTGGATCATATTAGATTCATGATCAATTAAAAAGTGTTTGAATGCCTGTTTGAAGTGTTTCATGCATAGCTTTTCTATGCCCAGTTGACTTAGCTTTAGTGATAGGACATTTTAATGAAATGTAAACTGATTTCTGATTTCATTTTGATCAAGCAACTGATGGATTGGCTTTGTTTTGGCATTCAAGAAGTCTGGCCAGAGGTGAGTGACTAAAGACAGATAGGTGGGATCAGAGGACACTAACCTCTGCTTTCCTGCCTAAGGATGAAACATTCTAAGCTGTTACTGAGTATAATTTCTTTATTTTCAGGGATATAAAGTAACTAGTAGCATTTTCAAAATTATGAAATAGTAAGGCATTCTGCCATGGGGCTCTGTTACATTTTATGAAATGAGGTAAAACATTTTCAGCTTGAATTATGTTTAAAAAAACTGTGTTCACAAACCTTCTCCACATAAATATTTACATAGAGGGACAAAAACATCCATTTCCTAAGTAAATCTTGCATTCTATAAAGGAAGACAGAATGCTTTTCTTCTTCATTTTTGCATGCATTTCTGAATGTATAAACATAGCATATATTCTAAGTTTCTTGCTACTCAAAGTGTGGGCTGTGGACTAGTACCATTAGCATCACCTGGGACCTTGTAAGAAATTTCAATCTCAGACCTCATCCCAGACCCAAAGAATAAGAACATGCATTTTAACAAGATCCCCAGGTGAGTCATATGTACATTGAAAAAATTTTTCAATTATAGTTGACATACAATATTATATTAGTTTCAAGTGTGTGACAAAGTGATTAAACATTTATATACCTTACAAAATGGTCACCCTGATAAGTCTACTACCCATCTGAGAGAAGCACTGCTCTAGCTGTTGTCTTTCAGAAAAAAGCAGGAAACCATCCTAACAGCCTGTGACCAGGTTTGTCTTCACATACATCTTAACTAATAGACCTCAACATCACAACCTATGATTATAATAGCATCTATGATAACTATATTGTTTTGTTTACAATATTTAATGAGTTTCACAAAATAAAGGGGGAAATAAAATACAGCTTTTGGAATTTCTCAGTAGGGCATAAATAACTTTCTTTAAAAAAATCACCTGATCCTTCACCTAGGTGTTGGCATAAGAGAGGGGAGCATTCTGTGTATGAATGTGAAAGAGGTATTATTTAAAATAAAAACATCGATTCTCATTTGTTTTTTTTTCAACAAAGCTGACTTTTAATTATGTCTTAAGGGCATTCGTATGGTTTGTAAAGTTCATGGGTATGTCATTTTACATAAATTCAAAGATTATGAGGTTGTTGACTCCCAGCACATAGTAGAAAACCTTTTCCATCCAAAGGTAGGAATGTAATAATTCACATTCTGGGAGTAATTTTCAATGAGGTAGAAGTGCCCGGCAACCATATCTTTTAGCTAAGCAAATTGGATAGCCTTTGTTTCTAAAGGGAATTTTTAGTGGTTAATAGTTTTCCTTTGCCTCTCAACATATTAGGCTATTTTCTCAGTCACAGTCAGGACATAATATACATGTTCAAATATTAGGGGTCATTATGGAAAAGCTGTTCTTTTTTAAAATACATATTTTATTGATTATGCCATTACAATTGCCCTATTTCCCCCCTTCATTCCCCTCCACCATATACACCCCTCCCCCACCATTCCTCCCTTTAGTTTATGTCCATGTGTATCAAGTTCTTTAGATTCTATATTTCCCATAATATTCTTGCCCTCCCCTGTCTATTTCTACCTACCGTCTATGCTACTTCTTCTCTGAAGCTTCTCCCCACTTCTCCTCCCACTCACCTCTTGCTAACCCTCCATGTGTTCTTCATTTCTATGGTTCTGCTCCTGATTTGGCTGTCCTCTTAGTTTGCTTTTGTTTTAGGTGTGGTTGTTAATAACTGTGTGTTTGCTGTCCTTTCACTGTTAATATTTTTCACCTTCTTTTTCTTATATAAGTCCCTTTAGAATTTCATATAATAAGGGCTTGGTGATGATGAACTCCTTGAACTTGACCTTATCTGAGAAGCACTTTATCTGCCCTTCCATTCTAAATGAAAGCTTTGCTGGATAGCGCAATCTTGGCTGTAGGTTTTTGGATTTCATGACTTGGAATACTTCTTTCCAGCCCCTTCTTAGGCAAGAAGGTCTCTTTTGAGAAATCATCTGACAGTCTGGTGGGAATTCCTTTGTAGATGACCATCCCCTTATCTCTTGCTGCTTCTAGAATTCTCTCCTTCATTTTCATCTTGCCTAATGTAATTATGATGTGCCTTGATGTGTTCCTTCTTGGGTCCAACTTCTTTGGGACTCTCTGAGCTTCCTGGACTTCCTGGAAGTCTATTTCCTTTGCCAGACCGGGGAAGTTCTCCTTTATTATTGGTTCAAATAAGCGTTCCACTTGTGGCTGTTCCTCTTCCCCTTCTGGTACTCCTATACTTTGGATCATGGAACGTTTAAAGATGTTCTGGAGGTTCCTAGGCCTCTCCTCATGTTTTTGAATTTTCATTTCTTCATTCTTTTCTGTTTGGTTGTTTCTTTCTTCCTTCTGATCCACTCCCTTGATCTGAGTCCCAGTTTCCTTTCCACCACTATTGGTTTCCTGTGCATTTCCCTTCATTTCAATTAGTTTAGCCTTCATTTGTTCTTCTAAATGTGACTAAAATCAACCAGTTCTGTGAGCATCCTGATCACCGGTGTTTTGAACTGTGCATCTGATAGGTTGGCTATTTCTTGGCCACTTAGAGTTATTGATTGGCTCTGGGGCTTTGAGTTATTCTTGAGCCATAATGTTTTGGTCTGTTTGTGCCTGTTATGTATGAGGGGCAGAGCCCTAGGTGTTCACCAGGGTGGGGCAACTCAGTCACTGGATTATGACACTGTATGTGGGGGTGGAGTCAAAGAGGGGCAACGGCGGTCCCCTCTGCTCCTTCCCACCCCTGGGGCCTGCGCAGTCTGTCTCACTGCTCACTCCTTCGCCTGGTTTATTTGCACACAAATGTATGACCGCAGTCAGCCTGCTGCCTTGCATCCTCAGTGGGTCTGCCTGTTGCAACCCCACGCCTGGGATCTGCCAACCACCACCTGCATGCCTGGGTCGGTCTGGCCGAGTTTTCCTGCACAACCCAGCTCTGCCAGCTGCTGGCTCCACCCCTCTTACCGGTCTGGCTGAACGGTTTGTTGTTGTCAGACTTCTGTATAGTTCAATTTTCTGTGTTTTGGTTGTGTTTTTGTTACTAAAAACTTTGTTTTCTTTAAACGTGGTTGTGCGAGGAGGCACAGTGTTTCCACCCATGCCTCCATCTTGGCCAGAAGTCCAGAAAAGCTGTTCTTCATGATTGCCTTTACAGGCTTACATGGTAGCTTTCATTTACTCTTTTAATTAACTTTATTACTTTACTTAATCCTCTGTCAGTTTTAATTCTAAGTGGTATAAAGTGAAAAACAATATAAATTATGAAAAGTGTAATTTTAAAAAATGGGACTGTTTCCAGAGATTAAATTTAGCAATGAACTATCTTTATATACTTTTATCAGTCAGGGAACTTGGCTAGTTAAATTGTTGACAAGAAAACCAACCAAACAGTGACACATTTAGGAAATAGCTGCAGCTAATTCAGGGTTTAACTATTATGTTAAAGCTGATGACTTCAAACATTATGCAGTAGCTTTCTGCCTTCCTATAGAAAGCAATCCTGAAAATACATTTAAAAAATCCAATGTATAAAAGTCAGATAACAGACTCCCATGTCTTTTTGGGGGATATGGGAGGGAGTTGATTTCCAGGGAGCTAAAAAGTAATGCAGAAATGTTCAATTTACTTTACTTTCAGTTACAATTTTCAAAAATAGGCTTTCATAATCTTATGTTCCAAAACTTTTATCTTATTCACAATTTAGGACACAAATGCCTTAACCCCAATGAGGACCCAATGAAAGCCAATAGTTTTCAATGCCAACTAGAGATATCAACTAGGTGACTGAGTTTTTCACCTGCTCATTTTTGTGCTACAGTATAGAAACTCAGCATTAATTGCTTTCATCACAACATATCCAATATCTAAATGAAACTATTCAAGGAAGGGGAGTTAAAAGTGATAGCAATTTGCCAATATCCCAGAAGAATAACTATAGCTTTTTCAGAGGTAAGTTTTGGGGCAACTTGGAATCAAGTCAAGTGGACAAGCATTAATGGCATTTAAGTCCTTATCACTTGTATTAGGCTTGGGTGAGGAAGGTAAACAAACAGCATAATGTAAATTACTTTGTCTTCCAGTAATTAAACCATATTATGAAAGACACAAATATCACAATGGGAAACAATTAGGGACTTATAAGATTAAATTGCAGTATCATAGAGAAAAGAAATCAGTTCCAATCAGTTTACATACATCAAAATTAGCTTTATGGCTCTCCAAAGTATGGTAACCTATACTGTGGTTATAAATGTCCCATGTAATTACATTCCTTTAGTATGCCTAGGATATGCAACTATGGGCCCAAACTCATTACAACAAAGAAAATTAAAATGGCATTATAATTCTGCAACTAAAAATATGTTCAATCAAGAGAAATAAGTTTGGCCAGCCAATTTTCAACAATATTAATTTCTGACTTTTATTGTGGCAGTATTAAACTAACCAAATGAGGCATCTTTGTTTTGGTTCTACTGGGATTTGTTTCCAAAATCATTATGGGAAAGCCCAGCCTAGCCAAAGTAAAGTGTCTAATGCTGAGTGGTTATTAGGGTTAAGATGTCTTGGTAGATTTTAGTGCACTTGGATTGCCTTGAAGCTGGCTGAATCTCTATCTTCTTTTTCTTCTGAAAGTGATGTGGAAGGCCACCTTTTTTTTTCTTTTCATAAATCATTATTGTTCAGTGCTACTTGTCCTGACTATCAATAGACGATTTTGGTTTTTCAATTTGATAACCTCATCAAGGTCTGCATAGAACTACAGGATTGAATGGGGACAGGCCTCCATATAAAAAAATTAGAGCAATGTGAGTTTTCCCTGGCCTAGAGACACATCAAATTATAGGGACCAGTTCAAATCAGGGACTAATTAGAAGCTCTAATCTCTGACATGTAGTTAAAACTAGACCTGCTCTGTGTAATACAGTAGGCACTAACTAGCCACATGTGGTTATCAAGAACTTGAAATGTGGCTAGTTTGAATTGAGATGTGCCATAGGGGTAAATAAAACACACATCCAATTTTGTAGAGTTAGCATTAAAATTTATGTAAATTATCTCATTAATAATTTTATATTGATTCTTTTGTTGAAATGATAATACTTTAGATATATTCGGTTAAATAAAATATATTATTAAATTAGCTTCACCTACTTCCCTGTAACTTTTTAATGGGGGTACTGGAAAAATTAAAAGTGCATATGTGGCTTGCATTATATTTCTATGGGCAGCAGCTGGTGCAGAATATTGCAATGCAAAGGCATATAATGTGAACCTTAGGACTCAAGTTCCCTTTTCATAGTCAAATATCTCAATCTTCATTTCCTGTTTCATTTATTTCTAGTAATAGGGACCTGCATGACTGACTGTTGTCATTGAATTTGCTGTCCACCAGGAGCCTCAGGGTCTGTTCTTGTTTCAGAGCACTGTGGCCTGGGAGACGAGGAGAGATATTATTCACTTGCTGTTTCTAGTGGAAAATCCTATGTTGCCAAATACTGCTCTTGGGAGGTAAAAAAAAAAACTTTAAATTCAGATGCCCAAATAAATCTTGTTCTTCCCACCCCCACTGCAACAAAAAAATTACAATAATAAAGCATTTGTGTCAACCAAAAAGTATCCCAAAGTCTTTTGCGCCTATAGGGAGACCTGCTGCCAATAAGGCATTAAATCCAAGGGAAACATTTCTGCAATTACTGATCAAATACAATACAGCTAAATTTCACCTCCAGCATATCATTTTGATAATGGGTATGGAAATTATCCATTCAATAGCTACTCAAAATAACTGAGGAAGATTGGTTAACTAGATACTTCACAGACCTTCAGAATAATCCTTTCTAATCAGGGTGGTGAGAATTCAATAGGCAACATTTGCCTTGGACAAAATAACCTTTTGGGGGGTTGCAGGGCTGTGCACTGGCTCCTTCTCCTATCTGTCTTCCAGGAGGTGAAATTGCCAACAGGAAAAAATGCAGGGAGTGTTTCCCTGTGGGCTGAGCTTCTGCCCAGTACCCACCAATGCTCAGCGCAGACAGCTGTGTCTGCAAGTTAAGTGAGGGGCTTTAGTACTTATCAATCAGGAATCAGCAGGGCTTCTAGAGTTGTCCTCATTAAATTTAAAGTATATTCTCTCCCTGGCAGCAAACGTCTCCATTGCCATCCATTTCTGATCAGCCAATTTTAGGCAATCAAAGAATGTTGGCTTCATCACAGTCTCTGAACATATTTTTGGCTTGACAAAGCTCTCTCTATCTAGCTTCCCTGATCTTTGACAACTAGTAGATATGTCCCTCTGTTTGCCACTAACTCTTCTCAGCTGCTAAGCTTTTTCTGATCCTTTTATCTTCTTACTTCCATTCTCATGTCAGAATTTTTTTTGGTCTATAAAATATTCCACTCCTACTAATTTCAGCAGAAATGCTCCTTCATTCTTATTTACTATTGGGACCCTCATCTCTCCATTCTCAGCACACTTCAGATGCTTAATATTTGGTTTCCACTTGCTTACTTACTCAAGAAGTCCATGTGGTGAGGCTGACAAGAACACAGTCACTAACTGGGATCAGGAAATATCACTCTACACCCGATTAGCTATGTGACACTTGGGCAAGTTACTTAACCAATCTATGCCTCAGTTTCTTTAACTGTAACATGGGAATCTTTATAACTCCTTCCTCATGGGATTATTGTGAGACTCAAATGAGAGACTTTATAAAGTATAAAGTGCTATAGACTTTTGTTCACTCATTTGTCAAGAATTTAATGAGCTCCTATTTTGTGCAAGACAAAAGATGAAGAGTTAGGCTCATAGTAGCAAACAGTTCATTTCTCATCTTCAAGGAGCTCATGGCCCGGAGTGGGACACAAACCTGCAGCTTAATGCTAATAGGTGGCTAAACAAAATGAGTGTTGTGGGTGGTGCAAGTAGATACTATGATTATGAGAACCTAGGAGAAGAGTGATTCATTCTAATCTTAGGCTTGCAAGAGTGGAAGAGGAAAGGGGACTTCAGAAGGGGATAGCATCTGTACTAGACTAGAAGGATATGATGAGTTTTATGGATAAGAAGGAAGATATGAAAGGCAGAGTGAGTGTGTTGAAAGGTAGGAGGCAGGTATGGGAGATACTGGAGCACCTAGTGTGGCAAAATCTGAGTGTACTGTAGGGAAGGAGACAAGTGCAGCTGGAAAGGTAAGCCAGAACTAGGTTATGGTAGGCTTATAACTCATACTGAAGAGTAAGTTCAAGTTCTATAGCTAATGTAAAATAATATTGAATATCAACTGTAATTGAAAATTAAAATAAAAAAGTGTCATGTCAGATGAGGTGGAGGATATCTGTCCACAAGCTGGGCCTACAATCATCAGTGAAAAGAAAGGTAAACAATTGCTCCTGGACGTGGAAGACAGTCAGGTGAGCTGTCTATGACAGCTTGGTTTCAAGTTCAAGATACACCCATGCGAACCCAAGAAACCAGTAATCTAAAAAAAAAAAAACCCTATAAGTAGAGATGCAAATATACAATATCTCTCTCTTTGGAAAGAGTAAGACCTTTCTTTTTGACCTTCATAATATAAATGCCTTTATTTTACTCTCTTCTGTTAGTACCCCTGAGGAGGCTGACCTAAGAACTAGATGAAGCTACAAGGAAGCAGACTTCAGACCAAAATAAGAAAAAAATTATAAGTAGAAATAATTTGCCGAAGATAAGTGTGGCAGAATCAGGGCATAGTGAGCTCACTCTAGGAGTGGTCAAAGCAGAAGATGAAATGACATTTGGTAAGTAAACTGTGGAGAGGAATGGACCATAACAAGGGATCAAGAAGCTCAAAGGGCTCTCCTAAAGCAAAGATTCATATATCTGATTTTAGCAAAGAAAGACTCCAGAGAACACACACGCACACCTGTTCCCTCAGCTCAGGGTCCTCATAGCAAGCTGAGTTAGAATCAGTGTGCATGTCCCACCAGGTGAATGTATCTGCACACTTGGTAGAGTATGTTTTGTTTGTATGTGTGTGTGTGTGTTGGGTAGCAAGATTCACAAATGGAAAGGGTAGAGAAGATTCTGCTGTTGTGGAAAACCAATGATTGTTTAGAGAAGACAATCTGGGTCATTGGGTTTACTTTAAAGTCTAAATTTCTTTTCTAGAGGGAGGTGATCACTTAGTTTTTGTCTAATGCAGTCCCCAAACTCCTACTAGAGTGACAAAAAAGGAGATGAATATTTCTACTAGTTGGTGATTATAAAAATAGCTACTATTTAAGTATACATAATGTCCTAGGATAAGAACTTTACCTGCACTTAATTATTTAATTCTTATCATGGCCCTTTGAGGTAGGAACTATAGTCACTTCCATTTCACAGATGAATAGGTTGAGGCTCAGAGAAGTTAAAGAACTTGTCAACACCCCACAGCTATAGAGGGCAGAAGACTTGAACTTATGAAATCCTACTCCAGAGCCTGGGCCATTAACTACTGGACTATACTGTTAAATTTATGCTTAAATAAGGATTGTTGAGACCTAACTGTTTTAGGGTCCACAGCTTCAGGTGAGAAAAAATGGAAGTGTAGCCCAAAAGGCAAGAACCTCTTCCTGAGGCTCTCTTGGCTCGGTTCCCATGTCAGGCCTTTCTGTCCAGCATGTAGTGGGATGTGCCCTTGCTTATCCCTCTCTGGGGGATAAGCAAGGGCACATTCTTTTGTAAGTACTAGGGAAAGGTCTAGCTGTCTTCTGACCTAGAACAGCCCTAGGCTGAGAACTGGAAAAATGTGTTTCTTCCTTCCCCAGCCCTGAACAAGGTAGATGGTTTGATTTTTTCCCTTATTTTTAAACCTGAAAAGTGAATATATAAAGCAGATCTTTTCATTAAGTTGCATTCTATCTTTTAAGTCTCTTGTCTTGAACAACATCTCTGTAAATTTTAGATCAAATTAAGATCTCCTGGAATTTCTCCCCACTGAAGAGACCAATGATAGCATACTCATATTGACAGAGAATAGAATTCAACAGGGTAGATGAAATTCCTTTTGTCTAAATACAACTGTACCTAAGCAAATAAATAGAAGACATATACAGTCATATATAAAAGCTGTGATGTGTGTCTCTGGGTTTCTCATTAAAAGTGGAGTGCTCTCAGGGCATGCATACAACACAACATCCACTCTCGTTATTTGCCTGATTCTGCCATAAAGGAGAGATTAATGAATGACCTCTACATTTTGATGTCTAACTACCCTTCAGAGTCTCCACCTATCCTTTACATCATTTTCATTGTTACTTCCCAATAGAAGAGACAACAGAATACATAGTCCTGTAGAACAATAGATTATTATCCTAATTATAGTTGCCTGTGTTTTCTACACTTTTACCATTTTATTAAAAACAATTATCCGAGAAGAACCAATCTTTTGTAATACCTACACTATTGTTCCAATTTCTCTTAGATTCTGATGAGTTCTTTTCAAAGGGTATTTTATTCATAATTACAGACTATAGAGCAATTGCTTAGAAATTGAGTCTAGGACATATTTTGTTAAGATTAGTTGTTCTTGTACTTCTTGATCCTATCATATCTTTAGTCTTTTAAAACTATCCACTTAATAAACCTACTTGTTTCTGTTAGTCACACATACTATGCATTAAAAATGATCAACATTAAAGTATGTTTTTAAAGAATGACTACCCTAGAAAAGTATAAAATAGTAAATATATATATTTTTTGTTTTATAAAATGAATGATCTTTTGGACATGAGTAGGTGGGAGTAAAAACTGCCTTAACTTCAAATATAGCTTCCTGACTACAGGAAAATTTGATAGGAATTTTATGTGGGCTTTTAGTCATCTCCATAAAGAACAATGGCATTGGGAATGTATTTTTTAAAAGCTAGGCTCAGCCCTGGCTGGTGTAGCTCAGTGGATTGAGTGCAGGCCTGAAAACCAGACGATCACGGTTCTATCCCCAGGCAGGGAACATGACTGGGTTGCAGGCCAGTTCCCAACAGGGGATGCATGAGAGGCTACCATACATTGATATGTTTCTCCCTCTCTCCTTCCCTTCCCCTCTAAAGAGAAATAAATAAAATCTTTTTAAAAAGTTAGGCTCAGTCAGAAGATAGCCAGGTGAAGAGGATGATTATTAGAAAGCAAAAGGCAGGCAGCAAATGCAGGTTATGAGATTCAAGTGACAATGTTCTAGAGTATAGTGGGCAGTGGCATCCAAACACAAAACCTCAAGTTCTTCAACTTTCAAGCTTTTGGTCATGCTCCACAGTAATTTATACATAAACAGCATCACCCCTGACTGGTGTGGCTCAGCTGGTTTAGAATTATCCTGCAAAGTGAAAGGTTGCTTGTTTGATTCCTGGCCAGAGCACAAGCCTGGGTTATGGATTCGGTCCCTGATGGGGGCATATGAGAGGAAACCCATCGATGTTTCTCCATACTTTTTATTTTTATAATATATTTTATTGGTTATTGCCATTACAGTTGTCCTATTCACCCCCCTTTATTCCCCTCCATCCTGCACACCCCCTCCCACCCACATTCCCCTGCTTTAGTTCATGTCCACGTGTCATAAGTTCTTTAGCTTCTGCGTTTTCCCACACTAATCTTGCCCTCTCCCTATTTTCTCCCCACCATCTATGCTACTTATTCTCTGTACCTCTCCCCGCTCTCCTCCTCCCACTCCCCTGTTGGGAAGGTTACTTCCATGTGATCTCCATTTCTGTGGCTCCACTCCTGTTTTAGGTGCCCGCCTAGTTTGCTTTTGTTTTAGGTGTGGTTGTTAATAACTGTGAGTTTGCTGTCCATTCACTGTTCATATTTTTATCTTCCTTTTCTTAGATAAGTCCCTTTAACATTTCATATAGTAAAGGCTTGGTGATGATGAACTCCTTGAACTTGACCTTATCTGAGAAGTACTTTGTCTGCCCTTCCATTCCAAATGAAAGTTTTGCTGAATAGAGCAATCTTGGATGTAGGTCCTCGCATTTCATGACTTGGAATACTTCTTTCTAGCCCCTTCTTGCCTGTAAGGTCTCTTTTGAGAAATCTGCTGACAGTCTGATGGGTACTCCTTTGTAGGTGACTGTCCCCTTATCTCTTGCTGCTTCTAGAATTCTCTCCTTCATTTTCATCTTGGCTAATGTAATTATGATGTGCCTTGGTATGTTCCTCTCTGGGTCCCATCTGTGGGACTCTCTGAGCTTCCTGGATTTCCTGGAAGTCTATTTCCTTTGCCACACTGGGGAAGTTCTCCTTTATTATTTGTTCAAATAAGTTTTCCACTTGTTGCTCTTCCTCTTCCCCTTCTGGTACCCCTACAATTCGGATGTTGGAACATTTAAAGGTGTCCTGGAGGTTCCTAAGCCTCTCCTCATTTTTTTGAATTCTCATTTCTCCATTATTTTCTGTTTGGTTGTTTCTTTCTTCCTTCTGGTCCACTCCATTGATTTGAGTCTCAGTTTTCTCTCCACCACTATTGGTTCCCTGTGTGCTTTCCATCATTTCACTTAGTGTAGCCTTCTTTTTTTCATATAATTAGTGACCAAAATCAACCAGTTCTGTGAGCATCCTGATCACCAGCATTTTCAACTGTGCATCTCATAGGTTGGCTATCTCTCGGTTGCTTAGAAGTATTGGCTTTGGGACTTTGATTTGTTCTTCTGTTTGAGCCATAATTTTTTTGTCAGGTCACACCTGTTACATATGAGGGGCGGAGGCTTAGGTGTTCACCAGGATGGGGCAACTGAGTTGCTGGGTTGTGAGGTTGTATGTGGGGGCAGGGTCAGAGAGGGAGCAATGGTGCTTGTTTTGTGCTCTCTTGGATTTCAGTCCCCTCTGCCACTTCCCACAAGCAAATTAGGTCCTTCTGATGCTGGTTCCCGGTTAGGTGGGCTTGTGTATGTTCTAGGACCCTGTGGGTCTCTCCAATGAATTCTCCTGTGGGGCTGGTAGTCTCTCCTGGCACCTTTTCAATGGGTACGTTTAGGCTTTATTTACTGGTGCCGGGGCCCTGAGTTGCATGGTCTGTCTCACTCCCCGTTTTTGCCTAGTTTATTTGCATGCAAATGTGTGACTACACTCAGCCAGCCGCCTTGCACACTCTGCTCATTTCCTCCTTGCGCCCAAAGTCTGGAGCCCCCCACCACCTGTGTGCTGGGCCGGCCAGCCACCACCTGTTCCTGCTGCAACCCCTCTCAGCTGGCCACCGACTTCACTCCTTTTACTGGTCTGGGTGAATGGTTGTCAGACTTTCGTACAATTCAATTTTCCGTCTGTTCTGGTTGTGTTTTTGTTTCTAAATCTTTGTTGTCCTTAATTTTGGTTGTGTGAGGAGGACCTACACCTCCATCTTGGCTCTTATATTGCTTTTTTTATGTTTCTTTCTTACATAGATGTTTTTCTCTCTCTTTGTCTCTCACTAAAAATAAATAAATTTATTTTTAAAAAATTTAAAGATTTTATTTATTTATTTTTAGAGAGGGGAAGGGAAGGAGAAAGAGAGGGAGAGAAATATCAACGTGTGGTTGACTTTCACACACCCCCAAATGGGGTCTTGACCCACAACCCAAGCATGTGCCTCAGCTTTGAACCGAGCTAGTGACCCTTCGGTTCAAAGCCTAAGCTCAATCCACTAAGCTACACCAGCCAGGGCAAAATAAATTAATTTAAAAAAATTTTAAAACATTAAAAAAATAGTACAACCAGTACCCATACACACTCACAAGCACACCCTCACACTACATACTTGTTTTCTTACTGCCAAGGAGTCACTCCCACATTTTCTATCATATATTATCTTATTTCTATCTTAATCTATACTATTTCTATTTATTGTATTTTTAAATATACTGGTTGTGATTTCATGACCTGTGAGTGGATCATGACCAGCAGTTTGAAAAGTACAGTTTTTGGCAATATTTGGTGTAAGAGATGAGTCATTCCATGGGTGACTGGTGAAAAAACTGTTTTGGGCCACTACCTGTGCTTTACCCTAGTACTCTATTCTAGCTGCATTTGTCCCTCAAACAGCTCTGTCCATATTTTCTTCTGTCCTGCCCTACAAATTCTAGAGCTGCCCAGTGAATAGGCTACATGACAGTGGCATAAGTCAGTCAGAGAAATATGCCATCTAAGAATAAATGAGATCTAAATATGAGTGTCCATAGAAATAATGGTACTTTGTTTTTAGTTTCCTGTGGATAAGCTAGAACAGTTGCCAGTGTAATATTTTTAGGGAAAACACAAGGGTTCAGTTTCTACTTTTAAAGAAATCAATGACACGTCATCTCTGTTTCTTAGCCATTTAAAATAAGTCCTATTTCAAGATCAAATTTTGTTTCACGTTAGAGGTTCTCTATGTTTTGAAAATGGGCATGACATAATAATAATACAGCAGCTTCTCCTTTAGCTCTTTATCCTGGCTGACCTTTCTTTAGTTTTTGTAAGAAATACTATTTTAAAATTTTAGTGAAAATTTACATTCATTGTCAAAAAATATAAAAATGTAAAAAAGTACACTTCCAGCCAAGATGTAGGCATAGGTGAAAACACTGTATCTCCTCACATAACCACATTTAAGCACAACAAAGATTTAGAAACAAAAACACAACCAGACATACAGAAAAGTGAACTGTATTGTAGTCTTTCAACAACGAACCATTCATCCAGACTGCGTCACAACCCAGTGACTGGGTTGCCCTTCCCTGGTGAACACCTAAGCAAAAATGAGCAGCAAGACAGACCATGCAACCCAGGGCCCCAGCAATGGGAAATAAAGCCTAAAAGCACCAATTGAATAGGTGCGGGCTTCTGGGAAGCTGCAGAGGGGACTGAAATCCAAGAGAGCACAAAACAAGCACCATTGCTCCCTCTCTGACCCTGCCCCCACATACAACCTCACAACCCAGCAACTCAGTTGCCCCATCCTGGTGAACACCTAAGCCTCCGCCCCTCATATGTAACAGGTGTGACCTGACAAAAAAATTATGGCTCAAACAGAAGAACAAATCAAAGTCCCAAAGCCAATACTTCTAAGCAACCGAGAGATAGCCAACCTATGAGATGCACAGTTGAAAATGCTGGTGATCAGGATGCTCACAGAACTGGTTGATTTTGGTCACTAATTATATGAAAAAAAGAAGGCTACACTAAGTGAAATGATGGAAAGCACACAGGGAACCAATAGTGGTGGAGAGAAAACTGAGACTCAAATCAATGGAGTGGACCAGAAGGAAGAAAGAAACAACCAAACAGAAAATAATGGAGAAATGAGAATTCAAAAAAATGAGGAGAGGCTTAGGAACCTCCAGGACACCTTTAAATGTTCCAACATCCGAATTGTAGGGGTACCAGAAGGGGAAGAGGAAGAGCAACAAGTGGAAAACTTATTTGAACAAATAATAAAGGAGAACTTCCCCAGTGTGGCAAAGGAAATAGACTTCCAGGAAATCCAGGAAGCTCAGAGAGTCCCACAGATGGGACCCAGAGAGGAACATACCAAGGCACATCATAATTACATTAGCCAAGATGAAAATGAAGGAGAGAATTCTAGAAGCAGCAAGAGATAAGGGGACAGTCACCTACAAAGGAGTACCCATCAGACTGTCAGCGGATTTCTCAAAAGAGACCTTACAGGCAAGAAGGGGCTAGAAAGAAGTATTCCAAGTCATGAAATGCGAGGACCTACATCCAAGATTGCTCTATTCAGCAAAGCTTTCATTTGGAATGGAAGGGCAGACAAAGTACTTCTCAGATAAGGTCAAGTTCAAGGAGTTCATCATCACCAAGCCTTTACTATATGAAATGTTAAAGGGACTTATCTAAGAAAAGGAAGATAAAAATATGAACAGTGAATGGACAGCAAACTCACAGTTATTAACAACCACACCTAAAACAAAAGCAAACTAGGCGGGCACCTAAAACAGGAGTGGAGCCACAGAAATGGAGATCACATGGAAGTAACCTTCCCAACAGGGGAGTGGGAGGAGGAGAGCGGGGAGAGGTACAGAGAATAAGTAGCATAGATGGTGGGGAGAAAATAGGGAGAGGGCAAGATTAGTGTGGGAAAACGCAGAAGCTAAAGAACTTATGACACGTGGACATGAACTAAAGCAGGGGAATGTGGGTGGGAGGGGGTGTGCAGGATGGAGGGGAATAAAGGGGGGGTGAATAGGACAACTGTAATGGCAATAACCAATAAAGTATATTTTTAAAAAAGCAAAAGTAATTTTTAAAATTCTTCTTTTTTATTTTAATACTTATTTAATTCTTGTTCAAGTACAGTTTTCTGTCTTATATTTCCAGCCCTGCCCCCCCCAGTGCTCCCCACCTCCCTCCCATTTCCTCCCCCCACCTTAGTTATTGTCCATGTGTTCTTTTTACTTGTTCATGTGAGTCCATCTTAATCCTAATTTACAAGGACCAGACACTATCTGTACCAGACTTTTTCCTATGCTAACAAATTAATGCAAACATTTTGAAATGGTTTGAAAACCATACTATATACACCGATTTTTCATTTAATAATATATTTATGGATATACAGTTTTGTATATTCATAAAAATAGAAATAGCACTTCCCATGGCTACATGGGATACCACTATATAGATGCCTCATAATTTCTTTAACTAGTCTTCTTTTGCTGCTTATGTAAGTTGTTTCAATTTTTCACTATTGCAAGAAAGATTGTGAAAACCATCTTTGTGTGGACATCTGTTTACATATTTAAAAGTATTTCCTTAAAATACATCCTTAGAACATACAGACAAAGAAGGGTAAGCTCTAAAAAGACTAATCTCACAGGATTATCTAATCATAAATTTCTAACTGGGCGAGTGATGATGGGCTGTCACATCCCAAATATATAACTTTTTAGTAAAAGGTTTATATCTGTCTTGAGTAAGCTCTGTCCATTGTTTGTGTGATTAATACACCTTTGTTAGATTAATACATCTTTTAAGTAAGCTATTACCACTCTCAAGAGAGAAAATAATCTTGCTATCTTATAATCAAATCTTTGCCTTGATTCTCTCAGCTCCATGAAATCATCCTTACTTTCCACATTACTTTCAAATGCATAAAAGAAGCTACAAAACTGTTACTGTATAGAGCACAGGTGGCAAACACAGGCATGTGGGCTGAATCCAGCCCTCCACCTTGTTTTGTCTGGCACCTTGTTTCTACCCGGTGGCAGCACTGAGCTCCTTGCCCCTAGTTAAGGAGTAGCTACACTTATACAGTCCTAAAATTACATTTGGCCATTTGAAGGCAACTGCAAGGCTAATTTGGCCCCTGGTGAAAATGAGTTTGACACCCCTGCTCTAGAGCATTTGAGGTCTTGCCCTCTGGCATATGTCATTGCCAGTTTGCCTGAAAGAAACACTTAAAAAATTCTCTACAAGTTTGGACATGTCAACAAATGGAATTGCTAGATCAGCAAGCATACATGCGTTTAAGGCTCTTGGTAATTATTTTCAGAATGCCCTCCAGGAGGGATATAACAAACTTCAACCCTATCATCACTAAATAAAAGTGCTCATTTTGTACAAGTAACACTTGTACAAGCAATGAGTGTTCTCATTCTTTACAACTTAGGTCAATATACTTAGCAAAAAAGGTAAGAGATTGTGTTTATAACCAGGATTTAGGTCATTTCAAGCGAATTTTCATATCTTCCTTTCATGATAAGTATTGCCAAAATGACTTTCAAAGAGCTTGTCTTGATTTATTCTCTCCCCAGTTGTATGTGAGTTGTACCCTTTTCTACTCCTCACCACTTTTGGTATTAGTATTCATTTTCCTTTTTTGTCAATAAGATAATTGGCCACTTAAGTTGAATTCTTAGTGAAAAATCCTTTACTTGACATCAGCAAAAGATGGGACATCTTAATGTTGCCACTTACAACTGTGTAAGTGGTTCCTAACATTGTGACTAGAATTTTCTGTTGATCATTTGCCTTGCTTTCTGACTCCGGGGTTCCAGGCTTGGCAGAGGCCTTCGGTATCTGTGGCTGCAGTTGTCTAGGGATGTTTGGCACACAGTAGCAGGTGACAGGGTCCTTTGACTCCTAGCTCTGGTTTTCTTGCAAGGGGTACTTGATATTCAACCCAGATCAGAATAGTCTTTTCTGAGAACAGCAAGATCTGGGGTGAGATAGGTTTTCTCCTGTTAAAGATAGATGCAAAATGCCAAGAGTGTAATGAGTATTTGGCATGGGAATCTCTGGGGGCACCAAGCTATAAGGAAAGGGAAGCTTGATTCTTGAAAGGGTAGGCTTAAGACTTATTTTCCATCAGCTTCTCTTTTGATAGTTATGTATCAAATTATGATTGACATCCATTCAGTAGGCTTCTGGGAAATGGCAAGGAACCCAGTTACCCTCTATAGTGTTGTGTTTGCTAGCAAGTGCTCTCCAAGTTTGAGCCAACTTGCCTTGAAACTTTCAAACCCAGTCATGTTACAATGTTACCGAACAAGGGTCCGGGGGGTGGGTGGGTGGTGCAATACTTGACCCACCCAGGGATGCCAAAAACTGCCTCAGAAAACAGAGGCCCCTCCCAAGGATGGTATACTAATATCTATTAGGCTCTTCTGTCCGCTGCCAATTGGAAAGACATCTCTCAATACCAGAGATTTGTGAAAAGGAAACAAAATGTTTATTTAATGCTATTCAGGCCTAATGCCTTCCTTAAAATATTAAAGTCTTTAAGGGTATACACCTACACACACACACACACACAGCGCTCCCTTCTCCCACTGTCCCAACTCCGGGTACCGTAAATCAGGAAAAGAGCACATGTCCGTTTTTCAGGTTGCTGGCACTGTGAGCTGTGTCGCCTGCCTGTCCAGGCAAGATCTCCAATTAATCCCAGGTCATGTGGCACCTTTCACTGGCAAGAGTTCTTTGTACCAAGTTCCAGTCAAAGTCTCTCCTGGTTTCCAGGCCACTCAGCCAAAGGGAGCACCCCAAAGCTGCGTGGGCCTCTTCTACCAAAGCCGCACTCCACCAAAAGCGCGCGTCTTTCTTCTTCACCTAGCCACAGGGATCTCCATTCTGGCAAAGCTGTGTGGTTTTCCCTTTCACCTGGCCAAGAGGGGGTCTGCACTCTGCTGAAACCCGTGTGGCTCTCTCTCCTAATAGCTACAGGGGGTCCTAACTCTGCTGAAACCTCGTGTCTCTCTCCCTAATGGCTGCCGTGTCTGGGTTTAAATCCCCCCCGTGCCCATCTTCCTCTGTAGCCCTATTTCCGACTCCTCCCACGATCAGTTACACCTGCCAGTATTTCTGTATTATTATAAGTTTACTGGGCTGCCATTGTTAGTCTGGGCAGGTATGGCCCCATGTCCTAGAGCCAATCCCCTCCAAGCTCCCATGCAGGCGCTGTAACTCAGGGGATTTGCCCCCCAGTCACATCTTGGGGGGGGGAGTGACTTCATTCCCCTAGTTCCAAGCATGGCCACAGCCATTTAACATATCCAAGTGACCCACCAAAGGCTATAGATATGTTAAATGACCAGGCCATGGATTAGCTGCAGGGCTGTGGCTTTACAAAACAGCCCTGCATGTTCCTGGTCTATGTGTCCCTTCCCCCAACTCACACCTGTGGGGGGAAGGGGTGAGGACACCTTATACGTCTCTCCAATATTCCTATACACTTTGAGTTCTGGACACTATTCCAAATCTTTCCTGCCCCCCACCCCCTTGGCTGCACCCTGTATCAACAATTCAGCCTTTGAACTTCTGAATAAGAATCTCTGGGGTAGGACCCATGGATTTGCAATTGTAAAGATTACCTCAAGTATTTGGAAGCACCTTAAAATTTGAGTATGAGTTATCTTCTTAATCTTTACTATGCATGAGTTCCTTTGGAATCAATTTAAAATGCAGAACATGATTCTGTAGGTCTGGTGTGGGGCCAGTGATTCTCCATTTCTAATAATCTCCCAGGTAATACCTCTGCTGTTTTTCTGTGGACCGCACTTTGAGTAGCAATGCTGTAATGGACACTCTGCTACTAATTAGCTGGAATTGCTCCGGTGTTGGAATCTATTTCAACTGGGCTTGAGGATGTGTAGGAGTGGAGGAGAGATGGGAAATAGTGTTTCTGAGAGGCCACCTGCTTTTATCAAATTTAAATTGATAACATATTCCCTCTCAGATCCTTTGTGGCACTCAGTGTTTCCTACAGTCCTAAATTCCTGGATCAGAATCTTGAAATCATCTCAGCTGAGTATTTCTCAAATTGTGTTTAAATCCTAAAGTAAACAATCATTTTTATCTTTGGGGGTGTTTGTTGTAGTTATTTGGTTTAGAGATACAGGCTGCACTCAGAATACACTGGGAAAAACTATTTAAAATATTTTGAGAGTTCGGTTTGCGGAAAATTTGAGACATGGTTGCTTTTTTTTAATTGGGATATGGCACAGATTGAAGTGCACAAACTTTAAGTGTACAGCTCAATAAACTTTCATACATATACACATCTATGTAACCACTATCCAAATCAAAATAAAGAACATTTTCAGAACCCTAGAAACTTCCTTCTGTGCTTCCACTTGGTTAACATCCCCTCAGGTAACTACTATTCTGACATCTAAAATCACAGGTTACTTTTGCCTGTTCTTGAATCTCATTGAATGAAATGATAGACGATGCATTCTTCCATATGTGACTTCTTTTGCTTAATATTAAATGTTTGAAGTTCGTCTGGATTTTTCCATGCAGCCTTCACTCACAGAAATTCTGTTAACGCTGTCAAAATATTTTCAAAATTTGGTTTTGGCAAGATTGTGCGAAGGCTGAAGTTTTTAAATGGAAACAACCATAAAGGAAGCAAGATACCTGATGGAAACACTTAGAAATTAATGAAGCAAGATTGTCAGTATTCTTGGAGTTTCTTTTAGGCTCCTCTTCCTCTCCTTCCTGGATTACATTTACTGATATGGCCTAGACCTAAAAAGACCACCCCTAACAGGCTAGATCTTGGGCTGAGAAATCCCTAAACTTATAACTCCATTCAGCCAGAAAGCTAAATAGAAGGCATGGTTTCTTTGTGCTCTTAGAATTTTTCATTTGACTGGGAGAGAGACTCTGGTGGGATTAACTGTAATACACAAGAGTGGGAAAACTTTAGAAGGTGATTAATCACAAAGGGATATAGAAGATGGGAGGTGGAAGGGATAATTCCAACTGGGAGGATTGAGGAGGAATTCAGAAAGGAGTTGACGTGTCAACTGGGCTATGAAGAAGGAATAAGTAGGCTGGGTAAAGAAAAGAATGTGAGTGTAAGAAAAGGATTTCTAAGCAGAGGGAACCACACAAGCAAAGATAAGATGAGGTATGGCATTTTCAGAGAATTATTAGCCAGCATGGTTGAAGCATAAGGGATAAGGAGGTGGGGTGTGCATGGATAGGTGAAGCTAGTAATAGAAAAACAAATCTGAAAAGTAACTTGAGACCAGATTGAAGAGGCCTTAAATACTTTTGTAACAGGGTGCAACCAACCAGGGGTGGGGGAAAATGGAGATTTGTAATGGAGTCCAGAACTCAGGGTGCCCAGGAAATATTAGAAAAAATATATAGGATGTCCTCACCCCCACAAGTCTGAGCTGGGGGATGGGATGCATGGAGCAGGGCCATTGAGAGTTGTTTTGAATAGCAACAGTTTTGCAGATAACCTCTAGAATGGTCATTTAACATACCTATAACCTTTAACTGGTTTCATAGACATGTTAAATAGCTGGGACCATACTTTGAGCCAGGGGGATGGGAGTGATTTCAACCTCTTATGCAACTGGGAGGCAACTTCCCCTGGTTACAGCACCTGTGTGAGAGCTTGGAGATGGTTGGCTACATGCCATGGGGCCATGCCTGCCTGGACTTACTATGGAAGCCCAGTAAAGCTGGAAGAATACAGGAATGCTGGCAGTTGTACTCATTGTGGGAGGAGTAGGAAATGGGGCTGCAGAGGAAGATTGGTGGATTTAAAAACTCAGGCGCCGCAGCCATGCAGGGCTTTTTGGGACCATGCGACTTTGGTGAAAGTTGGGATCATGCAGCTTTAGGTTGTGCCCTTTTTGCCACATGGCTTAGGAAGCAGGAGAAACTTTGCCTGGAAGAAAAGGGGTGAAAGGACTCTTGCTGGTAGGCCATGAGAAGGTGCCACATGGTTCTGGATTAACTGGACATTGCAACAGTGACACAGCTGATGGTGCTGGGACCAAGAGGCTGCCTGAACCATGGACTTCTATTTCTTTTCCTGAGACATGGTACCCCAGACTGGGCAAAGAGGGGAAGGAAGGACTGTGCATTTGTGGGTATTCTAAATGACTTTAGTATTTTTAATGAAGACATTAAGTCATTACTCTAAGTCTGTATAACATTTTAAAGAAATGACTTATTTCCTTTTTGCCAATCTCTGGCATTGAGAGATGTCTTTCCCTGGTGGCAGGCAAGGTGAACCAAGTACAAGGGGAGGGGATCCCCGGAGGACAAGGGTGGGTCCATTCGGTAATAGTAAATCATTTGCTCCCCACCCCAGGTCTGTTCTGTAACACTATCCTTAGGATATTGAATTTTGGGTGAGAAGCAAAAACAGAGCCACTGAAGGTTTTGAGTAGAGCTGGAAATTTTAGCAAGATAGAAACTCTGGGGACAATATGAAAATTTAATTATATGTGCCTGTAGAAGCAGAGAGAGGCCAAGACAGAGACAAAGGTAGATATGCTTTGCTTTCTCGCACAACCAAAAGAAGGATAACAAAAATTAAAAGACGACAAACAAGCAGAACTGCCAGAAAATCAAACTGCATGAAGTCTGACAACCAAGGAGTTAAAGAAGAAATATTCATCCAGGCTGATAGAAGAGGCTGAGATAGGAAGCTGGGGCAGAGAGGACAGATGGTAAGGTGGCAGCTGACTGACTGAGGCAGGTGTGGTGGCAGCTGGAGGACTAGGATATCCCACATTCGCACAGATAAGACAGGAGGAACAACTGGGGAGTGAGACAAACTGCAACCTAAGGTTCCAGTGCAGGGAAATAAAGCCTCAAAAACTATGGCTATACAAACCTGTGTGTATTGTGGCAGTGGGAAGAACTCCCAGTCTCACAAGAGAATCTGCTGGAGAGGCCCATGAGATCCTAGAATGCACACAAACCCATGCACCCAGGAATCAGCATCTGAAAGGGCACAATCCACTTGTGGGAAGTGAGGGAAGTGATGGAAAGTGGAGTGAGAGCCAAGCAAGCTAGAAAGAGGCATTGTTCCCTCTCTGACCCCTCTCCCACAAACAGCACCACAACACAGTGAAGTAGGTTGGCCTGCCCTGACGAATACCTAAGGTTCCACCATTTACAATGTAACAGGTGCACTAAGACTAAGAAATATGGCTCAAATGAAAGGACAGATCAAAATTCCATAAGAACTAAGTGACAGGGAGATAACCAACCTATCAGATGCAGAGTTCAAAATGCTGGTAATCAGGATGCTCACAGAAATAACTAAGTATTCTCACAAAATAAAGAAAGAAATGAAGGCTATACAAAGTGAAATAAAAGAAAGTATACAAGGAACCAACAGTGAAGGGAAGGAAATTGGGACCCAAGTCAGTGATTTTAAAGAGAAGAAATAAACAACCAACTGGAACGGAATGAAGACACAAGAATTCAGAAAAAAAATGAGGAAAGGCTTAGGAACCTCTGGGACAACTTTAAATGCTCCAACATTCAAATCATAAGAGTGCAAGAAGGAGAAGAGGAAGAGCAAGAAATTAAAAACTTATTTGAACAAATAATGAAGGAAAACTTCCCCAAACTGGTGAAGGAAATACACATAAAAGTCCATGAAGCTTAGAGAGCCCCAAAGAAGCTGGGCTCAAAGAGGAACAAGACACATCATAATTAAGTTGCCCAAGATTAAAGATAAGGAGAAAATCTTAAAAGCAACAAGAGAAAATAAGAGAATTACCTACAAAGCAGTTCCTGTAGGACTATCAGCTGATTTCTCAAAAGAAACCTTGCAGGTAAGAAGGGGCTAGAAAGAAGTATTCAAAGTGATGAAAAATGAGGATCTACATCCAAGATTACTCTATCCAGAAAAGCTATAATTTAGACTGATAAAGCTTCCCAGATAAGGTAAAGCTTCCCAGATAAGGTAAAGCTAAAGGAATTCATCATCACCTAGTCCTTATTATGTGAAACATTAAAGGGACATATATAAGAAAAAGAAGATCAAAATTATGAACATTAAATGGACAACAACTCAACTATCAACAACTGAACCTAAAAAACAAAAACAAAACTAAGCAAACAACTAGAACAGGAAGAGAATCACAGAAATGGAAATCACATGGAGGGTTATCAGTGGGGGAGAGGGTTGGGGGAGAGTGTGAGAAAAGGTACAGGGAATAAGAAGCATAATTGGTAGGTACAAAATTGACAAAGGAGGTCAAGAATAGTGTAGAAAATAAAGCCAAAGAACTTATATGTACAACCCATGGACATGAACTAAGGTGGGGAATTCTGGTGGGAGGGAGTGTGCAGGGTGGAGTGGGATAAAGGGGAGAAAAAATGGGGAAACTCTAATAGCATAATCAATAAAATGTACTTAAAAAAAGAAGCAGAGAGTCTGTCCTACCTCATTTGGACAGTTAACATGAGAAAGTGGTTAGCACATGAATTCTAGAGTCAGAGAAGTCTGACTTCCACTGCTGGTTAGAATTCCAGCTCTGTCATTTACCAACTGTTTGGCTTTGAGCATACTACCTAACCTCTCCAAGCCTAAAAAATTAGGAAAACAGTAACATCTACCCTCTGGTGATACTGTAGGAATTAAAGGAGATCATATATATATATATATATATATATATATATATATATATATATATATATATAAAGTATTGGGTACTAGTCCTGGCCCAGAGTAAGTGCTAAATAACTGGTTTCTACTATTATTATTAAAAGTATTATACAGCATTACCTTTAGCATGCTGAGGCCTCTGAGAAGGATGACTTTCTCCTAAGAAGGCTGGTATGCCTAAATTCTTTCTCTCCTGGGTTTATAACAATTCTTTCTGCTTTGTACCCTGTTTTCTTTGGGGCTGCGGACTGTGTTTGCTGGTGCACATAGAGTCTCTTTCTACCTGCTGCATTGTTGGCCCACCTAGCTCGTGATTGCCAGCTATTTTCCAGAGAGTCCTATGCCTGAGAGCTAAGCTTCAAGAATATCTTTCTTGACTTCTAGTCAAGATAGCCATCATTTAGAACCATCAAAACTGAGCTGAATGGAATTTTCATAACCATGGAGTAGAGTAGCCAAAGAACATATATGCAGAGCCATGGACAAAGGTGTGGGGATTGCCTGAGGGAGTGTGGATGGGGGGCAAGGGGAAAGCTTGGGACAACTATAATATGAATAACATGAACAATAAAAATAATATCTTTCTTTGCTCTCCTTTATCAAGTTCCCTGCAGGAGTCCCATCCCTGAGGAACCAGGAGCCTAGACAAATGGCAGTGGATGTCCCAAAAAATCAGCCCAAAAGCTTCCTGCAGGTGCTTAACCAGGAAACTCCCAGGACTGTGAATTTTCTCAGTTACCTAAAAGAAATTATCATTATTGCTCCCTAAGAAAAACTTTTAGTCCATTTTACTCCTGAATATTAGTGACCTCTCAAGAACAGAGGCCTTATTAGAGGTATTGAGAATTCTCCCAGCCACTTCAGTGGTTCAGAGCTTCTAACAGGTACAAAATTCATTCATATTCACCAGGACTTAATGGCACTCTACCACTCTTAACAGATGGAAAACACAGCTCTGTGAGGTAGTGAGTTTCCCATTCATTGAGGTATTTAAGTTAGACTACCACTGGTGGTAGTGGTGTGTGTATATGGGAAGTGGGTAACTTAGAGGCAACTGTTTTAGGGGTTGCTAGGCCAGATGGATCTCTAAAGTTCCACCTACTTCTGAGATTCTGTGATGTAATATTTAAGGTCATTTATGGGTTTATTTAATCTTTGCTACCACTCAGCTGACAACAAACAGTATTTTATTACATCAGGCTTCCTGAAGAGCCTAAATACCTGTGGTTTATGAAGCTGTACTACATTACACAAAAGCAACAATTCTTTTTTTTAATTTAATTATTTTTCAAGTACAGTTTTCTGTCTATTACTCCCATCCCATCCCACCCCCCATGCTCCCCCACTCCCTCCCATTTCCACCCTTCTCATTTGTTGTCCATGTATCCTTTATATATGTTCCTTTAAATCCCTCCCCTATTTCCCCTGAAATTCCCTCCCCTCTGGTCACTGTCAGCCTGTTCTCTATTTCAGTGTCTTTGGTTATATTTTGCTTGCTTGTTTGTTTTGTTGTTTAGCTTCCTGTTAAAGGTGAGATCATATGGTATTTGTCCTTCAACACCTGGTTTATTTCACTCAGCATAACGCTTTCCAGTTCCATCCATGATTTTGCAAAAGGTAGGAGCTCCTTTCTTTCTGCAGCATAAGATTCCATTGTGTATATCTACCATAGTTTTTGGATCCATTCATTTACTGACAGGCACCTAGGTTGCTTCCAACTCTTGGCTATTGTAAATTGTGCTGCTATGAACATTGGGGTGCATATGTTCTTTGGGATTGGTGTTTTAGGGTTCTTAGGATACAATCCTAGCAGTGGAATTGCTGGGTCAAAAGGCAAGTCCAATTTTAGTTTTCTGAGAAAATTCCATACTGTTTTCCATAATGGTTGTACCAGTCTGCAATCCCACCAACAGTGGACCAGAGTCCCCTTTTCCCCACACCCTCTCCAACATTTGTTGTTTATTGCTTTGTTTATGATAGCCATTCTCACCGGTGTAAAGTGGTATCTCATTGTAGTTTTAATTTGCATCTCTCTGATAGCTAGTGATATTGAGCATCTTTTCATGTGTCTCTGGATCCTCTGTATGTCCTCCTTGCAGAAGTGTCTGTTCAAGTCCTTTCCCCATTTTTTAATTGGGTTAGTTGTCTTCTTAGAGTGAAGTTGTGTGAGTTCTTTGTATATTTTGGAGATTAAACCTTTGTCTGAGGTATCATTGGCAAATATGTTTTCCCATACAGTTGGTTCTCTTTTTATTTTAATGCTGTTTTCTTTAGCTGTGCAGAAGCTTTTTATTTTGATGAGATCCCATTTGTTTATTCTTTCCTTTATATTCCTTGCTCTAGGGGACATATCAGTAAAAATGTTGCTGCATGAAATATCTGAGATTTTCCTGCCAATGTTCTCCTCTAGGACTTTAATGGTGTCACAGCTTATATTTAAGTCTTTTATCCACCTTGAATTCATTTTGCTGTATGGTGTAAGTTGGTGCTTGAGTTTCATTTTTCTGCATGTAGCTGTCCAGTTCTCTCAACACCATTTGTTGAAGAGGCTATCTTTACTCCATTTTAGGTTACTGCCCCCTTTGTTGAGTATTAATTGAATGTAGAGAGTTGGGTTTATTTCTGGGTTCTCTATTCTGTTCCATTGGTCTATGTGCCTGTTTTTATGCCAGTACCAGGCTGTTTTGATTGCAGTGGCCTTGTAATACAGTTTGATATCAGGTATTGTGATCCCTCCTACTTTGTTCTTCTTTCTCAACATTGCAGCTGCTATTCGGGGTCGTTTATGGTTCCATATAAATTTTTGAAGTGTTTGTTCTATGTCTGTGAAATATGCCATTGGTACTTCAAAAGCAACAATTCTTACAGAAAAAAATGATGAGGCAAGTCCAAATATGCCATCCACTCATTAACTCTGTCAGGTGCCCATCACAGGACCCCTGGTGAGGACAATGGCCCTCTCTTTATGAAATGGGCCTGTAGGGCCTGCCACAGAGCTACTGCAGAGGGCTTTCTCGTATTGATGTCCACTCACTATCTGAACTCTATTCACTTGCACTCACTTAAGATACAAATAAAAAGTTCCTGGCTTCTTTAGGCTTCTTGACATCCTCTTCTTTCCCTCCTTTTTCACAGTCATCATCAGAGCAACACTAGAAGAACACTGCATTGACTTGCTCAAAAGCCTATGGCTTACCTTTTCTTAAAGAAACAGAAGTTTAACAGGGAGTAATGTTAAGTCAGATGGGAAATAGGTAATGATAGAATTCTTGGCATTAGTTAGAAGATAGTGGAGAAGTTTGGGGATGCAAAAGGGCCTGTTAATCAGAAGAAAAAAAGTTGCCAGGTGAGGTTGGTTATATGACAGCTCCAAGTTCCCTTAATATGTTTCCTGGACTCTTGAGTTCCTAAGGTGTTGAGAATTCTGCCAAAATCAAGGTCTTGGACAGCAGGGCTGTATTTCCATACAAAGAGGCTGAGCCAGGTGGATACTGGCAATGGCTGGGGGACACTAGGAGGGGTTGGATCAGGCATCAAACTCTGCCAGATATCTAACGAGCTTCATTAGGGCCAGTTACAGAAATTCCCTCAGCGGAAGCCAAAAAGCCCTTCTAAGGGAGCATGACAAAGTCTGGAGGCAGTTGCCAAATATCAAACAAAAGAGCTCAGTGGTAGGCACTTGGCCTGTTGGTGAAGTTCATTCAGTATCATGTTTGTTGCTTTGTTGACACTAAGAGGTGTGTGTGATACCCAAAATTAAGTAGCCATAGAGAAAGAGAGGAGAGAGAGAACTCTCAAGTTAGACTTATGCTCTCTGATGGTATAAGTATAAAGGAACATAGCTACTTTCCTGAAACAGGAGTTGAATAACTAACAAGATCTCTGCTCTTGAGCCAGAAATGTTCACTCTTATTATCACCAAGCTACATGAGGATTTTAAAAAAATATTTTATTTATTTATTTTTAGAGAGAGAAGGGAAGGAGAAAGAAAACAAGAGAGAAATATTGATGTGTGGTTGCCTTTCACGTGCCCCCCACCACTGGGGACTTGGCCCACAACCCAGACATGTACCCTGACTTGGAATCAAATCACCAACCCTTTGATTCACAGACTGTGCTCAATCCACTAAATCACACCAGCCAGGGCTGTATGAGGATTTTTAAAAATTATATTTTATTATTTATACTATTACAGTTGTCCCAATTTTCCTTCTTTGCCCCCCCTCTATTCACCCTCCCCACTCTCTCAGACAACCCCCACATTGTTTTCAATGTCCATGGGTCATGCAAATATATTCTTTTGCTAAGACTTGAATAGACACTTCTCCAAGGAGGACATACAGAAGGCCCAGAGACACATGAAAGGATGCTCAGCATCACTAGTCATCAAGAGATGCAAATTAAAACCACAATGAGATACCACCTCACACCAGTCAGAATGGCCAACATAAACAAATCAACAAACAAGTGTTGGAGAGGATGTGGAGGAGAGGGAACCCTAGGCCACTGTTGGTGGGAATGCAGACTGGTACAGCCACTGTGGAAAACAGTATGGAATTTTCTCAGAAAACTAAAAATGGAACTGCCTTTTGACCCAGCAATTCCACTGCTGGGATTATACCTTAAGAGCCCTGAAACACCAATCCAAAACAACCTATGCACTCCAATGTTCATAGCAGCACAATTTACAATAGCTGAGTGCTGGAAACAACCTAAGTGCCCATCAGTAAATGAGTGGGTTGAAAAACTATGGTACATTTACACAATGGAATTCTATGCAGCACAGAGCAAGGAGCTCATACCCTTTGCAACAGCATGGATAGAACTGGAGAGCATGATGCCAGGTGAAATAAGACAGGTGGTGAGGAACAAATACCATACAATCTCGCCTTTAACTGGAACATAATCAACAAAAGAAAAAAACAAACAAAATATAACCAGAATCATTGAAATTAAGAACAATCTAACAAAAGCTGAAGGGGAGGGGGGAGGGGACAGTGGGAAGAAGGGTTTTAAGGAACTACTATAAAGGATGCATGGACAAAACCAAGGGGGAGGGTGGAAGCAAGAGAGGGAGGTGGGTTTGGAGTGGGTGGGGGGAGGGATGGGGAGAATATACAGACAACTGTAATTGAGCAACAATAAAATAATTTAAATTTAAAAAATAAAATGTTTTAACACACATGCACTCACAAAATATATATATTATTTTGCCACTGTATTTCGTATGCTGGCCTTTACATTCCCATGACTATTCTGTAACAACCAATCTGTACTTCTTAACCTTTTTCACCTGTCCCTCCACCCACTTCCCATCTGGCAGCCATCAATGCATTCTCTGAATTTATGATTCTGTTTCTGTTCTGCTTGTTTGTTTATTTTGTTTTTTAGACTCAATTATTGATAAATATGTATTTATTGTCATTTTATTGTTCATATTTTTTATCTTCTTCTTAAAGAAGACCCTTAAACATTTCATATAATAAGGGCTTGGTGATGATGAACTTCTTTAACTTGACCTTATCTGGAAAGAACTATATCTGCCCTTCCATTCTAAATGATAGCTTTTCTGGATAGAGAAATCTTGATAGAGGTCCTTGATTTTCATCACTTGGAACACTTCTTGCCAGTCCCTTCTAGCCTGCAAAATTTCTTTTGAGAAATCAGCTTATAGTCTTATGGGGACTTCTTTGTAAATAACTCTCTCCCTTCCAATTCTCCCTGCTTCTCCCTCCCAACTGATAACCCTCCAAATGATGTCTATATCTATGATTCTGTTTATGTTTTGCTAGTTTGATTACTTTGTTTTTTAGATTCAATTGTTAAGAGTTGTGAACTTACTGGCACATTAATGTTCATAGTTTTGATCTTCTTTTTCTTTTTAATAAACACATTTTATTAGAAAATTTAGGTAAGCCATTACAATAATACATTTTTAAGTATATTTTATTGATTATGTTATTACACATGTCCAATTTTTTCTCCCCTTTATCTCCCTCTGCCCTGCACTTCCACTCCCTGCAGCATTCCACCCCTCTAGTTCATGACCATGGGTCATACATTTAAGTTCTTTGGTTTCTCTATTTCCTATGCTATTCTTAACCTCTCCTAGTCTATTTTGGACCTATCAATTATGCTTCTTATTCCCTGTACCTTTCCCCACATTTTCCCTCCCTCTTCCTGCTGATAACCCCACATGTGATCTCCATATCTGTGATTCTGTTCCTGTTCTAGTTGTTTGCTTAGTTTGTTGTATTTTAGGTTCAGTTGTTGATAGTTGTGAGTTTGTTGTCATTTTACTGTTTGTATTTTTGACCTTCTTCTTTTTCTTAGATATGTCCCTTTAATGTTTCATATAATAAGGGCTTGGTGATAATGAACTTCTCTAGCTTTACCTTATCTGGGAAGCACTTTGCCTGCTCTTCCATTCTAAATTATAGCTTTTCTGGATAGAGTAATCTTGGATGTAGGTCCTCATTTTTCATCACTTTGAATACTTCTTTCCAGCCCCTCTTGCCTGTAAGGTCTCTTTTGAGAAGTCAGCTGACAGTCCTATGGGAACTCCTTTGTAGGTAATTCTCTTATTTTCTCTTGTTGCTTTTAAGGTTCTCTCCTTCTCTTTAATCTTGGGTAATTTAATTTATGATGTGTCTTAGTGTGTTCCTCTTTGAGTTCAGCTTCTTTGGGGCTCTCTGAGCTTCATGGACTTTTATGTGTATTTCCTTCACCAGTTTGGGGAAGTTTTCCTTCATTATTTGTTCAAATAAATTTTCCATATCTTGCTCTTTCTCATTTCCTTCTCACACCCCCATGATTTAGGTGTTGAAACATTTAAAGTTATCCTGGAGGTTCCTAAGCCTCTCCTCATTTTTTTCTGAATTTTGTGTCTTCATTCTGTTCCAGTTGGATGTTTATTTCTTCTTCCCTTTTAAAATCATTGAGTTGAGTTCCAATTTCCTCCCCTTCACTGTTGATTCCTTGTATATTTTCTTTTATTTCACTTTGTATAGCCTCCATTTCTTCCTTTATTTTGTGAGAATACTGAATTATTTCTGTGAGCATGTTGATTACCAGCATTTTGAATTCTGCTTCTGACAGGTAGTTATCTCCCTATCATTTAGTTCTTACGGAGTTTTGATCTGTTCTTTCATTTGAGCCATGTTTCTTAGTCTTAGTGAACCTGTTACATTGTAAATGGTGGAGCCTTTAGGTATTCACCAGGGTGGGACAACCCATGGTGCTGTGTTGTGGCACTGCATTTGTGGGAGGAGTCAGAGAGGAAATAATCCCATTTCCTCAGTTATTACCCCACTTTCAGCCTCTTCCCCACTATGTACAAGTGAACTGGGTCCTTCTGGTGCTAATTCTCAGGTGGGTGGGTTTATGTACATTCTAGCACCCTGTGGGTCTCTCCAATGGACTCTCCTGTGACAGTTTCTCCTGTCACCACAACTCCCACAGGTTTTTACAGTTGGAGATTTTGTGGCTTTACCTGCCCACACTGGATCTGTGAGTTGTGAGGTCTGTCTCACTGCCCACTTGTTCCTCCCAGTTTATCTGGATTTGAATATGGGACTGCCTGGTCCACCAGCCAGCTCCTCACCCTCCTGGTCTGCCAGCTGCCACCTTGCTGTGTGTCCTCTCCTCCCCAGCTGCCTGTTGCTGCCCCTCGTACCAGTGTGGATGGATGGTTCCTTTTTAATTCCTTGGTTGTTGGACTTCCATTCACTTTGATTTTCTGGAAGTTCTTTTTTTTTATTTTTTTAAAAAATTCTTGTTCAAGTACAGTTCTCTGTCCTACATTTCCAGCCCTGCCCGGCCCCCGCCTAATGCCCCCCACCTCCCTTCCATTTCTGCCCCCCACCCTTAGTTATTGTCCATGTGTCCTTTATACTTGTTCATGTGAGTCCATCCCCTTTTCCCCTGTGATTCTCTCTCCTCTCCCCTCTGGACCCTATCAGCCTGTTCCATATTTGAGTGTCATTGGTCATATTTTGCTTGCTTGTTTGTTTTGTTGTTTAGCTTCCTGTTAAAGGTGATATCATATGGTATTTGTCTTTCACCACCTGGTTTATTTCACTCAGCATAATGCTTTCCAGTTCCATCCATGATGTTGCAAAGGGTAGTAGTTCCTTCTTCCTTTCTGCAGCATAGAATTCCATTGTGTAAATGTACCATAGCTTTTTGATCCAGTCATTGACCGATGGGCATCTAGGTTGCTTCCAACTCTTGGCTATAGTAAATTGTGCTGCTATGAACATCGGGGTGCATAGGTTCTTTTGGATTGGTGTTTCAGGGTTCTTAGGATATACTCCTAATAGTGGAATTGCTGGGTCAAAAGACACGTTCATTTTTAGTTTTCTTAGAAAATTCCATACTGTTTTCCATAGTGGTTGTACCAGTCTGCAATCCCACCAACAGTGAACCAGGGTCCCCTTTTCCCCACAACCTCTCCAGCACTTGTTGTTTGTTTCTTTTGTTTATGATAGCCATTCTGACTGGTGTAAAGTGGTATCTCATAGTGGTTTTAATTTGTGTCTCTTTGATAGCTAGTGATATCGAGCATCTTTTCTTGTGCCTCTGGATCCTCTGTATGTCCTCCTTGGAGAAATGTCTGTTCAAGTCCTTTTCCCATTTTTTTAATTGGGTTGCTCATCTTCTTTGAGTGGAGTTGAGTGAGTTCTTTGATTTTCTGGAAGTTCTTGTTGTTTTTTGTTTTTAAATTGGTTGTTGTCCTTTTTATTGTCTGAGAATGCAAAGCATGTCTACCTATACCTCCATCTTGGCCAGATGTCTGATGGTTTTTTTTTCTTAAATAAGACCCTTTAACTTTTCATGTAATAATGGCTTGGTGATGATGAACTTCTTTTGCTTTACCTTGTCGGAAAAGCACTTTCTCTGCCCTTACATTCTAAATGACAGCTTTGCAGGATAGAGAAATTTAGGTTGTATGTCCTTGCTTTTCATCACTTTGAATATTTCTTGTCAGTCCCTTTTAACCTGGAGTTTCTTTTGAGAAATCAGCTGATATAGTCTTATGAAAGTCCTTTGCAGGTAACTGCTTTTCTCCGGCTGCTCTTAAGATTCTATCATCTTTAATCTTTGGCATTTTAGTTATGATGTGTCTTGGTGTGGTCCTTTTTGTCTCCATCTTCATTGGGACTCTCTTTGCTGCCTCAGCTTGCATGTCTATTTTCTGTAGGAAATTAAGGACATTCCTTTCACTATTTGTTCAAATAAGTGTTCAATTTCTTGTTCTTTCTCTTCCTTCTAGCACCTCTATGATTTAAATGTTGGTACGTTTGAAGTCTCAGAGGCTCCTTAGCCTATCTTCACTTTTTAAAAATCTTTTTTCTTATTGTTCTTCTGATTGTGTTTTTTTCCTTATGTTCTAAACCATTGATTTGATTCTTAGCTTCATCCACTCCACTGTTGGTTCCCAATACATTTTTCTTTATTTCACTTAGTGTTCCCTTCATCTCTTCCTGGGTCTGTTCTATGCTGTTGAAGTGCCCACCAAGTTCCTTGAATATCTTAGTAACCAATGTTTTGAACTATGCCTCTGATATATTGCTTATCTACCTTTTGTTTAGTTTTTTATCTTGAGTTTTGTCCCATTTTTTTCATTTGGGCCATATTTCTCTGTCTCCTCATTTTAGCAGTCTCCCTGTGTTTGCTTTTATGTATTAGGAAGAGTTGATTTCACTCCCTGTCTTAGTAGCATGACCTAATATAGAAAGTTGCTATTAACCACTTGGGTGGGCCCATAAGTTGGATAAGTGGGCCCATAAGTTGGATAAGACAGAGTCTTGAGTAATTGTCATGGCAGGGTGTGGGGGCAACTTTGCCTTCAAGTCCCCCTATGGGGGGGGTGAAAGTAAACACTACCAAGATATGATCTGCTTAGGGAGGAAAGGTGGCCAATCCCTCAAAGGGGAAGGGCCAAGAGCCCCTTCCTCAAGGGGCTTTTATTGGGTTTGTTTGCACAAGAATACAGGTAAGGGTCAAATAATAGATGGCACTCAAGGAACTATGAGGGCTTATTCTCAGTCAGGGTCGGATAAGCTTTAGCAAAGAGCCATAAATCTTTGAGGAACAAACTTCTTGCTTGTACCCTCATCATTTAAATGAGAATATTCTTTTTTAAAAAGCAGGTTTCATAGAATTTTTACATATTATTTCTTAGGCCTGATCACCTGGGCACCTGCCCTTTCCAGCACAGGGCTGCACCACCTTCCCCATCATAGGTTTTTTCAAGGCTCAAGTGGATTAGAGCCAGGAAGCACTTCTCCCTGAGGACATGGGGACTTGGGCTATGTTAGAATAGCTGGGGGGGGCGGCAAGGGTCTATCGCTCCCTCTTTGTCACAGCCCCCCTAGTCCTTTTATGATGGCCTCCCAAGTGATCATGTCTGGCTTAGGTTGCCCCTCTCTCTGAGGAGTCGTAACTGTCATGGACTATCGACCATGCTTTGGGGGCAGGGAAGTAAGCTGAGGCAGTGTTTGCTACCAGAGACAAGCTTTGTCTCTTTGTGGCTTGCATTCTGGAGGTCACTCACTCATCCTTAGCCATGGCTTGTAGTTACAACTCCTGAAACCAGGCAGAGCAGTTCCCAACAGCAGGACAATGCATGTGAACCAGGTTGATGGAGTCTCAGATATGGTGTTACCACTCTGTAGCTCTGTGTTGGGGAGGGCTCAGAAAAGCAACAATGGCCACTGCCTGGTCTCTGGAGTTTTGTTCTGGAGGAAGCTGTTCCCTGGGAGTAGCTCTGATGATAGACACTTCAGTTCCTCCCTACATGCCATGGTGCCCTTCAAGCTGCTGTCCTGGTACTGGAGCCCAGAGGAAGTGAGTCTATGCAAAGCTTAAGTCCATTGCAGGCCCTATGAGTCAAGGTGCCTGATAACCCTGCAGTTTCCTCTGCCTCCTCAACCCCCAATGGTTTGTGCAGCCAGAAGTTACAGGAACTTATCTTTTTGGAACTGAAACCCTGAAATGGGGGGCCTGGTGTGGGGCTGGGACTCCTTGCTCCCAATGTAACTCTCCTAATTTTTATCTACCACTGGAGGCTGTGGGACCAGCCAGTTTCATGTCTCCACTTCTCTGTATCTCTGCCACTTTTACTCATTTGAATGAATGTTACTTCTTTAATTCCTTTGTTGTTGGACTTTCATACAGCTAATTTTTTATAGTTCTGAGTGATAGTTGTTTTGTAGTTTAGGTGTAAGTTTTGCTGTGAGTGTGTGAGTAGGCCAACCATGTTTACCTTGGCCTCCTTCTTAACCAGAGTTCCTCCATCTCAATTTTTATCTTCCACACATGGTGTGGAATCAACCTATTTCTCTTTTCTGCCCCTCCTACCAGTCTCAATATGATTTCTTCTTTAATTCCATAGTTGTTGGGCTTTCATTATCCTTGATTTCTGGTAGTTGTGAATAATGGTTTTTCTGTAGTTTAGTTGTAATTTTGATGTGGTTGTGTGAGGAGGTGAGCCTTTTTTATCTAGCCCCCCATCTTAGCTTTCTCTCTGTATGAGGATTTTGATGGCATTATTATTTGACTGGTAATGACACAAAGGTGGAGGAGTGCCTACATTCTAGATGATAGAATCAAGATTTCCAGAGGCTTTTTCAAATATTACCTTAAATAAATGTAAAGTGAGGGTTTCTGTCCTAAAAAAAACCTACACAATTTCAAGACTAGGAGAATATAGATTAATTGACAGGCAACATAGTCCATAGAAAGAATTGCTAGTTTTAATTCAATAAGCTCCATATCTGTCAAGAGTATAATATTGCTGCCAAAACAAATAATTTGATCTTAGGTTGTATTAGTAGAAATATGGTAGATTAACCAGTCGACATCTCTGATATATGACTATTTTTTACCTAAAATATGGCAATTGTGTATGGTTCAACCTAACATCAAGCAGAAAATGAGTGATCCTGAAGTAGAAGGTCATTATGCTCAGTGAAATAAGCCAGACACAGAAAGACTGTGTTATCTTACTTTCATGTGGAATTTGAAAACTGTTGATTTTATAGAACCAGAGGGTAAAATGGTGTTTGTCAGGAGGTAGTGATTGGAGATATTAGAAGATATTAGTGAAAGGTTACAGACTTTCAGTTATTAAGTTATTAAGTACTAGAAATCTAATGTACAGCATGGTGATTATAATAAATATTGTGTATTCAAAATGTTCTAAGAGGGTAAATCTTAAATGCCTTGACCACACACACACACACACACACATACACAAATGGTAACTATGTGAGATTATGGAGCTGTCAATTAGCTTAACTGTGGTAGCCATTTCACAAAGTGTACCTGTTTGAAGTGGTCACATTGTCCACATTAAATATACACAATTTTTATATATCAATTATATCTCAATAAACCTGGAGGGAAAGAAGGTGAGGGTCCTATATGCTAGACACTGATTGAACCACATTTAAATGGTTGTGCTTGGTTGTAGCTGACACGTGATAAGATAAATTTTGATATATATTCACAGTGGATTTCTACTATAATCTAGGGATACCAAAGCTTGCTGTTGAGAGAAAGGTGGAAAAGCTGCTGATTTAGGCTAGGAATTTATGAACTAACCGTCTTTAAATATCAAAGGGGCTAAGAAGTGGGAAAAGAGTCTATTGTTTCCTTTGGGTAGTTTTAGAAAATAACGAAGGGCAAATTAGTGGAAGTTACAGAGCAGCCGATTTGTATTCTACCTGAGGAGGGGTTTGTCATGATTGAGGCTTCTTTTGGGCTGTGAAGATAGCTATCGAGATAGATGTCCATCATTTGTTCAAGCAGAAGCTACATGTTGCTCAGGGCATTTTGGTGTCAGAAAATGTTTGAACAACATTACCACTTAGGTCTCTTGCTACTCAGACAATACTCTGTGATCCAGCTCAGAACAACTAATATTGGCTCAGTTCCACTGTGGGAAGTAGCTTTTTCACATCTTAGCATTCTTTTATTGTATTTTTTGCATTACTGTTTAGTCTCCCTACACCCCCTCCCCCTGCACAATCACCACACTGTTGTCCCTGAGTCCTTTTTTCTTTTTTCTCAGCCCCTGCACCCCTACCTTCCTATGCTTAGGTGTCAGCCTGCTTTCCATCTATGAGTCTGTCCCCATTCTCCTTGTAGTGCAGTTCTTCATTAAATTCCACATATGAATAAAATCATATGGTATTTGTCTTTCTCTGACTGGGATATTTCACTTAGCATAATGTTCTCCAGTTCTATTTATGCTGTCACAAAGGGTAAAATTGCCTTTTTTTACAGCTGAGTAATATTCCATTGTGTAAATGTTCCATAGTTGTTTTATCCACTCATCTACTGATCGATAATTTGGCTGCTTCCATATCTTGGCGACTATAAATAACAGTGCAATGAACATAGGGGTGCTTATGTATTGTCAAGCAGACAATAATAATGTATCATAATGGCAATTCCACTGGACTCTTTCAAGTCTTTAGTAGGTTGGTTTTGCTAAATTTAACAGTGATCTCAAGATGCATTACTTTATCTGTACTGGAGAATCAGCTTTAGAAATTTTTTAAGGATTCAATTTCATTCTGTGTTAGATTTTTGGATGTACTGGAGAATTAGTGGCTAGAAGTAGTATGAACAGAACTCAGATTTGTTGGTTTCACATACTATTTGCATTTCACTAATTACAATGACTTCTTCTAGGAAAAGTAAATTATAGGGAAGAACCAGAGGATTCTTTTTTTGTGTGACAGTACATTTATTAAAGCTGGGGACAGTGAAACAAAGAAGGGCTTAGTATAGAACAAGCAATAAGAGAAAACCTAGCTGGGGCTGCTGTCAGCTCACTGAGAATCAGACAAAAGGGAGCATTGGAGACAGGTTCAGGGGTTTAGCTTGGGATGAGCTGCTGCTTCCCATTGCTCCCCTGGTTGAAAATCTCTGGATTCCCCTTAGAGTTTAGGAGGTGCACATCTGTGGGAGGAAAAGAAGGGGAAGGGAAAGGTGCAGGCATGATCTTGGGAGGTAGAGTGTGACCAAAGGAATCTTAATTACAAAACAGCTTTTCTGAGATACGTTTTGATGAACTAACTATAAGTGAAACATAATATTCCGTTCATCTCAAAATGCAGGAGAGTTTCAAGCAAAGTACGCTTAAAATGGGTGTGTTTTATAGCATATAAATTATACCTTAATAAATTTGTTTTTTAAAAAACAGGCAAAGGCCCTGGCTGGTGTGGCTCAGTGGATTGAGTGTGGGCCTGTGAATAAAAGGATCATGGTTTAATTCCCAGTCGGGGCACATGCCTGGGTTGCAGGCCAGTCTCCAGCAGGGGATGTACTAGAGGCAATCATACATTGATATTTCTCTCCCTCTCTCCTTCCCTTCCCCTCTAGAGGTAAATAAATAAAGTATTAACAAAAAACAGGCAAAGGTATTTGGCAAAATGCATTTTAGGTTTTCAAGGTTAAATAGCACTTGAAAGCACATTCAATGAGCACAGTATTTTGGCCAGTATAAGAATATCTGCCTTAAAGTCATACTGCCTGCTCTTGTAACCTGGCTCCTCCACTTACTAGCTATGTAAACTTGGCCAAGTCACTTAACCTATCCATACCTCAGTTTTCTCACATGCAAAAATGGGGGTGGTAATACTACTTCCTTCAGAGTGTTGTGAAAATTAAATAGGTTAACCCATGCAGAATACTTAGAATAAACAGTGTCTGGCACATAGTAAATGCTCTATACATCTTAGCTCTTATGTGTGATGAGCCCCAGATGCGCAGATTTACCAATCTTTGATAATCTAACTTCTCTTTAGTAAATTGTGATTTATGCTCATGATACTTCGCAATTTTATACCTTGGTTATACAGGGAAGGGCAAAAGTAGATTTAGTTATCGATGTGGAAAAAGCATGTAGGTTATGATCATTACAATAACTTTATTAACCCTGTGTTTTGCATACTCATAAGTGTAAACCTACTTTTGCCAACCTGTGTATTGTCACATTTTTAAAGCTTTCCTCTTGCTTGTTATTCTCACTCTGCTCCAGAAATAACCTAAAATACTCAAAGAATACCTATACATGTCTGTATGCATTTGCTAGAGCTGCCATAGCATAATACAACAGACTGGACAACTTAAACAACAGAATTTTTTTTTCATAGTTCTGAGGCTGAAAGTCCAAGAGCAAGGTACTGGCAGGATTAATTTCCTCTGAGGCCTCTCTTCTTGCCTTGCACATGGCTGCCCTTTTGCTTACTCTTTACATTGTTCTTCCTCTGTGAACAAGACCAAGGTACACCTTCCTCTTCTTATAAGGACATCAGTCATATTGAATTAGAGCTCCACCCTACCAGATTTATTTTGACTTAACTTTTTAAAAGACCTTCCTTCCACATATGGGTATATCCTGGGTTACTGGGAGTTGGGATTTCAACATATAGATTTTGGGCAACACAATTCAGGCTATAACAATGCCAAAAATTAGTGTATACTGTTAGGGATACAGAAGAAGTTTTATCAACCAAGCCTAACATTTCATTTTAATGGTGAATGAATTCACATAGTTTTTGATAGCTGATATTTTAAGCAACTCAGTAGCAAATATTTAAGGTCAGGTTTTTAATTATAAACTGCCTCAGTTTGAGGGGCACCATGATACCTTCTGAAGAATATTTTAAACTAGCTTTTGGAATAGATATTTATACTGATTTAATTACCTTTTGCCAAAGAGGGGAAAAGGGGACTCTGGTCCACTGTTGGTGGGATTGCAGACTGGTACAACCATTATGGAAAACAGTATGGAATTTTCTCAGAAAACTAAAATTGGACTTGCCTTTTGACCCAGCAATTCCACTGCTAGGATTGTATCCTAAGAACCCTAAAACACCAATCCCAAAGAACATATGCACCCCAATGTTCATAGCAGCACAATTTACAATAGCCAAGAGTTGGAAGCAACCTAGGTGCTCGTCGGTAAATGAATGGATCAAAAAACTATGGTACATATACACAATGGAATTTTATGCTGCAGAAAGAAAGAAGGAGCTCCTACCTTTTGCAACATCATGGATGGAACTGGAAAGCATTATGCTGAGTGAAATAAGCCAGATGTTGAAGGACAAATACCATATGATCTCACCTTTAACAGGAAGCTAAACAACAAAACAAACAAGCAAGCAAAATATAACCAAAGACACTGAAATAGAGAACAGGCTGACAGTGACCAGAAAGGAGAGGGGAGGGAATTTCAGGGGAAATAGGGGAGAGATTTAAAGGAACATATATAAAGGATACATGGACAACAAATGAGAAGGGTGGAAATGGGAGGGAGAGGGGAAGCACGGGGGGTGGGAAGGGATGGGAGTAGTAGACAGAAAACTGTACTTGAAAAATAATTAAATTAAAAAAATTGGAAAAAAATACCTTTCGCCAAAGAAAATGGTAACTAATAAGCCTCTTTTTTTCTCCCCTAGGCACATTTTCCCAGAAGTAACTGGCCTATTTTCTACTTCCTCTACTGATGCTGCTGTCCATCCCTTCCCTTTACCTAAGCTGATTTGGAGACCCCCCTTGGTCATTTTTGTTTTATACCACCTCTAAAGCATAGAGCTAACCCAGAGGTTAAAGAGTGGCCAATTTGGGAACAATTTGGGAATCTGTCTAATGGACAAATCTTACTAAAACTTTGGTAAATTCATTGGGAAAGTTTTTACCTTTCAGACTATTACTACCAAAATGTAGAAATTATCTAGTTCAACACTACCTATAGCATAAATACTATCAAGATTTCAAAGAAAAGATGACTACCACAATCACATTCAATTGTAGCCTGATTTCAACTTTTTAAAAGCATGTTGGCATACTTGATCTCATTTTATTCTCACAAAACCCCTATGGAGTAAAATAGAACAAGAAAAATAATCTCCACATTATAGCTGAGGAAACTTAACCGTAATATACACAGACAAATCTGTGCATACAAGAAGGGAAAGATGATGAACTTCTTTAGAATCTTAGAGAGCATGGGTGGAGGTAGAGACAAAGCATAGAGAATAAAAGCCAGTATTTTTTTAGGATCAGGGGAGTGATCATTGTCTACTTCTTTATTCACTTTTTTTTAAAGAAAAATCACAAAATGAACAGAACCACTGCTTGTTCAGGAACTAAGAGAAAAATCACGCTATATGAACCTTCAACAGTGGCTAAAAAAGGGAAAGCAAAACCTAGTCACTTGTCTTTAAATAGATCTCATGCTCAGAAATACAGTCAGAGCATTTAGGCTCCTTAGAACTCTTGGTTTCTTGTAGCACCAGAATTCTTTCTATTCCTCAGGGGGCAGTGGGAGCGGGGAGAGGAGATGCACTGTTTAATTAAACTGGTAAATCTTTTTCTTTGAAAAAATATGGCTTCTTAATATTTGATTTTGCAACTTTAATATCAGTACAAATGCCATAGAGTCAGTCTCTGTATCGGCAAGGGCACTGCTTTTAAGGCTGAGGCAGCATATTAACCACCTCACAGGGGGTGGCTGTTTTACATATATCCTTTTCACAGAAATACAGTATAGGCAGCCACCATTTTGCTGTAGTCTCTTCACAGCAATAAAATGGTGGCATAAATTCAAACTTTCAGATCAAACATATTTTGGCTGTCTATTATCATCTTTGGCTTCTTCCCAGCTTGCATGCTGATATTGAATGTCCTGATATCTAAAATAATTTTAAATAAAAATTTTCTCTCAATTTGGTCCTGTAATATTTAAAAGGCTCCAACAGAAAGGAGCATGTGATGCTCTGTTTCCCCAAAATACATTACATTCTCACTTCTTAATTGTAATTGCATTTATAAGAAATACTGAGAAGAATAATCAGCAGCGATGAAGGCTAATTTTAACACAGACAAAAGATTAAAAAAAAATCTTTGAAGATGTCCTACAGAGAAACTTAGGACTAATTTCTAAGGCAATAATTTTTATTTTCTCAGCCCCTCACCCCTTTAGTTGCAAAGGCCATGCTGCAAATACAGTACAAAACTGATGCTTTCTAATTTTCGTTAGTGATTAATTGAAGCCACAGAATCTGGAAGGTGTGCTGCAAATATACAGAAGTCAACTCTAAAGGTTTGGGCATGTTGTTTTCTGCTGGGTGATGTCAAATGCTGCAGATGTTGATTTTTTTCTTTAATGGTGACATCAGCACTTGAAAAGTGGTATGCTGAGGAACAAACATTGCTGGTGAGGGAAGTTGTCTTTCCCTGTAGAAGTCTAAAAATGTCTTGGGCATTATAACTTCCAATTGTTTATTCAATGCTGCACCAATTCAGAAAAAAAATCTTGTTCTAAATGAATCTCAACTTTCTATTAGTCATACACACTAGATTTAGATGTCCCTGGTCTTTCCAATTTCTCATTTGTATTTCTCTCTGGTGTTCTTAATCTGTAAACATCTCTGAATCACAGAATGTTTGTCTGTTTGTTTGTTTTTTTAAGATTTTATTTATTTGTCTTTAGAGGGGAAGGGAAGGAGAGAGGGAGAGAAATATCAATGTATGGTTGCCTCTTGTGTGTCCTCTGCTGGGAACTGGCCTACAACCCAGGCATGTGCCCTGACTGGGAGTTGAACCATGGTCCTTTGGTTCGCAGGCCCTTGTTCAATCCACTGAACTGCACCAGCCAGAGCCAAATAACAGAACGTTTTAAATGGCAGCCCCAATTTGCAGTCAGTTGTTCCCTCTTCTTCCTTCTCTCTCTTTTATGCATTACTCACTAAAACATCCATCCACAAGGCATAAAAAGGATTTAGTGAATTTACAGCTCTGTTCACGTAACTCTTGTTGCCTTTCTGACCCTTTCTCAAAATACTAGGTATACTTTTACAGAGGTGCTTGCTGTTTCGTGTTCTGCTTTTTAAAAATAAATACTTGATTTATATTTAGAGAGGAAGAAGAGAGGGAGAAAGAGAGGGACAGAAACATCAGTGTGTGGTTGCCTCTCATGTTCCCCCACTGGGGACCTGGCCAGCAACCCAGGCATGTGCCCTGACTGGGAATCGAACCAGTAAGCCTTTGGTTCTCAGGCCAGCTCTAAATCCACTGAGCAACACTATCCAGGGCTGCTTTTTCTAATTATTTCATGTAGTCATTGCCACACAGTGAAACAAACCACCTGCTCAAAGGGGTGTCCAACCTGCAGCCTATGGGCTGCATGTGGCGCAGCATGGCTATGAATGTGGCCCAACCCAAAACTGTACATTTACTTAAAACACTGAGATTTTTTTGTGATTACACGTGGCAATGTATTTAATGTGTGGCCCAAGACAACTCTTCTTCCAGTGTGGCCCAGAGATGCCAAAAGGTGGGACACCCCTGCTAATGGCTACGCAGTACACCTCTGAGTTGATATGCTACTCATGGCTTAGCCTTACTGTTGGGCATTTGGGTTGCTTCCAATTTTCACTTATTTATAAATGGCTGTGCAAAAAATACCCTTCTAATATTAGGTTTTGTCTTTCAGATTATTTCCTCAGGATATAACTCTATAAGTGAGATTACCAGGTTGAAATGTAGGCATGGTTTTAGAGCTCTTGTATAAATCTTTGTATCATTCTGCAGGTCTTGCCTGAATCCTCCATTCATAAGGCAATCCAACAATTCCAGTTGAGTCAATTTGTTTCCATGCTTTTCACAATTAAAATATTGTTATTTATGATTTCAAAGAATTTTTCAACTATAATTTTTAATTTTCTTATCCAGAATTAAGAATTTTAATTTGTGCTAGTGAAATGACCAAATTTTTTTAGAAAAAACATTAAATATTCATTTAAAATAAAGAATTTCATTTTGCACCATGTGAATAGCCAGTGTGAGTCACTCAATAGGCTATTGTCACCATGCACGATGACTTAGTGTAGTCAGAGGCCCCTGAGCTGCCACGTCCTGTTTTTCTGTCTGGGACTGGCTTATTTAGGAGTTTTTTATTTGTATTTTTATTTTTGTGTGAGAAATAAATTTTCATTAGATTAAGATAAGTTTTTATACTCATTCATTCATCCAACAAACATTTGTTAACTAATCCCCATTTAACAAACATTGCACAAGCTATTTATATAGTAGCTGGTTAAAGGATGCTGGGGTAAAATTGTGGCTGAGCTGCACTTTTGGGCACAGCTGGCCAAGTTTTGGCAAGCACAGCCTTTACACCTAACAGTGCGCCATTTCTAAAACATTTAAAAATTGCAGACAATTATTTACATGCTGAGTTCCATACCTTCACAAGGCTCAAGCTGTCAGCATTATATATCTCATTACAACCAGCACTAGGCATGGAAAGGATTATTTTTAAAGGCTGTGAGTGCAAAACATCAATTAGTCATAGGAGTGAGCAGTTAGCTGGCATGTGTTCGAGATTTTGCAACTTTGAGAGGGAGCGAAAATGCATTTACTTAATCTTTTATAGCTGAACCAAGTGAAAAGGGAGACAACGAAACCATTCGATTTGGGTTAGTTGATTCTTTAATCAGTCTCTCAGTTAACTGCAGATGCACACAGAGAACAGAATCAACCAAGGTGTTCTTTTCAATTCAATATGTCTGTAATATTCACCAGAAACATTACTGTACTTGGTCAGCAGACTACAAAAATCAATAGCTGCTTTCTTGGACTTCAATTCCAAAAGTGGCAGCTGCTCTGAAATAACTACCTTTCCTTGTGTCATTTTTAAATTTCTTTCCTAAAACAAGACAAAGGCCAGATTCAACAAACATTAACTGAGACTCCACCAAGTGTGAGGCTCTGGGGTATAGACTGGAAGGGTTGTTCTGTATGACACATTTGATTAAGGAGCTCTAATCTGATGCTCCTACTTGATCCTATAAAGGAATGATTAAATTAAGTGGTTTGAATTTTTGAGACACCTGGGAATGTGAATATGAACTGAATATTATATGATGACAAGGAATTGAAATTAATTATACCAGCTATAAAAATGGCATACTGGTTTTCTAAGAAAATGTCCATATATTTTATTTTTAAGTATTTTTATTTATTGATTTGAGAGACAGAGAGAGAGAGAAATAGAGATACTGAGATTTGTTCCACTTATTTATGCATTCATCTGACCAGGGATTGAAACCTGCAACCTTGGTGTATCAATCGGAACAATGCTCTAACCAACTGAACTACCCAGCCAGAGCCATGATGTCCATATATTTTAAAAAGTATTCAGAAGTACACTGGGGTGAAAGAACACAAGGTTGGCATCTGCTTTAATATAATGCAACTAAGGTAGAAGGTGAAAGAGATGAAGCAAGTATAGCCAAATCATAATTACTGTTCAAGCTGGGTGAAGAATCAGTGGGGCTTCACTGTACATTTTTTGTACTTCTGTATATTTTTTAAAGTTTTCCTAATAAAAAGAGTTTTTTTAATAAGTGGCTTAATTTAAACACAAGTATAGTTCTCTTACTGGATACTTTAGAATGGCTAGTTCAAAAAATTAAGAGCCGCATTGTTTGATGTTATATGACTTCATGTTACCTGTGTTTTTAACCAACCTCACAGTTAAAGTTCAGTACCACAATCAGTCCACTTAAGAAATGCAGCCTTATTAGAGATATGTAGGTGCAATAAATATATAAATCACAGTATGACAGCTCAATATTGATGGAAGTTGAGTGGGGTAGGAAACATCAAGTATTACTAAATAAAGGATAATTCTAAATAAAAGATAATGCTGAAACTAGCTAGATACACTGAGACTAGTTAGAGGTAGAGGCAAAGATTAGCTATGGCTGTATGCTCATCTTTGCCTACAATGGCAGTACCATTGCAACTGGTAAATCATGGAGTAATTAGCCCCAACTGGCATGGATCAGTGGGTTGGGAATCATCCCACAAAGCAAAAGTCACTGGTTCAATTCCTGGTACATGTAAGTCCCTTTAACATTTCATGTAATAATGGCTTGATGATGATGAACTCCTTTAGCTTTACCTTATCTGGAAAGCACTTTATCTGCCCTTTCATTCTAACTGATAGCTTTGCTGGATAGAGTAATCTAGGTTGTAGGTCCTTGCTTTTCATCATTTTGAATACTTCTTGCCAATCTCTTGTAGCCTGCAATGTTTCTTTTGAGAATCTTAGCCGATAGTCTTATTGGAACTCCTCTGTATGCAATGCTCTGCTTTCCTCTTGCTGCTTTTAACATTATCTCTATCTTTGACCTTTGGTATTTTCATTATGATGTGTACTGGTGTGGCCCTCTTTGGATCCAGCTTGTTTGAGACTCTACATGCTTCTTGGATTTGTATGTCTATTTCCTTTGCCAGATTAGGGAAGTTTTCCTTCATTATCTTTTCAAATAAGTTTTCAGTTTCTTGCTCTTCCTCTTCTCCTTCTGGCACCCCTATGATTCAGATGTTTGTATGTTTGGAGATGCCTCAGAGGCTTTCTAGGGGAAATAGAGCCAGTTAGGTCCCCTCACTGGGTAACTAAGATAAGCAGTATTTCCATAGCCTTTAGAATAGGCCCAAGTGCACAGAATCATGCTTTGTTATATAATATCTTGGCACTCTGCCAGCTGTGTGAATTTAATATATAAGGGTGTTGAGGCTTCCTTCAGCAGGACACATGGCCTGTAGTGTGCATGGATTGCCCCACCACTGAATAAAGGTATGCTAGGCATTCCCATGGCTCTGCGGATTTTCTGTCTGCCCAAATACCAAGTGAACCTGCCAGGACTTGACAGGCTGCAACACAATTGCCACCATTAGCAGAATTCATCACAGTATGGTGTGAATATGGAGGAGCCCTTAGGACCCCAGAGCAGGGCCTGGAAGGGTTGCCAGTCACCGGGATGTAGCACCCAGTGGTAAGTCTCCTGGCAGCATGGACCCTGAATTGCTGCAATGTTAGTGGTGCACCTGACACAGTAGAGAAGGCCCTGTGGGTGGTAGGGGAGACCCTAGAAAAGCCAAGTGCCCCATGGGGTCCATGGGCTGAGTGTTTTTTTCAGCTTTATGAGCTGAGACAGACTTTACTTTGTGACGCAGCAAAGCTACGTGAACTCCAAGGAAGATAGGAAGCCTTGGAAGTGAGGATTTGCCCCCAGCAGAAAGATATCCAAATGGCAGAGCAGTGATGATCCCCCTCCCAAATGGTAGCAAATGAGTCAGAAGATGGCAACAGGGAACAGAGTTCCCTGCAGGCCTGCCCAGTGGTGTTACAGAAAACGAAGTCCCAGTAGCCCCTGTCTCCTGGGAGAGATCTAGCTGGCCCTGTCCAGATGGTTGAGCACACAACCTGTAGACCCTATATGCAGGCTGAACTGGTCTATCTGATGAATCAGTTTTTCCAGTAACACAGGGAGCCCTTAGGAGTGTGGCTCTTATGCCTATGGGATTTAGAGGATTTAGCATCATGTCCACTGATAATGAGATGGAAAAGTTAGCTGCCATCACAACTCACCCCTCCCTGTGCCAACAACTGCAGAATAGCCAGCAGCACAGATGGGGGCAGGGATTGTATTCTCTGTTGGAGTGGGTCATGGCAGCTATTTGCACAGTCTGGGCAGATTCAGGAGATGTGCCAGATACTGTGAGCAAATGGCAGTCCTTTGTGGACTTAGTGCAATTCCTTAAGGAGTTGGGCCCGTGCCATACTATGTTCAATCCCATACTCAGGGCCCTGATGATGAATGCTTTACAGCAGAGATGTAGGATCTAGTGTTGCAACATACCCCTTCTGACTTATTTGGATCCCTCATGGCAATCTTGGCCCCATTTGTCATTGGTCACGTTAATGTTGTCACCATGATGGTGGTGAGTCTGGGGTAGGAAGAAGAATCTTGCCATCAGCAGAAAGCATTTCTGGTGGTATCTCAAATTTCCTGTTTCTCAGTCAAACAGTGCCCCTGTGCAGGTGACCAGGACACAGATGTGGTCAGACCTTTTAGGGGCTGGAGTAGATTGAACTAAGATTGATAGGAAGCCAAACACTAACTTATTAGAGCTCTGGAAATAGCTGTGATCTGATCAATGCTTCCTGTGGCCCCAGAAGAAGAAAGCAGTGAGGAAGAAGCCTGTGGACGAGACCCGAGAGGCCCGTCCAGTCCAGCTGAAAGACCACCTGGTTGTGTCAACTTCCTGAGAGGAAGGAGGAGACATCATTTTGACATTTTAATAGGGGAAGGGCTGAGGGACCCATCTACAGAAGACGGGCAGGGACCAGAGGCCACACATTGACTTGGCTGTCCACTAGTCTCCTACAAATGTCTGGCAGGTCCTGGCTCTAGTGGACACAGGAGCTGAATATGCCCTCCTGTATGGGAACCCTGAGAAGTTTCTGGGGTCTGAGGCCTCTATTGATGGTTATGGAGAGCATAGTGTAAAGGTGAAGGCTGTGTAGCTCTCTCTAGGTATCAGGCATTTGCACCCTGTGAATATACTGTTTATGTATCCCCCATTCCTGAGTATCTCCTGGGTATTGATGTACTCCAAGAACTGTGGCTATATACCACTACAAGAGAGTTTTTCCTGCAGGTGCAAGTGTTAAAAGCTATTTTGCATGGTCAGGCTAACCAGCCCCCCATTCAGCTGCCACCTCCACAATGGGTAATGACAGTGAAGCAATACTGGTTGCCCTGGGGGACATGAGGAAATTATGGGAACTGTAGGAGAATTGGAAAAGGTGGGGATAATTAGGGCCACCACAGTCCCTTTAAGTCCCCCCATGTGGCCAGTGAGGAACCCAGATGGCACATGAAGAATGATGGTAGATTAATGGGAGCTCAATAACGTTGTTCCTGCAATACATGCAGCAGTCCTTTCTGTGGTGGATTTGATGGACCAGTTAACTAATGAGCTGGGAACTTACTACTTTGTAGCTGACCTAGCAAATGCCTTTTCCTCCATTGCTGTTGCTCCAGAGAGTCAAGATCAGTTTTCTTTCACATGAGAAGGCTGACAATGGACCTTTACAGTGCTCCCTCAAGGGTACTTGCACAGCCTGACCATCTGTCACAGGCTTGTGGTGGAGGACTTGGCAAAGTGGCCAAGGCCTGCAGAATTGCGCCTCTTTCATTGCATAGATGACATTTCACTCACCAGTGATGCTCTTACAGATGTAGAGAAGGCAGTGCCACAAGTGTTGTCACACCTGAAGTCATGTGGCTTGGCAGTCAATGAAGCCAAACTTCAAGGGACTGGATTATCTGTCAAATTTCTGAGGGTTGTCTGGTCGGGTAAGACAAAAGTTATCCCTGATGTGGTGATAGATAAAATTCAGGTGTATCATACCCCTGCTACTGTGAAACAGCTCCAGACATTTTGGGGCTTGCTGGGGTACAAGAGGGTGCTCACGATCCACCTCACTGAAGTTGTTCACCCCTTGTATGCTTTGGTTAAAAAGGTAGTGAACTGGGACTGGACCTGACCTTGGAAAAGTGTTCTAAGGAGTGAAGCAAATCATTAAGCATGCTCAGGCTTTGCATAGTTTGGATTCTGCTAGATTATGTGAGCTAGATGTTCATATGACACAGGAAGGTTTTGGGTGAGGTCTGTGGTAGTGATTGGAATGGCTATATCAACCCTTGGGTTTCTGTTCCCAACTATGGAGAGTAGCAGAGGTGCAGTACTCCTTGACTGAAAACCAACTGGCTGCAGTGTATGCTGCCCTGTTGGCCATGGAGGCTATAACAGAAACTGCCCCTGTGACAGTAAGGACCACTTACCCCATTGCAGGGTGGGTCTGGGACTGGGTGGCCAAGCCTCACAGTGGGACAGCTCAGGCTTCAACATTGGCTAAGTGGGGGGCTTATCTGCAACAAAGGAGCACTTGGTTGACAAGCCCCCTGTGGGCTGTGTTGTAGGAAGTGTTGGGCCCTGTTACCTTTGTAGATGAGAAATCTACTGCTCCTGCCCCTACAGAAGAAATGGAAGCTAGCCTTTTCCATGAGGGGCAAGCACCTATTCCCTCAGATGCATGGTACACTGATGGGTCCAGCAGGGGTCATCCTGCTATGTGGACTGCTGTGACAATTCAACCAGAAACAGACACAATGTGGTTTGGCACTGTAGTAGTCAGAGTAGCCAGTAGGCAGAACTGTGAGCTGTGTGGCTCATGGTTGCCAATGAAGCACTGGCCCTGACTATTTGCACAGATAGTTGGGCAGTGTACTGGGGGCTAACATTATAGATCTCTACATGGCATACAAATAAGTGGATGATTATGCATATGCCATTGTGGGTACAGGCCTTGTGGCAAGCCCTCTGGGAATTAGGCCACCAGAAACAAATCACTGTATATCATGTGACCCAGCATGTTCCCCTTGCTTCCCCGGGAATGATGAGGCTGATACTCCAGCTAAAGTGTGCTGGCTGGAAATGGTGCCTGCTGGCCATCAGGAAGAGACATTACCCAGTGGTTGCACTGTTGCCTCCTACATGATGCACAGAAGACCATGTGGTCTACTATAAAAACTTGAGGATGACCTGTCGCCTTAGCAGAGGTACAGAAAGCTTCTGAGACGTGTGTTGTCTTCTTGCGAGAGCACCCCTAGAGGCCTGTGGGAACTAATGGGCAGGTGGTATGGGTACAATTACCTGTGGCCTGAAGGCAAGTTGGCTTGGTTGGGCCCCTGCCTAGTTCAAAGAGGTATAAGTATGTGGTCACGTGTGTAGGCACTTACCACCTGAATCAAATAGTGGTGGTTGCTGCTGCACTGGAGCACATGTACTGCCTATGGGCGACACTTAATCATTGAAAGTGGTCAAGAGATGCACTTTGCTAAAACCAGGCATGGCAAAACAAGAAAATATTCTATTACCTGCCCCTAAGGGCCTGGACAGAGGGCAAACAACCACTTGGACAAGGCCTTGGGAAATAAAAGCCCCCACTTGCATTTGGTGGCTCCTGTTGCCCCTTGGGGACAAGGAGGTAGAGAGAAACTTGCAAATTGTGCCCTGGGTAATTGTGTATTCACACCTGGGTAGGCCCCCTCTGACAGCCACTGTCTTATTGGCTGGCTAGAACTTGCATATATTTTGCCGGAGGGTTGTGATTTGCCATTGTTAGTTGCAATAACTGCTTTGTCTTTTTGCCCCTAGGGTGCAAAGTAATACTTTAGTGGACTGGGTTCATACCTATGCCTCAGTGGCTAACCAGTTGAAATCCCCCTGAGCATGTCTGCTGGCTTCCCATGGTGCATCTCTCCAGCTTCTGTCTCAAATTGGACTTGGCTTCAGAACCAGTGGAACAGTGAATATCCCTTGTGGAATGCAACCTGGACTGACATCTACTCTGGGGTGAAGCAGCAGTATGACTGGCCCAAGCCATTAGTTGACTATTTCATATATGATGACTCAGGCCCACTCACAGCTGAGGCTGTGGAGCTGTGTGAACCAGCTCCCCTTTGTATTGAGAATCTCAAAGGACAACCGCAAGTGGGCTGGACTCCAACAGGTCTGTGTCAGACTCAGACTCTAAAGCATTTCTGGGAGGCACAGAATGAGGTGTTGGCTGCAGTTCCCACTGGGGCCCTCTGGGTGTGTAGCTCACATGAGTGGCCTTACCTGCTTGGAAATTGGACTGGCTGTTGTACCTAGGGATGGCCCTATCTGCCTGCTTGAGTGCAGAAAACTATGGCAATCTGGCCAATGAATTGGGAAGCATTTAAAGTGTGACACAGGCCCTGGCTGGTGTAGCTCAGTGGATTGAGCGCGGGCCTGCGAACCAGAGGATCGCAGTTTGATTCCCAATCAGGGTACATGCTTGAATTGCAGGCCAGTTCCTGGCAGGGGACACACAATACCTTGTGTGTCCTTGGCAGAGGCAACCATACATTGATATTTCTCTCCCTCTCTCCTTCCCTTCACCTCTAAAGATAAATAATAATAAAAAATTTTAAAAAGTGTGATACAGGAAAAAGCATGCTCCCTGGTAGTATTACCAATTAGCTTTTTTTTTTCTCTCCTCAAACTGCTTTTGTAGTCACTGAGACTGAAATAACTGCTTTGGTTTTGCACACTGCTCATGCATTGAATGCAACACATGTTCCTTAAGCCTCATAGATGAGGAAGTGTATCAATTAAGAAAAGTAGCCTTGCAAAATTGTATGCCCTTAAATATGCTTATTGCCTCACAAGGTGGGGTGTGTGCCTTAGTAGGGGATGAAATCTGTGTGTACATTTCAGGTGACCATCACAATGTTAGGTAAGCTCTATGGCACAGCTGACAAACACAAGGCCCGGGGGCCAAATCCAACTAGCCTTGTTTTGTTTTGTTTTTTTTAGCTTAATTCCCATAGCCTCGTTTTTTCCAGCCCCATACCTTGTTTCTACCTGGCAGCAGCACTGAGCTGTTGCTTAACTGTTAAGGAGTATTTACAGTTATACAGTACTAAAATTACACTCAGCACTTTGAAGGTAACTGTGAAGCTGATGTGGCCTCCAGTGAAAATGAGCTTGATACCCCTGCTCTATAGGAATTAGCCCCTGAGACCCATGCTATCAAACACCTGACAGGTGATCCCCTGCAGGAATGGTGGGCATCCCTAACTACTGAATGGTGGTGGATCCTGGATCCTTGCTGTCTTGGGTGACAGTGCTTGTGTTTTTGTCACTTGTTGCTGTAGTCTATACTGCTGTTGTGGTACATGGGTGCAGGGCTCTGCTCTCCTTGCCAAGAGACCCTCACAGAAAATACCCTCACATAGATTGTATGGTGAGGAACCCTAAAGGGGTAGATTGTAGAGGAAATAGAGTCAGTCAGGCTCCCTCACCCAGATGTCTAGGGAACTAAAATAAATAGTATTGTCATAGCCTTGAGAATGGGCCTGCATGCACAGAATCACAATTTGTTATATATCTTGGCACCCTGCCAGCTTTGTGTGCATTTAGTATATAAGAAACTTGGGCCTTCCTTTGGCATGATACATGGCTTGCAGCATGGGTGGATCACCTTACCCTTGAATAAAGACACATCAGGCATTCCCACGGCTCTGCAAATTTTCTTCTGTCCGCCTGAATCCTGAGTGAACCTGCCCACCTTGACAGGCTGCAAGACAGGCTTCTTATTCTGTCCTTGTTTTTTTTTTTTAATTCTTCTTTCTTCTTGCTGTCTGATTGATCGTTTCTTCCTTCCTTGTGTTCCAAATCATTGAGTTGATTCTTGGATTCATGCCCTCCACTGTTGGTTCCATGTACATATTTTTTTGATCATGCTATTACAATTGTCCCAATTTTTCTCCCCTTCATATCCCTCCACCCTGTACTCCCCCACTGTCTAGCATTACAATCTTCTTAGTTTATGTCAATGAGTCATACATATAAGTTCTTTGGCTTTCTCTATTTCCTATACTATTCATAACCTCCCTCCTGTCTATTTTGTACCTACTAATTGTGCTTCTTATTCCCTGTACCTTTTCTCCCATTATTGCCCTGCCTCTTCCCACTGATAACCCTCTATGTGATCTCCATTTCTGTGATTCTGTTCCTGTTCTTGTTGTTTGCTTAGCTGTTTTTTATTTTGGGTTCAGTTGTTGATAGTTGTGAGTTTGTTGTCATTTACTGTTCATAGTTTTTTATCTTCTTCTGTTTCTTAGATAAGCCCCTTTAACATTTCATATAATAAGGGCTTGGTGATGATGAACTCCTTTAACTTGCCCTTAACAGGGAAGCACTTGATCTGTCCTTTCATTTTAAATTATAGCTTTTCTGAATAGAGTCATCTTGGATGTAGCTCCTTCTCTTTCATGACTTTAAATACTTTTTTCCAGCCCTTCTTGCCTATAAGATTTCTTCTGAGAAAGCAGTTGATAGCCTTATGGGCACTCCATTGTAGGTAACTCTCCTTTCCTCTTGCTGCTTTTAAGATTCTCTCCTTCTCTTTAATCTTGGGTAACTTAATTATGACGTGCCTTGGTGTGTGCCTCCTTGGGCCCAATTTCTTTGGGATTCTCTGGGCTTCCTGGACTTCATGGAAGTCTATTTCCTTTGCCAGGTTGGGAAAGTTTTCCTTCATTATTTTTTCAAATAAGTTTTCAATTTCTTGCTCTTGTTCTTCTCCTTCTAGCATCCCTATTATTTGGATTTTTAGAGTCCTTAAAGTTGTCCTATAGGTTCCTAAGTCTCTCTTCATTGTCTTGAATTCTTGTTTCTTCATCGTATTCCAGTTGGATGTTTATTTATTCCTCTTGTTCCAAATCAATGATTTGAGTCCCAGTTTTTTTTTCCCTCATTGTTGGTTCCCTGTATATTTTGCTCTATTTCACTTTGGGTAGCCTTCATTTCTCCCTTCATTTTGTGACCAGGCTCAATCAGTTCTGTGATCATCCTGATTACTAGTATTTTGAACTCTGCATCAGATAGGTTGTTTATTCCCTCACTGCTTAGCTCTTTTTCTGGAGTTTTGATCTGTTCTTTCATCTGGGCCATATATCTTTGTCTCGGGGTACCTGTTATGTTTGTAAGGGGGTGGAACCTTAGGTATTCACCAGGGTAGGGCAACCCTCTTTGCTTCATTGTGACTCTGGAGGAGAGGTCAGAGAAGGAACAATGCCACTCACTCACTGCTCTAGCTCTACTTTCCAATGAACTCTCCTCTGAGACTGGAAGTTTCTTCTGCCTTTGCCACCTGCATGGTACCTTACAGCTAGAGGTTTTGAGTCTTTAGTTTCCTGTTCAGCCAGCCCTGCCTTGTCCACGTGTCCTGCTGCCTTGCTGTGGGTCTCCTCTCCCTGGCCGTTCATCTCCACCCCTCTTACCAGTGTAGATGAATGTTTCTTTTTTTTTCCCCCTTTCTTTTTTTTTTGACTTTTTTAAAAATATATTTTATTGATTATACCATTACAGTTGTTCTATTCCCCCCCTTCAATCCCCTCCACCTGCACCCTCCCTCCCCCACCATTCTCCCCCCTTAGTTTATAACCACGTGTCTCAAGTTCTTTAGATTCTATATTTCCCCCACTATTCTCACCCTCCCCCCTATCTATTTTCTAACTACCTTCTATGCTATTTTCTGTGCCTTCCCCCCCTTCTCCCCCTCCCACCCCCCTGTTGCTAACCCTCCATGTGTTCTTCATTTCTATGGTTCCACTCCTGATCTAGCTGTCCTCTTGGTTTGCTTTTGTTTTAGGTGTGGTTGTTAATAACTGTGAGTTTGCTGTCCTTTCACTGTTCATATTTTTCATTTCTTTTTCTTATATAAGTCCCTTTAGCATTTCATATAATAAGGGCTTGGTGATGATGAACTCCTTGAACTTGACCTTATCTGAGAAGCACTTTATCTGTCCTTCCATTCTAAATGAAAGTTTTGCTGGATAAAGCAATCTTGGCTGTAGGTCTTTGGATTTCATGACTTGGAATACTTCTTTCCAGCCCCTTCTTGCCTGTAAGGTCTCTTTTGAGAAATCCGCTGACAGTCTGATGGGTACTCCTTTGTAGGTGACTGTCCCCTTATCCCTTGATGCTTCTAGGATTCTCTCCTTCATTTTGGTCTTGGCTAATGTAATTATGATGTGCCTTGGTGTGTTCCTTCTTGGGTCCAACTTCTTTGGGACTCTCTGAGCTTCCTGGATTTCCTGGAAGTCTATTTCCTTTGCCAGACTGGGGAAGTTCTCCTTTATTATTTGTTCAAATACGTTTTCCACTCGTGGCTGTTTCTTTCCCCCTTCTGGTACCCCTATAATCCGGATGTTGGAACGTTTAAAGATGTCCTGGAGGTTCCTAAGCCTCTCCTCATTTGTTTGAATTCTCATTTCTTCATTCCTTTCTAGTGGGATGTTTTGTTCTTCCTTCTGGTCCATTCCATTGATTTGAGACCCAGTTTCCTTTCCATCACTATTGGTTTCCTGTGCATCTCCCTTCATTTCAATTAGTTTAGCCTTCATATGTGCCTCTAATTTGTAACTTTGTTCCTCTAATTTGTGACTATAATCTGCCAGTTCTGTGAGCATCCTGATAAATAGTGTCCTGAATTGTGCTTCTGAGAGGCTGGCAATTTCTTGGTCGCTTAGTTATTGGCTCTGGGACTTTGAGTTCTTCTTGCGCCATCTTTCGGGTTGTTCGTGCCTGTTCCATAGCAGGATCAGAGCCCTAAACTGTTCACTACAACAGGGCAACTCAGTCGCTGGGTTGTGACGTTGTATGTGGGGGCGGGGTCAAAGAGGGACTATGGCTCTCACTGGTATTGCAGGGCAACTAAGTCGCTGGGTTGTGACGCTATATGTGGGGGCGGGGTCAAAGAGGGACTATGGTGTCCTGTCCGCCGCCTGCCGCCACGGCCCTCACCGGTGCTGCAGTTGCTGCCATCACCTGGCCCACGCGTTTCGTCCCACTGCACGCGAGTGTGCCACCTCCGTCAGCCCTCGCCCCCTGGGTCCTGCGTGGTCTGTCTCACTGTGCGCGAATATGCGCCTGCGGTCTGCCCCGCACCCCAACTGGTTCCCGTCTGCCTGCGTGCCTGGGTCGGGGGCCCTGTCCTGCCCGACCCTGCTCGCTGCTGGCTCCGCCTCTCTTACCGTCCCCGTTGAACGGTTAGATGTAGTCGGACTTCTGTATAATTCAATTCTCTGTCCTTTGGTTGTGTCTTTGTTTCTCCTAACCTTTGTTGTATTCAAACTTGGTTGTGGGAGAAGGCACAGTGTTTCCACCTATGCCTCCATCTTGGCAGAAGTCTAGATGAATGTTTCTTTAACTCCTTGGTTGTTGGATTTCCATGCAGTTTGATTTTCTAGCTTTTCTGGTTGTTTGTTGTTTTTAAATTGGTTGTTATTCTCCTTTTAGTTGTGTGAGGAAGAGAAATGTTTCTACCTTCACCTACATCTTGGCCAGAACCTCACCTGTAGATTTCTTTTTTGTTTCACATAATGTAACCTGCATGTTTGCCTGGGTCTTTTTATGAGACTGATGCGCTGCCTACTGCGCTAACGAGGTACCTTGCCTGGGTCTTTTTTATGCTGTTGCTGTGCTCAGTGAGTTCTTTGGTCATCATGATAATCAATGTTTTGAAATCTGGACCTGATAGGTTGGTTATTTCCATTTTGTTTAATTATTTTTTCTGGAGTTTTGTTCTGTTCATTCAATTGAGCCATACATCTTTGTCTCCTCAATTTGGCAGCCTCCTTGTGTTTGTTTCTGTGTATTAGGTAGAGCTTCTTTGACTCCCTGTCTCAGTAGCATGGCTATTATAGAAGAGCAGACCTGTGAATTGTGTGAAGTGGAGACTCGGGTGAGCACCAGGGTGGGGTCGCCCATTTAATCACTTTGTGGCTCTGCGTGTGGGCAGGGCTTGGAGAGAGAACAATGCCACTGCTTGGCTTCTGGAAGTTTTCCTGGGAGGAACCTGTGTCCCAGCACTCACCCTTTTTCTAGTTCCTTCACTTTCTCCTTGTATGCCACTTGTGCTCTTCCATCTGTTGCCCTTGTGATGACTCCCATAGGGGTTGGTCTGCATCAGTTCTAAGTCCATGAAAGCCCTTTATGATGAGTTTCCTGATAATCTGGCAATTTCATCTGCTGCCCCAAGCCCTACTTGTTTTTATAGCCAGCAGTTATGGGGATTTATCTCACTCCCAAGGTATCCCCCTTGGTTTTTATCCAACACACATGAAAGTGGGACCATCTGTTCCACCATCTCTCTACACTACTCTGGTGGCTCCACCCCTCCTACTCATATAGATGAATGAAGCTTCTTTAAAATCTCAGTTGTCAGATTTCCATATGGCTCAAATTTTTTATGGTTTTGGGTGTTGTTTTGTAGTTCAGATGTATTTTTTTCTGTAGTTGTGCAATGAGGCAGAGTGTTTACCTATGCTTCCATCTTGACCAGAAGTCCCAAATTGTTAAAAATAACTGATCTGCTGTTGACTGCATAGAACATGGCCCACTAGGTGCATTAGAGAGCAGTGAAAACTGCTAGGATCCAGTCATTTCAGGCACAGAGATGCTTACCTTTAATGAGTACATATCTTCCAGAAATGTTGACTGTGTCTGGTTTTAAACCATAGTAAACCATACTACTCTCATCAATCTCTGTCATAAGGTCATAGGTATTTTCATGAGGATTCTTTTATAAATTTTTTCTTATTTAATTCTTATTCAAGTATAGTTTTGTTTTATATTTCCTGCCCTGCCCCCACCACCAGTGCTCCCCACCTCCCTCCCATTTCTGCCCCCAACCTTAATTATTGTCCACGTGTCCTTTATACATATTCATGTGAGTCCCTCCCCTTTCCCCCTATGATTCTCTCCCCTCTCCTCTCTGGACCCTGTCAGCCTGTTCCGTATTTGAGTGTCATTGGTTATATTTTGCTTGCTTGTTTGTTTTGTTTAGATTCCTGTTAATGTTGAGATCATATGGTATTTGTCTTTCACCGCCTGGCTTATTCCGCTCAGCATAATGCTCTCCAGTTCCATCCATGATGTTGCAAAAGGTAGGAGCTCCTTCTTCCTTCTTGCAGCATAGAATTCCATTGTGTAAATGTACCATAGTTCTTTGATCCAGTCATTTACCGATGGGCATCTAGGTTGCTTGCAACTCTTGGCTATCGTGAATTGTGCTGCTATGAACATCGGGGTGCATAGGTTCTTGTGGATTGGTGCTTCAGGGTTCTTAGGATATACTCCTAATAGTGGAATTGCTGGGTCAAAAGGCATGTTCATTTTTAGTTTTCTTAGAAAATTCCATACTATTTTCCATAGTGGTTGTACCAGTCTGCAATCCCACCAACAGTGAACTAGGGTCCCCTTTTCCCCACGACCTCTCCAGCATTTGTTGTTTGTTTCTTTGTTTATGATAGCCATTCTGACTGGTGTTAAGTGGTATCTCATTGTGGTTTTAATTTGCATCTCTCTGATAGCTAGAGGTATTGAGCATCTTTTCATGTGTCTCTGGATCCTCTGTATGTCCTATTTGGAGAAGTGTCTGTTCAAGTCCTTTGCCCATTTTTTAATTGGGTTGCTTGTCCTCTTTAATTGGAGTCGTGTGAGTTCTTTGTATATTTTGGAGATTAAACCTTTGAGGTATCATTGGCAAATATATTTTCCCAAACAGTTGCTTCTCTTTTTATCTTAATACTGTTTTTCTTAGCCATGCAGAAGCTTTTAAGTTTGATGAGATCCCATTTGTTTATTCTTTCCTTTTTGTCCCTTTCTCTAGGGGACATATCAGTAAAAATATTGCTGCGTGGAATATCTGACATTTTCCTGCCAATGCTCTCCTCTAGGGCTTTGATGGTTTCCCAGCTTATGTTTAAATCTTTTATCCACCTTGAATTTATTTTGGTGTATGGTATAAGTTGTTGCTCAAGTTTCATTTTTTTGCATTTAGCTGTCCAGTTCTCCCAACACCATTTATTGAAAAGGCTATCTTTACTCCATTTTATGTTACTGCCCCCTTTGTCTAATATTAATTGACTGTAGAGATTTGGGTTTATTTCTGGGCTCTCTGTTCTATTCCATTGTTCTATGTGCCTGTTTTTATGCTAGTACCAGGCTATTTTTATTACAGTGGCCCTGTAATACAGTTTGATATAGGTATTGTGATCCCTCCTACTTTGTTCTTCTTTCTCAACATTGTGGCTGCTCTTCGGGGTCCTTTATGGTTCCATATAAATTTTTGAAGTGTTTGTTCTATGTCTGTGAAATATGCCATTGGTATTTTCATAGGTATTGCATTATATCTGTAAATTGCTTTGGGAAGTATGGACATTTTGATGATGTTAATTCTTCCAATCCATGAACACAGTATATGTTTCCATTTGTTTGTGTCTTTCTTGCTTTCTTTCTTCAGTGTTGTTTAGTTTTCTGTATACAGGTCTTTTACCTCCTTGGTTAGGTTTATTCCCAGATATTTTATTTTTCTTTTTGCTATATCAAATGGGATGTTTTTCTTGATTTCTGCTTCTGCTGTTTCATTGTTAATATACAAAAATGCCTTTGATTTCTGAATATTGACTTTGTATCCTGCTGTTTTGCCAAATTCATTTATTAGTTCGAGCAGTTTTTTGGTAGAGGCTATAGGATTATCCATGTACACTATTCTGTCATCTTCAAACAATGACAGTTTTGTTTCCTCCTTTCCGATTTGGATGCCTTTTATTTCCTTTTCTTGTCTGATTGCTGTGGCTAGAACTTCCAATACTATATTGAATAGAAGTGGTGAAAGTGGACAACCTTGTCTTGTTCCTGATCTTAGTGGAGAACATTTTAGTTTTTGCCCATTGAGTATGATGTTGGCTGTAGGTCTTTCATATATGGCCTTTATTATATTGAGGAATGTTCCCTCTATTTCCATTTTTCTGAGTACTTTTATCATAAATGGGTGTTGTACCTTATCAAAAGCTTTTTCAGCATCTATTGATATGATCATGTGGTTTTGTCTTTGCTTTTGTTTATGTGATATATTACATTTATTGATTTACAAATATTGAACCATCCTTGCATCCCTGGGATGAATCCCACTTGGTCGTGGTGTATGATCTTTTTGATGTATTGTTGGATGCGATTTGCCAATATTTTAATGAGAATTTTAGCATTTATATTCATCAGTGATATTGCCCTGAAGTTTTCTTTCTTTGTTGTGTCTCTATCTGGCTTTGGAATGAGGATGATGCTGGCTTCATGAAAAGAGTTGGGGAGTTTTCCTTTCTTTTGGATTTTTTGGAATTGTCTGTGAAGATCGGGGTTATCTCTTCCTTAAAAGCTTTGTAGAATTCTCCTGTGAAACCATCTGGTCCAGGGATTTTGTGTGATGGGAGTTTTTTGATTAGAGCTTGAATTTCACATGCTGTTATTGGCCTGTTCAGGTTTTCTGCTTCTTTTTCATTGAGTTTTGGAAGATTCTATTTTTCTAGAAATTTGTCCATTTCACCTAGGTTTTCAAATTTCTTGGCACACAGTTCTTCATAGTAATTTCTTACAATCCCTTCTATTTCTGTGGTATCAGTTGTAATCACTCCTCTTTCATTTCTGATTGTGTTTATTTGGGTCCTCTCTCTTCTTTTCTTGATGAGCCTACAGAAAGTTTTGTCTATTTTGTTTATCTTCTCAAAAAAACCAACTCCTAGATTCATTGATCCTTAGAATTGTGCTTTTAGTCTCTATGTCATTTAGTTCTGCTCTGATTTTGTTTATTTCCTTCCTTGTACTTGCTCTGGGCTGTCTTTGTTGTTGATCCTTCCTGAGGATTCTTTGGTCACTAAGATCTGTATTAAAAAAATCACATTTTAGAATGTGACAAGGTTTTTACTTTTTTATTTTTTGCCCCAATATAAAAGTGACAAGACTTTTAAAATCACATATTTTAAGACAAATTGTGGCGCAGATCAATGCTCCTGGGGTCTGCAGCATTATAGATGATACAAGACAATTCACATGGACTACCAAGTCCTGTGTAGGAAAAGGGATGGCGTGGCCACTCTCTCAAGAGGAGAGTGCCTTGCCCCTTGTCTTAACAGGTTTTATTGTGTTCAGTTTGCACAGGATTACAGAGTGTGTATGTAAAGTTAATCAATCATTGTCAGGCAGAAATGATTAAACAATAGATAATATTCAAAGAACTCTGAGGGCTTACTCTGAGTCAGGGTCAGATAGTTAAAGGGCCATAAAACTTTGGGGAACAAACAAACTTCCTGCTTGGGCCCTTATCATTTAAATTGAGTGTATTAGCAGAGTTGGTTTCATAGGATTTTAGGTATTCTTTCTTAGGCTTGAACACCCTAGGGAACCCACCCTTTCCAGCACAGGGCCACACCCACCTCAGGCATTGTTTCAGGCACAAGGCATTGTTTCAGGCTTAAGTCAGGCAGGGGAAGTAAGGCAGCCAAGAGATTAAGAGACTTCTTGCAGACAGAATAAGGACTCAAGCTATGTCAAAGCCAAGGGGCAGGGGTCCATCACCCACTTTTTCTACAGCCCCCCAAGTCCTTCCCTGAGGGACCCTTCATGACTGTGCCTGTCGTAGGTCATCCCCCTTTTGATCAGTCTTAGCAATCATTATCTAACCAGTTATTCACCTGGGGCCAAGCAGAGTGAAGAGAAAGGGGACAGAGGTGCTGCCCCTACAAGGAAGATAAGCTTTGTCTCCTAAGTGTCTTCTGGCCTCAAGTTCTTTTACTTGGCCTTAGCCACAGGGGATTACAGCTTCTGTAACCAGGCAGGGTAATTCCCAGCACATTATACTTTTATAGTGAATTAAAAATGTTGCTCTATTACATATGAAAAAGGAAGTGTGCCTTGTGTAAAATGTATCCCATTGCTCACCTATGCCAAGATAAATATTTTCTTGAAAAACTCAAAGCCTTTAGTTGCTTCTTCTGGAAAGGGGTTTATCATATAGGAAGTCCCTCAACTGTTTATTTATTCACCCTGTTCAAGACTGCCAGTAGTTGCAGTGTTTGCTCAGTGTTCTTTTCAGTGCAGTAGCAGGGAAGCACCTTATCTTTCACCTTGTTGAGGCAGCAGATGCTGGCTGAAGGATTATTACCATAATTTTTACTTCTATACATATATTCCACCTAGTAAGATACATTGAAGTGGACTCCACCTATACTGGAAGATATCCATGACCATTCTGATGAGTAAAATTTTCTTAATATTTCTTTTTCTTCTCATTCCACCTCCAATTGTGGGTACTTCCTTACTAGTAGGCATCTGTTTCATTGTTATTTCTGAATAATAACTTAATTCAAGGCTTTAGACACTTATTAGAATGAAAAAGTTTAACTTGAACTTCTGGCCAAGATGGAGGCATAGGTAGACACACTGTGCCTCCTTTCACAACCAAAAGAAGGACAACAATTTAAAAACAAAAACAACCAGAACTGACAGAAAATCGAACTGTATGGGAGTCCAACAACCAAGGCATCAAAAAAGACACATTCATCCACACCGGTAGGAGGGGCTGAGTTGGGCAGCTGGTGTGAAGAGGACTCGAGGCAAGGTGGTAGATTGTGGAATGGGGCATGGTGCGCAAGGATGCAGATGGCTGGCAAGGCAGCAGCTGGCAAATGGGTGGTCTCACATTTACATGCAGATAAACCAGGTGAAACTGGGAAGTTGTATGGACTGCAAAAACCAGGGTCCCAGCATGGGAAAATGAAGCCTCAAACCACTGATTGAAAACACCTGTTGGGGTTGAGGTGGCAGCAGGAGACACATTCCCGCCTCACAGGAGTACTCATTGGAGAGACCCACAGGGTCCTAGAGTGTATGCAGACCCACCCACCCAGAAATCAGCACCAGAAGGGCCATGTTTGCTTGTGGTAAGTGGGAGAAGTAACTGAAATCTGGCAGAGAGTGGAACAAGCACCATTGTTCCCTCTTGGACCCCTTCCCCACATACAGTATCACCATGCATTGATGTGGGTTACCCTGCCTGGGTGAATACCTAAGGCTCTGCCCCTTACTACATAACAGATACATCAAGACAAAAAAAAATGGCCCAAAGGAAAGAACAGACAAACCTCCAGAAAAAATACAACTAAGTGATGAAGAGGTAGCCAACCTATAAGACACACAGTTCAAAACACTGGTAATCAGGATGCTCACAGAATTGGTTGAATTTGGTCACAAATTTGATGAGAAATGAAGGTATGCAAAGTCAAATGAAGGAAAATGCACAAGGAACCAATAGTGAAGGGAAGGAAACTGGAACTCATATCAATGGAGTAGACCAGAAGGGAGAAAGAAACATCCAATAAAAAAAATGAAGAAACAAGAATTCAAAACAATGAGGAGAGGCTTATGCAGCTCCAGGACTTCTTCTTCTTCTTCTTCTTCTTTTTTTATCTTTTAGAGGGGAAGGGAAGGAGAGAAGGAGAGAAATATCAATGTATGGTTGCCCCTTGTGACTCCCCTGCTGGGAACTGGCCTGCAACCCAGGCATGTGCCTTGACTGGGAATCGAACTGCGATCATGTGGTTTGCAGGCCTGTGCTCAATCCACTGAGCTACACCAGCCAGGGCTCCAGGACTTCTTTAAACATTCCAACATCCAAATAATAGGGGTACCAGAGAGAGAAGAGGAAGAACAACAAATTGAAAACATATTTGAACAAATAATGAAGGAGAACTTCAATCTGGCAAAGGAAATACACTTTTAGGAAGTCAAAAAAGCTCAGAGAGTCCCAAAGAAATTGGACCCAAGGAGGAACAACCTAAGGCACATCATAATTGCATTACCCAAGATTAAAATTAAGGACAGAATCCAAGAAACACGAAGAGATATAGAGAGAGTTATGTACAAAGGAGTTCCCATCAGACTGTCACCTGATTTCTCAAAAGAGACCTTACAAGCAAGAACGTGCTGAAGGAAGTTCTTGAAGTCATGAAAGACAAGGACCTACATCCAAGATTACTCTATCCAGCAAAGTTATCATTTACAATGTAAGGACAGATAAAGTGCTTCCCAGATAAGGTCAAGTTAAAAAAGTTCATCATCACCAAGCCCTTATCATATGACATATTAAAGCAGTGGAATTGCCAGGTCAAAAGGTAGATCCATTTTTAGGTTTCTGTGAAAATTCCATGCTGTTTCCCATAGTAGTTGTGTCAGTCTGCAATCACACCAAAAGTGAACTAGGGTCCCCTTTTCTCCACAACCTTTCCAACACTTGTTGTTTGTTATTTTGTTTATGATGGCCATTCTAACTGGTGTAAAGGGGTATCTCATTGTGGTTTTAATTTGCATCTTTCTGATAGCTAGCAATATTGAGCATCTTTTCGTGTGTCTCTGGATCTTCTGTATGTCCTCTTTGGTGAAGTGCCTGTTCAAGTACTTTGCCCACTTTTTACTTGGGTTGCTTTTCTTCTTAGAGTGGAGTTGAGTAAGTTCTTTGCATATTTTGGAGATTAAACCCTTGCCTGAAGTATCATTGGCAAATATGTCTTCTGATACATATTTGCCAATGATACCTCTTTGCAAATATTTATTTTAATTTTTCTCTTTCTATTTTTATAATAATTTTTTATTTAATTCTTGTTCAAGTACAGCTTTCTGTCTTATATTCCCACCCCATGCTCCCCACATCCCTCCCATTTCCGCCCCCCACCCTTAGTTAATGTCCATGTGTCCTTTATACTTGTTCATGTGAGTCCATCCCCTTTTCCCCTATGATTCTCTCTCCTCTCCCCTCTGGACCCTGTTCGCCTGTTCCGTATTTGAGTGTCATTGGTCATATTTTGCTTGTTTGTTTGTTTTGTTGTTTAAATTCCTGTTAAAGGTGAGATCATATGGTATTTGCCTTTCACCGCCTGGCTTATTTCGCTCAGCATAATGCTTTCCAGTTCCATCCATGATGTTGCAAAAGGTAGGAGCTCCTTCTTCCTTCCTGCAGCATAGAATTCCATTGTGTAAATGTACCATAGTTCTTTGATCCAGTCATTTACCGATGGGCATCTAGGTTGCTTGCAACTCTTGGCTATCGTGAATTGTGCTGCTATGAACATCGGGGTGCATAGGTTCTTGTGGATTGGTGCTTCAGGGTTCTTAGGATATACTCCTAATAGTGGAATTGCTGGGTCAAAAGGCATGTTCATTTTTAGTTTTCTTAGAAAATTCCATACTATTTTCCATAGTGGTTGTACCAGTCTGCAATCCCACCAACAGTGAACTAGGGTCCCCTTTTCCCCACAACCTCTCCAGCACTTGTTGTTTGTTTCTTTGTTTATGATAGCTATTCTGACTGGTGTTAAGTGGTATCTCATTGTGGTTTTAATTTGCATCTCTCTGATAGCTAGCGGTATCGAGCATCTTTTCATGTGTCTCTGGATCCTCTGCAAGTCCTCCTTGGAGAAATGTCTGTTCAAGTCCTCTGCCCATTTTTTGATCGGGTTGCTTGTCTTCTTTGAGTGGAGTCGAGTGAGTTCTTTGTATATTTTGGAGATTAAACCTTTGTATGAGGTATCATTGGCAAATATGTTTTCCCAAGCTGTTGCTTCTCTTTGTTTCTTGATACTGTTTTCCTTAGCCATGCAGAAGCTTTTAATTTTGATGAGATCCCATTTGTTTATTCTTTCCTTTGTATCCCTTGCTCTAGGGGATGTATCAGTAAAAATATTGCTGCGTGGAATATCTGAGATTTTCTTGCCAATGCTCTCCTCTAGGGCTTTAATGGTTTCACGGCTTATATTTAAGTCTTTTATCCACCTTGAATTTATTTTGGTGTATGATGTAAGTTGTTGCTCAAGTTTCATTTTTTTGCATGTAGCTGTCCAGTTCTCCCAACACCATTTGTTGAAAAGGCTGTCTTTACTCCATTTTATGTTACTGCCCCCTTTGTCGAATATTAATTGACTGTAGAAAGTTGGGTTTATTTCTGGGCTCTCTGTTCTATTCCATTGGTCTATGTGCCTGTTTTTATGCCAGTACCAGGCTGTTTTGATTACAGTGGCCTTGTAATACAGTTTGATATCAGGTATTGTGATCCCTCCTACTTAATTTTTCTTTTTTTATTTTAATACTGTTCTCTTTATTTTAATACTGCTTTCTTTAGCCATGCAGGAGCTTTTCATTTTGATGAGGTCTCATTTGTTTATTCTTACCTTTATGTTCCTTGCTTTAGGTGACATATCAGTAAAAATGTTGTTGCATGAAATATCTGAGATTTTCCTACTTATGTTCTCCTCCAGGACTTTAACAATAACACGGCTTATATTTAAGTCTTCTATTCACCTTGAATTTATTTTTGTGTATGGTGTAACTTGGTGCTAGAGTTTCATTTTTTTGCACATTACTGTCCAGTTCTTCCAACACCATTTATTGAAGAGGCCATTTTTACTCCATTTTATGTTGATCCCTCCTTTGTCAAATATTAATTGACTGTAAAGACTTGGATTTATTTCTGGGCTCTCTGTTCTGTTCCATTGGTCTATGTGCCTGTTTTTTTTTTTTTTACAGTAACAGGCTGTTTTGATTACAGTGGACTTGTAATACAGTTTGGTATCAGGCATTGTGATCCCTTCTACTTTGTTCTTTTTTTAAAAAGATTTTATTTAGTTATTTATCTTTTAGAGGGGAATGAGAGAAGGAGAGAAACTTCAATGTATGGTTGCCTTTCATGCATTCCCTGCTGGGAGTTGGCCTGCAGGGAACCGGCCTGCAACCCAGGCATGTGCCCTGACTGGGAATCGAACCGTGATCCTCTGGTTCGCAGGCCCGTGCTCGATCCACTGAGCCACACCAGCCAGGGCCTTCTACTTTGTTCTTATTTCTCAAAATTGCAGCAGCCTTTTGGGGTGGTTTATGATTCCATATAAATTTTTGAGGTGTTTGTTCTATGTCTGTGAAAAATTGGTACTTTAATAGGGATTGCATGGAATCTGTAAATTGCTTTGCATAGTATGGTAATTTTGATGATGTTAATTCTTCCTATCCATGAACACAGTATATGTTTCCATTTGTTTCTGTGTTTCTTGATTTCTATATTCAGTTTTGTGCAGTTTTCTGAATAGAGGTCTTTTACCTCCTTGGTGAGGTTTATTCCTAGGTATTTTATTTTTCTTTTTGCTATATCAAATGGGATGTTTTTCTTGATTTCTACTTCTGCTGTTTCATTGTTAGTATACAAAAATGCCTTTGATTTCTGAATATTGACTTTGTATCCCGCTGTTTTGTCAGATTAATTTATTAGTTTGAGCAGTTTTTGGGTGGAGTCTATAAAATTTTCCATGTACACTACCATGTCATCTGCCAGCAGTGACAGTTTTGTTTCCTCCTTTCTGATTTGGATATCTTGTATTTCGTTTTCTTCTCTGACCACTGTGGCTAAAAATTCCAATACTATATTGACTAGAACTGGTGAAAGTGGGCAACCTTGTCTTGTACCTGATCTTAGTGGAATAGATTTTCCTTTTTGCCCATGGAGTATGATGTTGATGTTGGCTTTAGGTCTTTCATATATGGCCTTTATTATATTGAGTAATGCTCCCTCTATTCCCACTTTGCTGAGTGCCTTTATCATAAATGGGTGTTGTACCTTATCTAAAGCTTTTTCCACATCTATTGATATGACCATGGGGTTTTTGTCTGTGCTTTTGTTTATGTGGTGTATTACATTTACCGATTTGCAAATATTGAACCATCCTTGCATCCCTGGGATGAATCCCACTTGGTCATGGTGTATGATCTTTTTAATGTATTGTTGGATGCGGTTTGGCAATATTTTGTTGAGTATTTTATGTTCATGAGCAATATTGGCCTGAAGTTTTCTTTCTTTGTTGTGTGTTTATCTGGTTTAGGGATTAAGATGATTCTGGCTTCATAAAAGGAGTTTGGGAGTCTTCCAACATTTTGGATTTTTTTAGAATAGTCTGTGAAGGATAGGGGTTATCTCTTCCTTAAATGCTTTGTAGAATTCTCCTGTGAAAACATCTCGTCCAGGGCTTTTGTGTGTCCGGAGTTTTTTTTTATTACTGCTTCAATTTCACCTGCTGTTATTGGTCCATTCAAGCTTTCAGCTATTTTTTCATTGAGATTTGTAAGATTATATTTTTCTAGAATTTTGTCCATTTCACCTGGGTTTTCAAATCTCTTGGTATACAGTTCTGTATAGTAATTTCTTACAATCCTTTGTATTTCTGTGAGGTCAGTTGTAATCTCTTCTTTTTCATTTCTTATCATGTTTATTGGAGTCCTCTCTCTTTTTTTCTTGATAGCCTGCTTAAAGACTTGTCGATTTTGTTTATCTTTTCAAAAAACCAGCTTCTGGATTCATTGATCCTTAGAATTGTGCTTTTAGTCTCTATGTCATTTAATTCTGCTCTGATCTTGGTTATTTCCTTCCTTCTACTTGCTCTGGGCTGTCTTTGTTTTTGTTTCCCAAGTTATTGTAGGTGTAGGGTTAGGTTGTTTGTTTCAAATGTTTCTATCTTCTTTAGGTAGGCCTGTATTGCTATGAACTTTCCTGTCAGGACTGCTTTAGCTGTGTCCCATAAGTTTTGGATTGTTGTGAGTTCATTTTCTTTGTTTCCAGAAACTTTTTGATTTCTTCTCTAATTTCAATCTTGACCCATTCATTGTTTAATAGCATGCTATTGAATCTCCATGATTTTGAATGTTTTGGTTTTTTTTTCCCTTTGGGTTGGTTTCCAGTTTCAGTCCCTTGTGGTCAGAGAAAATGCTTGGTATAGTTTCAATTTTCTTGAATTTGTTGAGGCTTGTTTTGTGTCCTATCATGTGGTCTATCTTTGAAAAGGTTTCATGTACATTTGAAAAGAATGTGTATTTACCTTCAATGAGATGGACTTTCTCTATATATATCAGTTAAGTCGATTTCATCTGAGGCCTAGTTCAATGCCACAATATCTTTGTTGCTATTTTTTGGAAGATCTGTCCATTTTTGACAGTGGGGTGTTAAAATTCCCAAGTATAATTGTGTTGCTGTCAATATCTTTCTTGAAGTCCTCTGAGATTTTCTCTATGTATTTGGGTGCTTCTATGTTTGGTGCATATATGTTTACAATATTTATGCTTTCTTGGTGGATTCTTCCCTTGAGTATTCTGAAGTGACCTGGGTCTCTCTTTATGGCTCTTTTTTGTTTGAAGTCTGTGTTGTCTGATATGAGTATTTCTACCCTGGCTTTTTTTTTCTTGTCTATTTGCTTGGAAAATTTGTTTTCAGCCCTTCACTTTTAGTCTGTGTAGATCTTTTATCCTGAGGTGGATCTCTTGTAGGCAGCATATCTGCAGGTCATGCTTTCCTATCCACTCACCTATTCTATGTCTTTTGATTGGAGCATTTAATCCATTTACATTTAATATTATTATTGATAGGTACTTATTCATTGCCATTTTTGTACCTGTGTTCCTCTCTGTCTCTTTTCCTTCTTTTCTCTTTTCCTCCTTTTCCTTAAAGCAGTCTCTTTAGCATCTCTTGCATAGCTGTTTTGGTGGACGTGTATTTTTTTAGACTTCTTTTGTCTTGGACGCTTGTTATTTGGCCTTCTATCTTGATTGAGAGCCTTGCTGGGTAAAGTAGACTTGATTGCAGGCCTCTGGTTCTCACTACTTGGAATATTTCTTGCCATTCTTTTCTTGCTTGCAGGATTTCCACTGAGAAATCAGCAGCTAACCTTATTGGGGCTCCCTTGTATGTTACTTTCTGTTTCTCCCTTGCTGCCTTTTAGATTCTCTCTTTGTCTTGGAGTTTTGCCATTTTAATGATGATGTGTCTTGAGGTGGGCCTCTTTGGGTTCCTCTTGATTGGGACTCTCTGTGTTTCTTGGATTTGTGTGACTTTTTCTCTTATCAAAGTAGGGAAGTTGTCCATCATTACTTTTTCAAATAGGTTTTCTATCCCTTGCTCATCTTCTTCTCCTTCTGGTATCCCTATTATTCAGATATTATTATGTTTCATATTGTCTTGCATTTCTTTTAATCCCACCTCATTTTTTCTTAGCCTCTTTTCCTTTTCTTGTTCTTTCTGGATGTGTTTTCTACTTTGTCCTCCAACTCGCTGATCCGATCTTCTGCTTCATTGATCCTACTTTTGATTCCTTCTACTGTGTTCTTCAGTTCAGAAATTGTGTTCTTCATTTCCTTTTGGCCCTTGTTGATAGTTTATATTTCCTTTTTCATGTTGATATAGTTTGCAATGAGTTCATTGTAGTTCCCCTCTAGTTTCTGGTAACTCACTGTGAACTCATTGAGTTTCCTGATAACCAGTGCTTTGAACTCAATATCCGATAGTGGAGTTGCCTCTATTTCATTTAGCATTCTTTCTGAGGCTCCCTCCTTTTCTTTCATTTGGGGATTGGTTCCTTGTCTTCCCACTGTTTGTGAGACTCTTCTTGTTAGCCTCAGCTTCTTAAATTGATCTGTTCTGGCTCCCTTGGTTTATGGTATGAACATCTGTCATAGAATACCTGTGAGATTTAGTGGTGTGGTCTCCTTGATCTCCCAAGAACACTGGTCTTGGGCTGTCCTTTCAGTAGGCTTTGTGTTTGTCTTTGGGTTTTTGTTATTTTGGGATCTTTCTTTTGAGGATCCTTCCCAACAGTTGGGTAACTAATGGTTACTCTGTCTACCATCTCTTTTAATTTGTTGTGCTAGTGAGGGCAGTTTGTGTTGAAGCTAGTTCTTCCGTGTGTACAAGGTTTTGAGAATTCTCATTTGCTCTCGTTCAGTTGTTTGTATTGGGTAGTTTCTTCACTATTTAGATGTATTTCCTCCTGGGTTGAGGTTCATGTGGTTCCTCCTCCCTCCTTCACCTTCTTCTGTTGTTATCTGTTGGTAGTTCCTTTGTTGTTTGGTTTCCTTTTCCCTTCCATTGGGTATCCTGGTGTTCACCACTTCCACTTACTATTTTTTTGTGATCAGTTGGTGAGGAAGACAAAATGGTTTATGATAGCAGGAGAGTATTCTATGATATTTACAGTAGCAGCTGGTAGAAAAGAGATAGGAGATCCTTTGGCTATGTATAGTGTTAACTGTGATATTCCACCCAACTAGCCACTTTTAAGAAAGGATGGAAAGAAGATAAGACTCTTGTTGGGGAGGGAAGGATTGTGAGTTGGATCTAGAAAACAGTGAGGTTGGGGGAGGTCAGATTCTGAGGTAAGGTGAGAGTAAAGGATAGTAAATAGGTGTAATGTGTGAGAGAATAGCATAAACCACTACAGTAATAGAGTTCAGGAAACCGTGAATTGGGCTAAGATCCGGAAGGGGTGTTGTGAAGTATTTACAACTGTATGGAAGTGCTATTATTTATAATAATATTAGAGCAACAATGGTATGACAGAATCTATGTGATCTGGATAACAAGGATAGGGAGTATAGGACTTTGAGTAGTGTGCTAGAGGAACACAAGTGATAAGAAAAATAGTAAATTAGCAATACATTGTGAAAGAAAGAACAGGGGAAACCTGTCAAAGGATACAATGTAACCAGCCAAGCAAAGAAGACTATACAGAAAGGAGAGGAATACAAAAATATTATTAAAATAAAAGATGTAAGAATAATGAAAAATAATAATGCAAATGTGCAGTAACGTGTAGTTTCTCTGCAATAGCATAGTGAAATTTGTCTCACTGTCTCAACTGCTGGGATTCCCCCTCTTTGAGGGGGAATCCCAGTTCCAATTTTTTTGCCTCACTCTTGTTAGTTTCACACTGGTCAAACAGGTTTTTCTGTTCTAGCTGGGTGTAGCAGGCTGAGGGGTGATTGGTGTGCCCTTTCTTTCTTCCCTATGTGTACTCAGCCAGTCTTGTAAGCACTCTCCAAAGAGCTAGTCTGGTGCCTCTCCTGGGCACCTTATGTGGCGTATCCGTGTCTTCTTCAGAGCGTTGTTTCCCAGGGGATTATCCTGTGGGCTTCGATGTGGGTGCGCACACATTCCTGGCCAGGCTGCCTGGATCCTGCAGGTTTCATTGCAAACCCTTCCCAGTGCTATGGGGGAATGCAGGGCCTTTCACGCAACCTCTGGATTCCTGCCCAACTGGGTGGGGAGTAGGCCGAGCAGCTGTCACAGGAGAATCTCCCAAACAGTTTTACTTTTTGAGAAATTTCTTCTAATCAAGCCTGTTGCTCTGTACAGCCCAATTCTCCAGCCAGACTGGTGACTAACAGGGTCAGTACACATCATTGTGGGGCTCTCAACTCTTCCAAGCCATAATCACAGTCTCCGTGGGTCATCCTGGCCCTTGTGTGTTTGCATCTTTGTCCTTATTTCCCTCTCTGCAATTTTAAGCAACCAAGTCTCTCCCAGTGCTGCTCAAACCTTCCTTCACTGGGGAGGGAGGGAGAAGTTGACTCAGCTCTCTCCCAGGGACTCTGTGGCAGGCCCCTGACTTCTAAAGAGTCTGTGGTAGACCCAGCTCCAGCTCCAGGTGCTAGGTGCTGTGCCTGGGGCTACAGCTGCCGTCCTGCATTGATCCCTGGGACCTTATTGCTTATAGCAGTCTCCTTACCATCTGGTTTTTCAGTGTCCACTACAGTTTTTGTTCTCTCATTTTCATATATGCTGGGGTAATATTGCTGTTTGCTCTGTTCCTCCATAGATCGGCCAGGTTTTTCTCCCATGTGTAGGGGGAAGTGGAATCTGCTCCCTCCCACTCTGTCGCCATCTTCGAAGCCTGGGTTTAATAATTTTAGTTCCAACTTAGCCGAGATCACCATAATTGTTGTTTTTATTTAAAATACTTATAACTGTATCTTAGCTAAAAAATACTAAACAAATAAAATGGAAATGAAGGTATTACTGTAACATTACCCATTTTTCCAAAGAGTGTAGTGTCCTAAATGTCACATGGAAGCTAACTAACAACCCTCCAAATCCATTTTCTCATTTTTTTCTTGAAAGTATGAGGTAAAAAAAATAGATAACATGAATCAATGATAAATAATAATCACAACCTAAAAATACTCTTAAAGAATAACTAAACAATGTAAAAAATCTCATTCATTGGAACCTTCTCTTTATTCCTAAAATACAATATTTTTCAAGACCCAGTGTTTGAAAAACTTTACATGAGTTTTTGTCTTTTCTATGTGATGCTAAGCATCCAGATTAAAATAGAGAAAATACGTTTCTTGGGTACGTAAGAGAAAACATTTGCAAATATTCATAGCATTCACTGTTCCAGTCAATTGTGTTTATGCAGAAAGAGCCAGTGTTATGTACACCAATATGTCAACTATTCAATAACAACCCAATTTTATTTTCTTTCTGAATTAGCATTGTATTCATGAATTTGGCAGTGTATCTATTGCTGCTTTCAATGAAAACTCATATACAAATTACTCCTGGCTGAATTTTAAATACAATCCTGAAGTACATTAGAATCAATCATTTGTCTAATGGTGGTAAATTTATTGTTTTTCTTTTATTTCAAAAATTTGCTCTACTTATAGCATGGTCTCTCCCTCTGAGTCTGTAGGCACATTGTTAATAAATGCTTTTGCAAATATGATTATGCAAAGAACAAATGAATATTGATTAAACTGAATAATGCATTATTTTCTAGGATAAGTATATTGAATTAACTCTCAATGAACAAACAGCATAAATTAGGCTAGGTAATTTTTTGAAGCTGTAACTAGCTTATTCTACTCTGCTATGAATATTCAGACTGAAGGTTGAAACAGCACTTGCACTGCTTTTGCTCTTCTTTTTAATTATAATTTTTAAAAAATGTGTATAAGTACTGTGGGTTCCTTAAAGGAAAGTTGGAAACTGCACATGTGTTGAGAAAAGAAAAGAGAACAGCTATCACCTCACCAGTCAGACACAACCATTGTTAGTATTTGTGCTTTCTAGTTTCATTGTGGATGGCACTAAGTTTCTTTTTAAACATTTACTTGTTTTTATGCATTAGGATACAAATTTCAAAATTAGGTTTTATTCTTTTTCAAATTTTAATATTTACTTTGATTACAGATACTTATTACTGACCAAAAGCAGTCATATTAGAAAAGAAATCAGTTATTCCATGACTCCAAGCTTTGGTTATAGGCTAATCTTGTTTGAGGTCATTTATACCAGAGAATTTAAATCTTTAAAAGTGTTTGTTTGTAGGAATAGGAAGATAACAAATGGATGGGGGTGGGTAGTTTGAATTGATGTTTGGTTTGGTTACAGGTAATGTAAACATTCAATAACTACTATTAACATGATGTGCCAGGTACTTGGCATGTACCATCCCATTTTACCCTCACAACAATTCTGTGAAGTGGGTAATATTAGCATCTTGATTTTCAAATAAGTAAATGGAAGCTCAGACAGTTTGAGTTATTCAATATCATACAGCTAAGTGGAAGTGTTACATTTTGAATTTAGGCAGTCTAACACTTGACTGCATTCAAAACTTATGCCATGTGGGTAGAAGGGTGTGATTCCAGGAAGGATGTTCAATGCCCTGAGCATGTTTTTGCCAGGGCCTCCAACCTGTGGACACTAATAAATCTTAAAGCATAGGAGTCTACAGAAGGGACTTTGAAAGCATTATTGTCTTCAAAAATCTACCCTATTAGTACTCTTCCAGTTAGTTATGAACAGAATCAAATCCTTCATTCTTTCTATACCTCCCAGTCTTGAGAAATCCTGTGTCAACTTACGAAGATCCAACCTCTCTCTTTGGGTCCTACAACCCCTTCTCCAACCCTATAAACATTACATTTCTCCAATTCCTGTCAGTCTGATAGAAGTGTAGCCCAAAAATGCAATATTATGGCTTGCAATCCTCCCCACTTTTTGCTGATGGCTGTAAGTGCTTCCAAGCAATTCAGAATATCAGGGTATAGAACAGACTTAGAGGTCTTAAATGAAAGGTGTTTTTTAAACTGGTCTTTTTTTTATGGCCCAGGGACAAGGTCTCTTTTCTATTATATGTCCCAAATGGCCTACAGTCAAGAAAGGATGAATCTTTGTCTCTTGAGAGAGGAAATAAGATACCTTCTATTGTTATAAATGATTATGGTTTAAACATAGGCTTAAGGTAGAGAGGGGAAGGAAGTAGATAAGTTGCTCCTCTTCCATATTAACATCACCAGTTGGCATGGCAGCCATTTTCCCTGTGATGTTTGTGGCAGGAACATGACTGCCTGCTCTCCTCACTTGACATCCCCTCTCCCATCCACACTGTACCCAACAGTCAGTGCTCTTTCTCAATACAAATCTGATTATGTAGTGCTGTTTAAAAACTCTCAATGTATTCCCATTGCAACTTTACCTGTTCTACAGGCCACTCTCCCCATTATTTCCCCTTATACTCCACGGTCCCCCAACCCAGGTCTTCACACATGCTTTCTCCCTGCCAAGTCTTCCCTTCTTCCACTTCCACCTTTCCCATTCTACTTTTACTTCTCTATCAGTTCTCGATGTACAGATGGCTGCTTCCAGTATTCTTCCCTAATGTACTCCACCACCACTTATGACTAGATTAGATTTCCTTGTAGTACCTTCCCATAGCACCCTGCACTTCTCCTTCAAGGTGCTCATCCCACTCTATTCCCATTACTTGTTTGGTGTCTAGATTCCCCAGCTAGACCATAAGATCAAGGAGGGCATGGGCCAGGTGTCTATTTTCATTCAGGGGAAGGCATAGAACTAAGAAGTATGATTAAAGTTTAGCTAAGTAACAGAGGCAAGAGATGAAGATGAAGTCCTTCAGGGTAGAAGAGACTGCATGAGCAAAAAGTTGGAAGTGAGAAATTAATGAGTCTGTGCAGTGGCCTGCATCAGAGCCCAATACCATTAGATATAAGTTACCTGGTAGGTAGTGAGTGGAAGCCTCAGAGGGTTTATGAAAGTGTGTGTGTGTGTGTGTGTCTGGTTTATTCTGAGGAGATCAATAGTTTTGATCACAATCTCAAAAGGATTCAGGGGGGACATGTGGAGACAGATTTTCAGATATGCTGACTCCCCTCAAGCATATTCATGTACCCCAGTTAAAACTCTTTAGGAGACCTGTGTTGCTACCACAAGCCACAGACCACAGCTGAAATGGGATATAGAGTGTGTATATTTTTGTTCATTATTTAATCCTCAGTACATAGAACAGATATCTCAAGTGTAATTTGGCTTACATCAAATTCATGGATTTCTACACCACACCCCTACCTCTATGCCAACCTACTTTTTCACCAGATTTCTCTTTATTGGTAATGACTCCACCACTCATAGTTCCTCACACCCTTGATTCTTTGCTTGTCACCACTCCCAATAAATGAGCAAATCCTGAATCCATCCACCTGTCTCCAGTCTGAGCAACATCCTTTCCTGTCAGAACTATCTACTTTGACTTCCGCCAAGATGGAGGCATAGGTGGAAACACTGTGCCTTCTCCCACAACCAAGTTTGAATACAACAAAGGTTTGGAGAACTATGACACACCCAAAGACCAGAAAACGGAATTATACAGAAGTCCGACAACTACGAACTGTTCAACGGGGACAGTAAGAGAGGTGGAGCCACCAGCGGAGCTGGGTCGGGCAGGACAGATCCCCGGACCTAGGCGTGCAGGCAGCCCAGAACCGGTCGGGGTGTGGGGCAGACTGACCAAGGTCGCGCATTCGCGCACAGGGAGACGGACCATGCAGGCCCCAGGGGGCGAACCCAGTGGTGGAGGGTTGACGGCGGTGGCACACTCGCATGCAGTGGAATGAAATGCGTGGGCCTGGTGACGGTGGTGGCTGTGGTGCCGGTGGAGGCCACGGCGGCAGGTGGCAGAGGGAAGCCATTGTCTCTCTTTGACCCCGCTCCCACATACAACGTCACAACCCAGCTACTTAGTTGCCCTGCTCTAGTGTACACTTTAGGGCTCCGATCCTGCTACGGAACAGGCATGAACAGCCCAAAAGATGGTGCAAGAACTCAAAGTCCCAGAGCCGATAACTCTAAGTGACCGAGAAATTGCCAGCCTCTCAGAAGGACAATTCAAGACACTATTTATCAGGATGCTCACAGAACTGGTTGATTATAGTCACAAATTAGAGGAACATATGAAGGCTAAACTAATTGAAATGAAGGGAGATGTCCAGGAAACCAATAGCGATGGAAAGGAAACTGGGACTCAAATCAATGGAATGGACCAGAAGGAAGAACGAAACATCCGACCAGAAAGGAATGAAGAAATGAGAATTCAAAAAAATGAGGAGAGGCTTAGGAACCTCCAGGACATCTTTAAACGTTCCAACATCCGAATTATAGGGGTACCAGAAGGGGAAAAGAAACAGCCATGAGTGGAAAACATATTTGAACAAATAATAAAGGAGAACTTCCCCAGTCTGGCAAAGGAAATAGACTTCCAGGAAATCCAGAAAGCTCAGAGAGTCCCAAAGAAGTTGGACCCAAGAAGGAACACACCAAGGCACATCATAATTACATTGCCCAAGACTAAAATGAAGGAGAGAATCCTGGAAGCAGCAAGAGGTACGGGGACAGTCACCTACAAAGGAGTACCCATCAGACTGTCAGCGGATTTCTCCAAAGAGACCTTACAGGCAAGAAGGGGCTGGAAAGAAGTATTCCAAGTCATGAAATCCAAAGACCTACAGCCAAGATTGCTCTACCCAGCAAAGCTTTCATTTAGAATGGAAGGACAGATAAAGTGCTTCTCAGATAAGGTCAAGTTCAAGGAGTTCATCATCACCAAGCCCTTATTATATGAAATGCTAAAGGGACTGATATAAGAAAAAGAAGATGAAACACATGAACAGTGAAAGGACAGCAAACACACAGTTATTAACAACCACACCTAAAACAAAAGCAAGCCAAGAGGACAGCTAGATCAGGAGTGGAACCATAGAGATGAAGAACACATGGAGGGTTAGCAACAGGGGGGTGGGAGGAGGAGAAGGGGGGAGAAGGCACAGAAAATAGCATAGATGGTAGGTAGAAAATAGATAGGGGGAGGGCGAGAATAGTGGGGGAAATATAGAATCTAAAGAACTTGAGACACGTGGTTATAAATTAAGGGGGGTGAATGGTGGGGGAGGGAGTGTGCAGGTGGAGGGGATTGAAGGGGGTGAATAGAACAACTGTAATGGTATAATCAATAAAATATATTAAAAAATAATAAAATAAAATATTGTTTGAAAAAGAATGTAACCCCCCCCCCCAAAAAAGAACTATCTACTTTGATGGCTGCCTGGCCAGTCATCTTGCTTTCTACTAGTTTTCTTCTTTCCATTCCTCATGTTTTGACTAGATTGTGTGAATCCCTCAAACCCTCTAGTTTTCTAAGGCCCACAGAATAAAATTCAAACTTTCTATACTGGTCTCTAAATCCCTCCATATCTGGCCCTTATCCATCTGTTGGATCTCATCTTCTTCCATTCTTTTTCCTTCATTTACTACCATCTGGTCACACTGTCCTTTGAATACTCTATCTTCACATGGAGCTCAGTCCTCCCTTAGGGCTTATGCACTTGTTACTCCCTCTGCCTGGAAACTCTTCCTCTTTGTCTATCAAGTGGTTTCAGCTCAATTGCCTCCTCCTCAGAAAAGTTTTCCATCTTTTATTGTCTTTCTAACACTTATCCCTATGGGAAATTAACTTGTTAATAAATTTTTTGCAAATTATTTTATCCCTTTTCTAGAATGTTTGTGCCCCAGGGTTTACATGTTGGTGGCTTTTATTGTTATTCATCTTTGTGTCTCCTCCTAGAACAAGTCTAGTGGTTTGTAGTTGTTCAATAAATATTTGTTGAGCTAATAAATATATTTTTGAAACATTTTTTGAGACACTAGCAGGTAAATACCATTCACTGTGGCTTTGAGTATGTCCTTATACCTTTCCAGTCTCCAAATTCTTTATCTGTAAAATGTGATTAATCATAGTTATTCTTCCCTATGGTGATGGCTTGAGATTGAAAGTAGATACCACTCCTAACTGTGTACTGCATTCTTGGAGGAAAGCAGCTATAAGGACTGAACCCAGAGGGGCTGTTTCCAGGCACTGGCTCTCACAGATGCTTGGGATTTCTCAGAGGCAGCCTGAAGTGGAGGACAAGTTGAAAGGCACACTCTACATAAGGCCACCCAGAGATTGTTGTTCTGAAGCCTGGTTTGCCAATTGACCAATTCCGTCAGGCAAGCCTCTTCTCTGTCAAGAGCCCTGGCATATTTTTTTCTTTACCCAGCCATTTATTCTACCATTTCTGTCTTGAGTAGTTATCTAGCTTGTTCTGTCCTAGGTTTTTCCTTTGGGAAGAAGGAAGAATAAAAGTAGACATATTTATGTTTTCCAATTTACAGAGAGCTTTTACATATATCATCTTGTTTAACCATCCCCCCAAACCTTCAAAGATAGCTTATTCTCATTTTACTGAAGAAGAAGCTAAGGCTCAGCGAGGTTGTGTGACACGCCTAAGGTCACAATGTTTGAAATTAGTAAAACTAATATCTATCAGGTCTGCCTATACACTTTGCATAACACAGCACTGGATTCCCTGAGTGTTGCAGTGTTGGGCTCTTGAGGTGAAATTCTGGTCAAGAGTTTCCCTTCTCTCTCCAGACTCCTCTTTCTGCAGCTCCCAGGGTGCTATGGTAGCAGAGTCTGGGGCTGTCAGTAAAGGCATTGGGAAAGATAGCCCCAGGCTGATGGTCACATCTAGCTAGAGGTTTATCCAGGAGCAGGTCCAATGTGGTGCACATGGGGATCCATCACAGGTATGGGTATTTCTTTGGAGATCTGTTAACATATTTTAAATACAATAAAATTATTATTTCTAGTAAATTGCCCTAAGGCATGAATTTTGTGGTTTCAGCCTGTTGGCCAGCTGATAAGACCATGACCAATGTGGTCACCAGTGAAAGGTCTGGCCATTAGCTGCCCCTGGAAAGTTGCACAGGCCTGTGCAAACAATACCAACAAAGATAAGTGTTTATTTTATTGTAGTTTAGCTTAGTTTACTTTTTTTAGAGAGGGGGAGGGAGGGACAAAGAGAAGGAGAGAAACATTGATTGGTTGTGATTGGTTGTCTCTCATACACAGCCCAACTGACATTTTGGGTTCGACAGGAATCGAACCCAAAACCCAGGCATGTGTCCTGACCAGGAATGAAACTGGCAACCTTTTGCTTTGTGGGACAATGTCCAACCAACTGAGCCACACTGGTCAGAGCCATGCATGTGTATTTAAAATCTATATTTCAGAACTCCTTTGAGCAGGGACAGAAGCTATTTACATTTTGCCAGTTGTATGAGGAAAATATAGTAAAAACTTGAAGTAACTAGAACAGTATCTTAATTCATTCAAGGGCATTTGGTGTTTCTTCAAAATTATTAGGTGGCCAAGAGGAATAGGGCCAACATCAGCACTCTGCAATGAAAGCCTGGGGGCTTCTCCTTATCCTGCTTTTCCAGATTTGATCTCAAGAACCTCTTGACCTCAGGCTGCAGCTAAGTCTCCAATAGTTGTGCTGAACACATGACCACTGAGACCATATCTTCCCCAAACCCCACAGCACTGGCAGCTTTCATCTTGTATGCTGTCTTACTCTCTAAGCCTCCTGGGTCTTACAAAAACCCAAATAACCTTTTATCTGGCTTCAAGAGAAGCTCCCTTACAGCATCAAGGCCACGTCTCCTTGAAGGCCTTTAGAGTTCCTCACCTTCTCTAACTCTCATCCAGACTAGGTGGAGGTCCCTGCTCTGGGTCCTGAAGCCTGTGTCTCTCCCAGTGTAGACTGTCATTATCCCACCACTTGACAATTTATTGTCCTGGACATTGGTTCTTTGAGGCCTGTGGTCTTTCTCCCTGCTTCTGGTGCACAGCACAGACCAGATTATCTGCAAATAGTCATTTACTGAATGCAATAATGGATACAGTAACACATAATCACCATGGAACATTTTTAAATTATGGAGTTTTTAGAATAGCTGTTGAGTGGAGGGGTGTATTTGTATTCCCTTAGCACTGATTACACTTCTGGAATTCTATTTACTTGTCTCACTCTTACAATAGATGACTCTGAATTCTGTGATCAATGATTTTATTTGCCTTGCTCTGCATCACCTGAATGAATGATGCTTAATAAACATCTGATGAGTAAATAAATGAATGAATGAATGGGGAGAGTAAGAGGTCCCCAAAGATCACTCTTGCACAATCAAACTTAGTGGAGGCCTGTCATTTGTTGGACTCACGTCTCAGACTGAATTATAAACTGTACAATCTCAGGGGCTTAACTCTGAGTACCCTGAAGTCTTGGAAATCAGCAGAGACATTGGTGAAGAAGGGCATGGCGCCATGGAACCAATCACGCTGTTCATGTCACACTCTGACTAGAACATTGGCTGGGAAACTTAACTCTATGACCAAAAATCATTGGTCTTAACGCTAGCATTGAAGGCAAAGAAAAGGAGTGGAGTTCTTTTTTTTCCAATTTGTTTTCTCACTGAATTCAGTGTCAGTGAAGTCTGCTGACATCTGGAGTTCAATGATTTCTGCTTGTATTTGTCAAATGTGTTTAACTGCAGTTGTTATGAACAACTTAAGAAAGTCATACTTCAAAGATGGAGTGTGGAATAGGGCATCAGTTTGGCCCAGTGAACAAATGAAAACAAGGAGATAATGAAAAGTGAGTACTCAGTCAGGTCTCAGAGATTTCTGTCTTTGCTGGGAGTATATTGGGGACAGGAGAGTAAAGTGGTTAGTGGCACTGGTTTATTGAGTTCCTTACTTTGACACAGGCTGTGTGTTTTTGGGCAAGTAAATAAAATTCTCAAGACCTTGACTTCTTTATATGTAACTTATTGATAATAATATCTATTTTACAAAGATCAATTACTGGGAAATTCAAATAGTGCATATAAAATTTAGCACACAGTCTAAATGCTCAATAAAGTTAGCTATTATTATTATCTAATGAAAAACTTTATGTTATAGCATGGTAAACTTTATGGAATGGGGTTCTGTGGCTTAAAGAGATTGATAAGTTCTCTGGGAATAAGCTTAATTATTCCACTGTTGCCTGCTCCATATTCTGCTAAAGGGAGAAATGTCAGATTGTGTAAGTTATTTGAGAATAGCTAGGGAAGAAAGATTTATAAAATCTTACTAAAACTTAGGAACCCATAAGTCCATATTTAAATCAATAAATAAATAAGGAGAAAGAAAAGCTTTCCCTTACATAAAAAACCTACTAATAAATGTTTTAGGAATGATTGAATTAGAAGATTACTATTTGGAAACAATCATAGTAATAATTAATTCAGCCAAGAAACATTAATGGATGCTAAAACTGGTGGGTGAGAGTTTGATGAGGAATGGGATATTGGCGTAGTCTCAGAGTACCTCTTCTCCCCACAGAATATTTATTAATTATAAAGGGAATAACTTTACAGTAGTGAAGCCTGGCACATACTGCCACCTTAATAAAGTGATCAAAGTGAACATCATTAGTAAAGAGGCAAATTTAAATCATGGGCCACCTGATAGGATGTGATAAGAACAAAGCATCACTTTTGTGCTATTCCTACAAGAGTTGTATAACTTGAACTTAATGATGAGTAAAAATCAGACAAACCTAAATCAGGGAGCATCCTACAAAAGAAATGGTCTGTACTCTTCAAAAGTGTGAAGATCATGGAAAGCAAGGAAAAACTGAGAAATGTTCCAGACTGAAGTAGATTAAAGAGACATTAAAATTAAATGTTACTTATGATTCTGGATTGAATTCTTTTGCTATATAGAACAGTATTTAGACAAACATGAATGGAGTTTGAGGATTACATGGTAATGATGTATCAGTGTGAATATCCTGGTATTAATGGTTGTATTGTTGTTATGTAGGAGAATGTCCATTGCAAGAAACACTTGTACATGCCCAAACCTTCAAGAGTGATGGGGCATCAGGTTGACAGCTTAGTGTGAAATGATTCTGGGAGGAAACATATTGCTAATATTCCTGCAACTTTTGTGTGAGTTGAAAAAAATTAAACACATATTTTTGCATTTTACATAATCTTATTAAAATGTATGCTCTAGTTACAATTAATTGCCTAAGAGGTAGAATTGCAGATATTGTGTCTATGTATTGGTGGTTCAAGTTGTAGGAAAAGAGGTAATGTGTGCCCAAACACAAACACTTATATCCCCACACTCAACACGAGACTTGCATTTGCTTCAGGAGTTAGGAGAGGACTGGGGCAGAAAAAGAGGACAAGGCATTATTATCCCTATTATATAGCTGGGTAAAATAAGGTTTCTCAGGATAAAGTATAATGCTAGATTGAGCTAGAAGTCACCACCCTATTCTTTAAAGGATAAGAAAGTTAACTGAGGAACTCACAGAATTTGCCAAGCCCTTACAGCCATGGCAGAAAGAGAATCCAAAGGCCAACACCACACTGCTCCCATCAAACTATGTCTCATTAAAAATATGTGATCTGGAAAACACTGGAAGCATTTCTAGAGTACTTACTATTTGTTACCTTAATGCTTACAAGAACCCTGTGATATGGGTATTCTTGTTATCTCTCTTTTACAAATGAAGGCACCGAAAGTTACAGGTTAAGTAGTTTTTGTAAGATCACACATCTGGTAAATGGCATGTGAATAATAAATCTATAGAGGGTCTGGCACAAATAATGTCCCTTTTTATTACAAAATATTCTATTGAAAAAATCATAAGCATGTAATTATGTAACATAACAATATCACACTCAAGCATACCATACAACATTTTAGGTGAAATGTTCAAATTAAAACTATAAATTATTATACTCATATTATTATCCTACAATTACACTCAAGTATGTGTTACTTCTGCCAGACCCTGTATGTGTGTTAATTTTACTTGTTCATAATATTATCATGTTTTGGTACATTTAGACATAGAAATAGTTGGAATAAAATAGAAAAATTCAGAGCAAAATCACAAGAAGAAGGATTTTGTCCACTTTTGTTCACTACCATGTCTCCAGGCTAGAAGAGTACTTTGCACATTGTAGATACTCTATGAAGAATTGTTGAATGAATGAATGTTGTTCTAATCTTTTAGGGGAAAAAAGTAAATAATCAGGGAAATTATTTGCTTACCACTACAAAGCCTCAACTGATTTTTTACCTCCAGGAGATCATATTTATAACCCCAGGCAAAACTGGCCATGAGAACCACCCCGAGGTAAAATGCAAAAGTTTCTACAAAGATGACAGGTGGTTCTGCTTCAGAACCAACCATGGTTCTGAAATGTTTTTATTTACCATTTACCAGATTTGTGATCTCAGACAAGCTACTTAACCTGTGACTCTCAGTTTCCACATTTGTAAAATACAGATAATAAGAATACTCATATTGCAGGCTTGTGATGGTTAAGCTAAAATATAGTAAGTACTGTAGAAGTGTGTACAATTATTTCAAGATCACTGAGAGCTTGTTTAAGACCAGCCTTCAGTAAAGTTCCCCTCAGAGTATTCTCCCAGATTGTCTTCTGGCATGTCCACCATAAATTTGTCCTGCTTGCCTAGCTTTCAGGGGCAATGTCAAAGGAGGAGATATTTGAACTACATAATGATGGATGAGTAAAAGTTCACAAGATGAAAAAAGAAGGCATTGGAACACTGCTCAAAGAGTGCCCAGTGAGCCAGAGTCTCACAGGAAACATCTTCCCAGCCCCTTGTGGCCCAATCTTGAGCTGAAAGTCACTTATGAAGAATGCATTCTACTGTCATCATTTCTATTTACTCACTGCTCTGGCATACTCTACAGTTAGCAGTTTGATGTGACTTAAAATGGGACTTTGAAAACCTTTAGAAGCCAAACTAATGAAGTGACTCAAAGATGGCATAGTGCAGTAATTTGAGGATGGACTGCCTGAGGAAAAAATCTTCCTAGTTGTGCAACCGTGGACAAGTTTGTTAACCTTTCTGTACTTCAGATGTCTGTACTGGCTTTACCCCACTTCAGTGCACAGTCTGAGGGTGGAGTAGGGGGGTAAAAACTCTCTCATTACCAAGAAGACAGAAATAAGTTTAAAGTAAATTATTAAGCACATATTACCAATCTAAAAAAACACAATCAGGCCTAGGGGTGTGGCTCAGTGGATTTGCTCTGGCCTGTGAATCAAAGGGTCACTGGCTCAATTTCCAGTTAGAGCACATGCCTGGGTTGCAGGCCAGGGCCCCAGCTGGGGGTGCACAAGAGACAATCACACACTGATGTTCCTTTCCTTCCCTTTCTCCCTTCTTTCCCCTCTCCATAAATAAATAAATAAATAGATAGATAGATAAGTAGATAAATAAATAAATAAACAAACAAATAAAACCAGAGTGGGAAATGTTTTTATTGCTTACAAATGTGAAGACTCATCAGTACAAATGTGTACTGATGACTAACTCATTTTTACCTCTTTGCAAGCAGCAGTTTAGAAACCCCAGCACTGAGCAGAGAAAATAATTTTTGAAAGGTTTTATTTATTTATTTTTAGAAAGAGGGGAAGGGAGGAAGAAAGAGAGGGAAAGAAACATCAATGTGTGGTTACCTCTTGTGCACCCCCTACTGGTGACCTGGCCTGCCACCCAGGTATGTGCCCTGATTGGGAACTGAACCAGTGACCCTTTGACTCACAGGCTGGTGCTCAATCCACTGAGCCACAACAGGCAGGGCTCATTGTTTACCATAAAAAAATAAAAATTAAAGGAATGGAAAACTAAACCCCGCCAAATGTATTTTTACAACCATCATTACCTTTAGGGAGAGGAAAATATTTCTAGTGATTGGTATGGTATGAATAAACACATAAACACCTACTTCATTTGCTTATATACTCCTAGGATAATCCAATGTAAATCAAGACGCTATGAATTCCAACACATTCCTGAGTGTACTATTGGACTCCTGAAGCTGCTAGACAAGAACCCAAGTTTTGTTTTATGCCCTCCCAAGTTGGTTCAGATTAAAAGTCACTGTCTGAAGCACAGCAGGAAGGACTGGGATGTATGAGTTGACTGGCAGCTTTTGCACAGTTTTTCTGGAACTCTTGGTTGCCTGAGGAACTACACACTGAGTAAGTGACAGGCATAATTAGGAAGACTCTGAAAGTCGAGCTTTAAAGGCACATGCCAAAGTGTGCCTACAAATGGGTAAGCTCTGCTGTAGCTCTTTGCAGATGTCACCCAAATGCAAAAATCTTGGAAGTTTTCTTTCCAAAGCTGGCAGAGGTTATCAATGGTATCAAGTGTTCTGCCCACAAAAATGATAAAATGTCAGTTAATGTGAGTCCTTTGGTAAGAGCAATAACTGGAGCCTCTGTGCTGGCAGAAGGGGATGACTTATATAATGAAGCAGAGTTTAACTCTCATGAGCATGAAAATATGCATCTCTCAATGCATTTGCTTGTAATGATGTGTTCATGCTGCAATAGGACATCCCTTTCCCTGCTACAATTATACACCCCCACAAGGAGTCCAGGCAACTTCGTTGTGTAAGATTTGTGGAACCAGATTTGTACTTTATGGTCACATCTGTCTCAGTTTCATTGTGCCAACAGTAAGTATTGTGATGCAAAAACCAAGTTCACCAAATTACAAAGATAAAAAGATGGTACTGTTAGTGAATTTTGATTCTTTAGTGCCTCCCTGCTTCATAAGGAGTGAGAATTCACAGGATAATGCATGAGGATGCTGTTGCCAGGTGTACATTGATATCCAAGTATGAGTGTTATAATTATTATTACTTAGTAGATTCTCAGCAAGAACTAACCAATAGAGACTTATAAATTTCTAAATGTTTAAGTAATATCACTTCAAATAGCTTTTAGGCTACAGTAAGTCTGTATAATCTTATTAGATCTAAATAATATTTTAATTTGTTATAGTCATTTGAAAATCGGTTGGGGTAGTAAATATTGTGTTCATTCTTCCTTTCATCATCTCACTTCTTAGAAAAGTTGTATATATTTCCTGCCTTCACTTCCTTAATCCCTTGTGATTTAGCTTCTGCCCTTACCATTCTATTCAAAGTTCAGTGTGTTAGTTATCTATAGCTGCATAGCAAATTGCTCCAAAATTTAGTAACTTAAGACAATATAGATGTATTATCTCAGTTTTTGTGGGTCAGAAAACTGGGCATGGCATGACTGAAGCCTCATGCTGAAGGTCTCTCACAGGTTGTAATTAAGATGTTAGTTGGGGCTACACACTTTTCTTAAAGCTTGTTTCAGGAAGGATTCCTTGCCAAGCTCTGTTATGTAGTTGTTGGCTGGATTCAATTCTTCATAGGCAGCTAGACTGAAGGCCTCGTTTTTCTTACTGATTGTTGGCCAGAGGCCACCACTAGCTCCTTCACACATGGGCTTCTTCTCAAGTTAGCTTATTACATGGCAGTTGGATTTACCAGAATGAACAAGTAAGAGTGCAAAAGAGAAAGAATGTGAGTTAGATGAAATTCAGTCTTTTAAACTTAATCTTAGGAGTAATATCCCATCAATTTCACTATATTCTTAGAAGGTATTCTATTTGTTAGAAGCAAGTCACTAGGTCTAGCCCCACTAAAATCGAAAGGGTTATACAAGGATGTGAGTACCTGGAGGCCAGGATCATTAGGGACTATCTTAGAAGTCTGTTTATCACATAAAGATCACTTAGACTTCCTTGCCAAATCCCATGAACTCTTTCTGTTTTATCCATTCTGACCTTTCTGGAGCCTCTCATCTATGCCAGATCCTCAGTTTAAAATGCTCTCTTCACTGATATTGCACAGCACTTTAGTTTCCCATCTATTAGTTCTTTCTCATTCTCATCTCTGTCCCTCTTCTTCCTCCTGCGCACCAAGTATGTGGCCTAACTCAAAGTAGGCACATTAACAAAAGTGCGAACATTGACTAAGTATTGAAAGAGTCTCAAAGGGTCAGTCCTTGACTTTCATGACCATATCTTTTTTTTTATTTTAATGTTTTTGCTGTGGCAATGCCATCCTACTTTTCCCCATTTAATAATATCCCTCCACTTATAATCTTTATAGAAATGTCTGAAATCTTCATCTGCAACTTTGGTGACTCTCTTGAGACATGCTTACACTATCTAACTGCCTGTGATACATCCAAAAAGATAGTGTCCTGGGAGTTCAAAATCAGCATATCTTTCCCTCACCTTCACCACACCTTGCTCCCCCACTATTTCCCAATTTCTGACATTGCCATTTACCCAGTCACTCAGGTCTAAAATGTCAACATTATACTTGATTCTTCTTTTTCCTTCATTTTTTACATTTAGTTAATCACTAAATTTTGTCTTTTCTAACCCTGAATCATCTGTCCTCTCTCTTCTGCCCCCATAGACCATTGGGGTAAATAGTCTATCCATTTTTGTTCCATTATTGATCATTAGATCAATAATGGAACAGTTATTGGTCACCCTGCCTCTGGACTCTATCCCCCCTCATCTATTCTGCACATTATTTTCAAATGAATCTTCTTGAAGCACACCTGTGATCATTCCACTCCTTGCTCACACACCATCAATGGTTGCTCATTGATTTATAGAAAATGTTCAAATTCCTTAATTTGCCTGTCATTTAAGCTTGCCACTATTTGCTTCTCTCCATGATCCCCACTCATTTAATGTACTGTGTCCTCCAATCATGTGGAACCTGCATCTGTTGCTAATCTAGCTCTCATAATTTCCTGCCTCGATGGCTTCATTCTTGTTCTTTCTTCCCTTAACCTGAAATCATATTCGCACTTCTTACCATGGTTATCCAGAGTCAGCTCCTACTTATTCTCCATGGCCTGCTTCAAATGACATTGTCTAAACAGAAGTTTCCCTGAGTATTCCACCTTCTGCAGAATCTGACTCAAAGGAAATAATTCTGTGCTGTGAAATCCCAGAGTCTTTTACCTCTCTATTTTATAGCTCTCTACCTAGGTATTTCTGTTCAAATGTGCTCTTTCCTACTAGACTGAGAGCTTATTGATGGTAGAGTATATGCTTGATTCTTTTTTTGTCCTCTGCAACCTTACACATACATACCATCGATTTAAAATCTTTTTATAATACTCCCATTAAATATGTATGCCTATTTGCCTCAGGGTCACAGAAAAAAATAGGGCAGATTCAGTTAATACAGTGCTATTATTTACAGTTTAATGTTAGGTTTGGGTGATAAGTCGTAGCTCATTATTTTCTTTTATGTTCTCCTTGATTACATCTCAATTTATCTCCAAGAATAAGCAAGGCATGTTGTGACCCTAAGAAATGTGTCTACATTTTCCTATTGCAAATACTAATAAATGTATCTGTCACATCTTTTCATGTGAATACAATTGTAGTATTCAGTTCTACAAGTAGTCATCAGGCATCTACGATGTATGATAGAGAAATAATACCTAATTACTCCTTGGAAAGATATTTCGATGGGGAATGGGAGTATAAGACAAGGCTACAAGTAATAGTACAGGTTGAATTTCTCCCCTGCAGTGAAGACACCAATTAAGGTGTATGAATTCATTTGCTACAATATGGGAGAATCTCAAAGCAAAAGTTAATTAATTGCAGAGGTATGTGCAGTAACTCCCACGATTAACTTGAGTTAGCTTAGAGTGTTGGTTTTTGGTATGGTGCCTGGACCAGCACCATCATCACCTGGGAGCTTATGAGTAATACAAATTCTTGGGCCCAACCCAAGGCCTACTGAACTGGGCATTTTATTAGTGGAGCCAAACAATCTGTGTCTTAACAAGCCTCCCATCTAGGTGATTCTTGTTCACATTACTTTTAAGAAATACTCACTTAGGACCAGTTTGAAATTCCCCTCCTTAAGGAGACCTCATTAATCTTCAAACTGAGGTCTGTGTTTTCCTGGGAGTACATGAAGACTTTCTGTGAAGTTTTAAGTGAACCTAATTCCATATCCTTAATTTCAACTTGTATATTTTCCATAAAATTTATCTGATTGAGAAAGTGTCCATGGTGTGGGCAGCAAGCCAGTTATATTTTACTAGTTCTCCTCTCACCACAAACCTTTCCAAATTCTGCTAAAGAACAAAGGATGGTGTGAAATTAAAACATATTATCTAAAGGTTTATGGCAGGTAGTCATGTCCTAGTCTAGAATCTTCTCTGACAAAAGTCAATCTTTATTTTTGTATTTTTAAAAAAGATTGTATTTATTTAATTTTAGAGAAAGGGGAAGGGAGGGAGAAAGAGGGAGAGAAACAGAAATGTGTGAGAGCTACACGGATCAGTTGCCTTTTACAGACCACCAGCCAGGGACCTGGCCCGTAACTCAGGCATGTGCCCTGACTCAGAATTGAACTGGTGACCTTTCAGTTTGCAGGCTAGCACTCAATCCACTGAGCTTCAGGGCAGAAAAGGCAATTTTTTTTTCTGTTGCAAGAGTAAATGGAATTATATATATATTTTTAGTTTACCTCTCTTTTTAAAAGATTCTACTTATTTATTTTTAGACAGAGGGGAAGCAAGGGAGGAAGAGAGGGAGAGAAACATCAATGTGTGGTTGCCTCTTATGCTCCCCACTGGGGACCTGACCCACAACCCAGGCATGTGCCCTGACTGGGAATTGAACCAGCGACTCTTTGCTTCACAGGCCAGTGCTCAATCCAGTGAGCCACACCAGCCAGGGTTTAGTTTCTCTTTCTGATAGCTCATTATTGGTGTATATAAATGCCATTAATTTCTGGGTATTAATTTTGTATCCTGCTGCTTTGCTGAATTCATTTAGTAGGTCTAGTATTTTCTAGGAGGACTTTATAGAATTTTCTATGTATAATATCATGTTCTCTATTAATACTGACAGCTTTACTTCCTTCTTTCCAATTTGGATGCTTTTTTGGTTCTACTTGTCTGATAAACTCATGCCTTTATGAGCAATTGATATTTGACAAAGGTGGCAAAGCATAAAATGGAGCAAAGACAGTGTCTTCAATAAATGGTGTTAGGAAACCTGGACTGGTATGTGCAAAAAAAATGAAACTAGACTTCTGGCCAAGATGGAGGTATAGGTAGATACACTGTGCTTCATTGCACAACTAAAAGGACAACCATAAATTTAAAAACAAAAAGCAATCAGAACAACCAGAAGATCAAACTGTAGGGAAATCTGACAACCTAAGAGTTAAAGAAGAAACATTCATCCTGACCAGCAAGAGGGCAGGAGATGAAAAGTTGGGGTGCCGAGGACTCATGGAAATATGGCGGCTGGAAGATTGGGGCAGGCAGCAGCTGGGAGGCTGGGAGAGGCAGTGGCTGACAGAGCAGGTGGTCCCACATTGGCATGTAGATAAACTGGGAGGAACAACTGGGGAGCAAGGCAGATGGAGCAACCCAGGTTTCCAGCACTGTGAAATAAAGCCTCAAAACCTTTTACTGAAAAAACCCGTGGGTGTTGCAGCAGTGGAAGAAACTCCCAGCCACACAGGAGAGTTCACCGGAGAGATCCATAGGCTCCTAGAAAATACACAAACCCACCCACACAGGAATCAGCACCAGAAGGGCCCAATTTGCTTGTGGGTAGTGGAGGAAGTGACTGAAAGTTGACAAGAACTGAGCAAGCAGCACTGTTCCCTCTCATACCCCTCCTCCACATACAGCACCAAAACATAGCAATGTGGGTTGCCCCACCCTGGCAAATAATAAGGTTCCACCCCTTAGTACATAACAGGCACACTGAGACAAAAAAAATACAGCGCAAATGAAACAACAGGTCAAAACTCCAGAAAAATTACAACTAAGCCCTGAAGAGATAGCCAACTTATCAGATGCAGAGTTCAAAACACTGATAATCAGAATGCTCAGAGAACTGGTTGACTGTGGCCACAAAATAGAGGAAAAAGTGAAGACTATGAAAAGTGAAATAAAGGAATATGCACAGGAAACCAACAGTGATGGAGACTATGAAAAGTGAAATAAAGGAATATGCACAGGAAACCAACAGTGATGGGAAGGAAACAAGAACTCAGATCAACATTTTGAAGCAGAAGGAAGAAATAAACATTCAACCAGAACAGGATGAAGAAACAAGAATTCAGAAATATGAGGAGGGGCTCAGGAACCTCCAGGACAACTTTAAACATTCCAACATCTGAATTATAGGGGTACCAGAAGGAGAAGAGGAAGAGCAACAAATGGAAAAGTTATTGGAACAAATAATAAAGGAGAACTTCCCCAATCTGGCAAAGAAAATAGACTTCCAGGAAGTCCAGGAAGCTCAGAGACTCCCAAAGTAGTTGGACCCAAGGAAGCAAATGCCAAGGTACATCATAATTACATTAGCCAGGATTAAAGATAAGGAGAGAATCTTTTTAAAAAAGATTTTTTATTTATTCATTCTTAGAGAATGGGGAAGAGAAGGAGAAAGAGAGGAAGAAAAATACCAGTGTGTGGTTGCCTCTTGAGCACCCTATACTGGGGACCTGGCCCACAACCCAGGCATGTGCCCTGATTGGGAATCAAACTGGCAACCCTTTGATTTGCAGCCTGGGCTCAATCCATTGAGCTACACCAGTCAAGGTGATAGGGAGAGAATCTTAAAGGCAGCAAGAGAAAAGGAGACAGTTACCTACAAATAAGTTTCCAAAAGACTATCAACTGATTTCTCAAAAGAGGCCTTACAGGCAAGAAGGGGCTGGAAAGGATATTTGAAGTCATAAAAGGCAAGGACCTACATTCAAAATTACTCTGTCCAGCAAAGTTATCATTTAGAATGCAAGGGCAGATAAATTCTTCCCAGATAAGGTCAAGTTAAAGGAGTTCATCATCACCAACCCCTTATTATCTGAATGTTAAAGGGATTTATCTAAGAAAAACTAGATGATCAAAAATATGAACAGTAAAATGACAACAAACACACAAGTATCCACGATGAAACCTAAAAACAAAAACAAAAATACGCTAAGGAAACAAGTACAACAGGAACAGAATCACAGAAATGGAGATCATATGGAAAGTTATCAGTGGGAAGGTGGAGGGGGAAAAAGGAGGAAAGATACAGGGAATTAGAAGCATAAATGGTAGGTAGAAAACAGACAGGTGGAGGTAATAAATAGTATAAGAAAAAGAGAAGCCAAATAACTTATATGTACAACCCATGGACATGAAATAAGGCAGGGCGGGGAATGGTGGTGGAAGCGGGAGTGCAGGGTGGAGGGGAATAAAAGAGAGAAAAATGGTACAACTGTAATAGCATAATCCATAAAATATATTAAATAAAACCAGACCACGAACTTACACAACACACAAAAATAAAGCCAAAACTGATAAAAGACTTAAATGTAAGCCTTGAAACCATACAAATCCTAGACAAAAACAGAGATAGTAAAATCTCAGATATTCAGCATAGAAATATTTTTGCCAATATATATCCTCAGGCACTTAAAGCAGAAAATAGGACTTCCACCAAGATGGAGGCATAGGTGGAAACACCGTGCCTTCTCGCACAACCACGTTTAAAGACAACAAAGTTTTAGTAATAAAAATGCAGCCAAAACACAGAAAATTGAACTATACGGAAGTCTGACAACAACGAACCCATTCAGCCAGACTGGTAAGAGGAGCGGAGCCAGCAGCTTAGCAGGGTCGGGCAGGAAAGATCTCCTGACCCAGGTGCGCAGGCAGCCGTGGGTGGATCCCAGGTGTGAGGTAGCAACTGGCGGACCCAGTGAGGGCACAAGGCGGCAAGCTGACCTCAGTCACACATTTGCGCGCGGATAAACCAGCGAAAGAGTGAGCAGTGAGACAGACCATGCAGGCCCCAGCAGCAGGAAGCAGCAGAGGGGACCACCATTACCCCTCTTTGATCCTGCCCCCACATACAGTGTCACAACCCAGCCACTGGGTGGCCCCGCCCTGATGAACACCTAGGGCTTCACTTCTCATATGTAACAGGCATGAACAGACCAAAACATGGTTCAAGAACTCAAAGCCCCAGAACCAATAACTCTAAGCAACCAAGAAATAGCCAACCTTTCAGATGCACAGTTCAATATACTGGTGATCAGGATGCTCACAGAACTGGTTGATTTTAGTCACATTTAGAGGAACAAATGAAGGCTAAACTAATTGAAATGAAGGGAAATGCACAGGAAACCAATAGTGATGGAAAGGAAACTGGGACTCAAATCAAGGGAGTGGACCAGAAGGAAGAAAGAAACAACCAGCCAGAAAAGAATGAAGAAACGAGAATTCAAAAAAATGAGGAGAGGCTTAGGAACCTCCAGGACATCTTTAAATGCTCCAACATCCGAATTATAGGGGTACTAGAAGGGGAAGAGAAACAGACACGAGTGAAAAATTTAATGAACAAATAATAAAGGAGAACTTCCCCAGTCTGGCAAAGGAAATAGACTTCCAGGAAATCCAGAAAGCTCAGAGAGTCCCAAAGAAGTTGGACCCAAGAAGGAACACACCAAGGCACATCATAATTACATTAGCCAAGATGAAAATTAAGGAGAGAATCCTAGAAGCAGCAAGAGATAAGGGGACAGTCACTTACAAACCAGTGCCCATCAGACTGTCAGCAGATTTCTCAAAAGAGACCTTCCAGGCAAGAAGGGGCTGGAATGAAGTATTCCAAGTCATGAAATCCAAGGACTTACATCCAAGATTGCTCTATCCAGCAAAGCTTTCATTTAGAATGGAAGGACAGATAAAGTGCTTCTCAGATAAGGTCAAGTTCAAGGAGTTCATCATCACCAAGCCCTTATTATATGAAATGTTAAAGGGACTTATCTAAGAAAAAGAAGATAAAAAATATGAACAGTGAAAGGACAGCAAACTCACAGTTATTAACAATCACACCTAAAACAAAAGCAAACCTAGAGGACAGCTGGATCAGGAGTGGAACCATAGAAATGAATAACACATGGAGGGTTAGCAACAGGGGAGTGGGAGGAGGAGAAGGGGGGAGAAGGTACAGAAAATAAATGGCATAGACAGTAGGTAGAAAATAGATAGGGGGAGGACAAGAATAGTAGGGGAAATATAGTATCTAAAGAACTTGAGACACATGGTTACAAACTAAAGGGGGGGAATGGTGGAGGAGGAGGTGTGCAAGATGGAGGGGAATGAAGGGAGGAATAGAACAATTGTAATGGCATAATCAATAAAATATATTTAAAAAATAAAAATAAAATTAAAAGGAAAAACATTAAAAAAAAACAAAGCGGAAAATAAAGAAGTGGTACTACATCAACCTATAAAGCTCTATACAGCTAAAGAAACCATCAGCAAGACAAATATGGAACATTTTTGCCAATGATACTTTTAACAAGGATTTAATCTATAAAACATACAATTAACTAATACAACTCAATGCCAGGGAGACAAACAACCCAATTAAGAAATTGGCAAAAGACCTGAATAGACATGCCTCCAAAGAGGACAGACAGAGGGCCCATGGGCATATGAAAAAAAATTCTGGGCATCACTGATCATCAGAGAAATGCAAATTAAAATCTCAATGAGATATTACTTTATACCTATCAGAATGGCTAGCATCATTAAATCAACAAACAAGTGTTGGCGAGGATGTGGAGAAAAGGAAAGCTCAGTGCCCTGTTGGTAGAAATGCAGACTGGTGCTACCACTGTGGGAAACAGTATGAAGTATCATTAAAAATTTAAAAATGGGGGCACAAGATGGTGGAGGAGTGAATGGAAGCTACTAACCTCCTCCCAGGACCAATCTGGATTTACAACTAAATTGTGGAGATATCACCCAGAACAAACGACTGAACAATAGAGAGAAGCCTCATAACCTCTAACAGATGGAAGAATCAGCTTCAGCACTAATTGACTGAATCAGGAATGTGATAGAGACTCAAGAGGGCTGGTTGAGTGCCCATAAGAGGCAGAACAGGAGGGATAATTATGCGACTGGTTGGATCCCCCTGAGAAGTGTGGGCTCTAAACCCTAAGCTGGGATCCCCAGCCTAGAGCACCAGAGCTGAAAAAGTACACATAACAACCACCAGTGAAAACCGGCAGGGTTGCTTTCTGCCAGAGACAGATGGTTGCAGATGCTAAGAGACATTTAAAGGGCCAACATAAAAATTTTTTTGTTAGGCCCTGGCTGGTGTAGCTCAGTGGATTGAGCACAGGCCTGCGAACCAGTGGATTTCAGTTCAATTCCCAGTCAGGGCACATGCCTGGGTTGCAGGCCAGTTCCCTGCAGACCAACTCCCAGCAGGGGATGCATGAAAGGCAACCATACATGGATGTTTCTCTCCCTCTCTCCTTCCCCTCTAAAGATACATAAATAAATAAAAATCTTAAAATTTTTTTTTTGTTAGAACAACTCAGCAAAATAAAATTCTGGTTTATTGTTGGACAACATTGTTTTACACATACATCAAACAGGCCAAATAAATAAATAAATAAGCAGCAACTTCATAAACAAAAAGGGAAAAAAGCAATCTTTTATCTTTGGCCTTTTTAACCATGTCATACAAACCAACTACTTATAGTACAGCTAAATACATACACAAAAAGTAACTGAAATGCTGGGAATAAGATTGTTTTTTTGTTGTTGTTGTTTTTGCTTTTTTTCCTACAAGGTTTTTTCTCCTTTGAGATTATAATGAATATGGTCACACCACAAGTAAAGTCGGAAGTAGGACAGAGAAGACTCCATAGTCTGGTTTGGTCATGCTCAGATGATTAAAAATGCTGGACCACTAGCAATATGTATGAAAACATAAAATGTAATGTAAATAAAAAATACAAACAAGTTTTCCTTTTTAAAGAACTTTTAAGAAAAAATAGGGCCTTGGAAGTTTCGTTTTCTTCCTTCCCGGTTGCAAATTCACATTGTGGTTTTGGTTGGGTGGCAGAGAATGTATGTAATCTGTGAGTGGTGCTGCCTACAGTGGGTGGGCAGGAATCTCTACTCAAAGGTGACCACGTTTAAGTGCTGAAACAGGAAGTGGGGGGTGAGTAGGTCACAGCGGTATTTTTTTTAAGTTTAACTTTTCCTTTTCTGCTTCAGTCATTCTTTAGTCATCGGTCTTCTTCCTCTTGATGTCAACATTGTTATCCTCATCATCTTTAGATGTCCATTTGTCAGTGGGTGCCTCAGCCTCTTCATCTCCATCCTCTTTCTCACCATCACCTTCCTCCTCCTCTTTCTCTTCCTCCCTTTCTTCTTTCTCTTCTTCATCTACCTTGTTGTCAGCCCCCTGCTCCCCATTTTTCTCATTAGCATTGCCATTACCAGGTGCATCTCTTCCATTTTCTGCCTCTTCCACAACTTCCTTCTTCTCATTTTAAGTCCTTGGTGGTGATCTCAGTGTTGGTATCCACAGCCAAATCTGATGTTGTGGGCATGCCAGTGATTCTATGCAGCAGATTTTTTAAAAAGTGAGAATTTGAGTACTCTGGCAAAAATGCTGTGGGAGTCCATGGCGACTTAGGAGGCATGTGGCAGATGTGGCTCCAGAAAGTGGAAAAGCACACACAGGAACAATGCAAAGATGGCTTTTCAGAGTGGCCAGTCTCAACATAAAAATTTTCATTTGTGGCAACTCACTCTGGGCTTTGGCAAAGGAAGGGGCAGAGTGGGCTAGAGATGCCTGAGGAGGGAATGGAAGCTTTGAGAAGAGAACTGAGAGAGTAGCCATGGGATCCTGGTGCTGAGTCATCACCCCTATGGCAGTAGCCATCCTGCTCAGAGACACCACTCCCCTCAGAGCAGCAGCAACCTGAAGGGAAACAATAGCTCTAACCCCAGAATAGACTCTACCCCACCTGTGGTGCTTAAGTCTGGCTGCTGAGTGCAGAGTAACTAAATTAATAACTGAAGGAGACAGCTACAGATAGTAGATCCCTGGCAGTCTTGGAGCAGGCTGCCTAAGGTCAGATGGAGTCACCATGTGACATCCCCAGGAGAGGATAAAAAAAAAAAACACAGTGGTAAATACTAGAGGCTACTGAGACAAAATCCACTGTGATCTTCTTCGTGATTGGTGATATTTTCTTCCCTGAATAGCTTTTAACATCCACTTCTTGTCCATCAAGTTTGTGCATATTAAGTTACTAGATTTTATACTATAGTTTATTTCTCTCCTTTCTTATAATAGTCTTAGTCTCTTTACACCCTTATTAATAACTGGTTCACTTGCTGTTGATAGTGGGGTGGCCGGAGGGAGTTATCCACTGTACCACTGAATCTCACAGGTCTCCTACCATAGAAGTTCACACCACAAAGTCAGAGAGTCAAAATGTCAAAACAGATGAATTTAAAAAACAGAAACAAACAAGAAGAGTCTTAAAAATAATTGGAAGACAAAGAACCCCGCCCTCATTGAAAGGAAAGGAGGAATTCCCAGAAAGACTGCTAAATTAAATAGAAGCAAGTCAACTATCAGATACTAAGTTCAAAGCAATGGTTATAAGGAAGCTCAATGAGCTCAATGAGAATTATCAAAAACTACTGGGAAACTAGGAGGAACTTACTGAAAATTATATCAGCGTGAAAAAGGACATAGAAATTATCAACAAGAGCCAAGAAGAAATAAAGAATACATTTCTGAATTGAAGAACACAGTAGAAAGAATCAAAAGCAGGCTAGCCAAAGCAGAGGATTGAATCCGTGAGTTGGAGGACAAGGTAGAAAAAACTCCCAGAGAGAGCAAGAAAAGGAAAAAACGCTCTAAAAGAACAAAGAGGGGTTAAGAGAACTGCAGGACAATATGAAACATAATAGTGATACCAGAAGGATAAGAAGAGCAAGGGATAGAAAACCTGTTTGAAAAAGTAATGATGGAAAACTTCCCTAATTTGATGGCAGAAAAAGCCACACAAGTCCAGGAAGCAGAGAGGGTCCCAATCAAGAGGAACCCAAAGAGGTCCACTCCAAGACATATCATAATTAAAATGACAAAATTGAAAGACAAAGAGAGAATCTTAAAGGCAGCAAGGGAGAAACAATAAGTAATGTGTAAAGAAGCCCCAATAAGGGTAGCAGCTGGCTTCTCAACAGAAACACTACAAACCACAAGGGAATGACAAGAAATATGATGAGTAATGAAAAGCAAAGGCCAGCAACTGAGACTACTCTATTCTATGAGGCTTTCAATTAAAATGGGAGGCAAAATAAGGAGTTTCCTGGACAAAAAAAAAAGGCTGAAAGAACACACAACCACCAAACCAGCATTACAAGATATGCTAAAGGGACTGCTTTAAGAGAAAAAAAAAGAAGAATGAGAGAGAGAAGATGGGTACAAAGGGAGTAAAATGGCAATGAATGCCTATCAATAATAACCTTAAGTGTAAGTGGATTAAATGCTGAAGTAAAAAGACATAGGGTAGCTGAATAGATAAGAAAACATGATACGTATATATGCTGCCTACAAAAGATCTAACTTAAAAAAAAAAAGGCCTACACAGACTGAAAGTGAAGGGTCGGGAAAATATTCCAAGCAAACAGATGTGAAAAAAAGAAAAGCTAGGGCAGCAATACTTAATATCTGGCAAAATAGATTTCAAAACAAGTCCATAAAAAGAGATGCAGAAGAACAATTCATAATACTCAAGAGAAGAATCAATCAAGAAGACCTAAATATTATAAACATATATGCACTCAACATTGGAAAACACAAATATTTAAGAAAAATCTTGGAGGAAATCAATAAAGATATAGAAAGCAACACACTTATTCAAGGGGATTTTAACACCCTACTGTCAAAAATGGATAGATCTTCCAAACAAAATATCAACAAGGATATTGTGGCATTGATCAACATCCTAGATCAAATGTACTTAACTGAATATAAAACCTTTCATCCCAAAGAAACAAAATACTTGTTCTTTTCAAATGCACATGGAATATTTTCAAAGATAGAGCACATGATAAGACATGAAAGAAACCTCAAAAATTTCAAGAAAATTAAAATCATATCAAGCATTTTCTCTGACTGCAAGGGACTGAAACTAGAAACCAAACTAAAGGAAAACAACTAAAAAATACTCAAACTCATGGAGATTGAATAGCATGCTATTTATTAAACAGTGAATGGGTTAATAATGAGATTAAGGGAGAAATCAAAACGTTTATGGAAATAAATAAAAATTAGCACACAACAGTCCAAAACTTGGGACACAGCAAAGGCAGTCCTGACAGGGAAGTTCATAGTGATATAGGCCTACCTAAAAAAGAAATACTTCAAATAAACAACCTAACCCTATATCTACAAGAACTGGAGGAACAACAACAAACAAAGCCCAGAGCATGTAGAAGGAAGGAAATAACCAAGATCAGAGTAGAATTAAATGACATAGAGACTAAAAGAAGAATTCCAAGAATCAATAAATCCAGAAGCTGGTTCTTTGGAAAGATAAAGAAAATTGACAAGCTTTTAAGCAGACTTATTAAGAAATAGAGAGAAAGGACCCAAGTAAACAAAATAGGAACTGAAAGAGGAGAGATTACAATTCATACCATAGAAATACAAAGGATTGTTATAAATTACTATAAAAAACTATATGCCAAAAAAGTGAAAACCTGGGTGAAGTGAACAAATTTCTAGAAAAATATAGTCACCCAGAACTGAATGAAGAAGCAAAAAGTCTGAACAGACAGATAACAGCTCGTGAAATTGAATCAGTAATAAAAAATACTCCTGGCACACAAAAGCCCTGTACTGGAGTTTCACAGGAGAAATCTAGAAAACACTTAAAGAAAAGCTAACCCCTATTCTTCACAGGGTATTCCAAAAAATTCAAGAAATGGAAGACTCCCAAACTCTTTTTACAAAGCCAGCATCATCCTAATCCCAAAACCAGATAAAGACCCAGCAAAGAAAGAAAACTACAGGCCAATATCACTGATGAACATAGACATTAAAATCCTTAACAAAATATTGGCAAATCAAATACAGCAATGCATCAGAAAGATCATACACCATGATCAACTGAAACTTATTCCAGGAATGCAAGGATAGTACAGCATTCATAAATTAATAAATGTGATTCACCACATAAACAAAAGGGAGGATAAAAACCACATGATTATACCAGTAGCTACAGAACGAATTTTTGAAACAATCCAGCATCCACTTATGATAAAAATTCTCAGCAAAGTAGGAATAAAGTAAACACACCTAAACATAATAAAGGCCATATATGAAAACCCACAGCCAACATCATACTCAGTGGGCAAAAACTAGAAGCATTCCCCTTAAGATCAGGAACAAGACAGGAATATCTGCTTTTATCTCTCTTATTCAACATGGTACTAGAAGTTCTTCTCACAGCAATCAGACAACAAGAAGAAATAAATGCCATCCAAATTGAAAAGGAAGAAGTTAAACTGTATTTACAGATGACATGATACTGTACATATAGAACCCCAAAGATTCCACCATGAAACTACTAGAACAGATTAATTAATTTCAGCAAAGTGGTAGGATACCAAATTAATATCCAGAAATCAGTTGCATTTTTATATGCCAATAATGAACTAACAGAAAGGGAAATTAAGAAGCCAATCCCATTCACAATTGCTTCAAAGAGAATAAAATACCTAGGATTAACCTAACCAAGGATGTAAAACACCTGTACTCAGAAACTTATGATACTGGGGAAAGAAATTGAAGAAGATAAAAATAAGTGGAAGCACATATTCTGTTTATGGATAGGAAGAATTAACACTATTAAAATGTCCATACTACCCAAAGCAATGTATAGATTCAGTGAAATTCCTATCAAAATTCCAATGATGTATTTCACAGAACTATAAAAAATATTTCAAAAATTTATATAGAGCCATAAAAGGCTATGCATAGCAACAGTGACCCTGTAAAAGAAGAACAAAGTTGAAGGAATCACACCACCTAATATCAAGCTAAACTACAAGGCCATAGTCATGAAAAGAGCCCTGTACTGGTATTAAAACAGACACATAGATCAATGGAACAGAATACAGAGGCCAAAAATAAACCCACAGCTTTGTAGTTTATTAATATTTCACAGAGGAAGCAAGCACATACGGTGGGCTAAATATAGTTTATTCAATAAATGGTCTTGGGAAAATTGGACAGATAAGTGCAGAAAAATGAAAACTAGACCACCTTCCTACACCACACACAAGAATAAATTCAAAGTGAATTGCCCTAGCTGGTGTGGCTCAGTGGTTTGATTGCTGGCCTGTAAATCAAAGGGTCACCTGTTCAATTCCCAGTCAAGGGACATGCCTGAGTTGCAGGCCAGATCCCCAGTAAGGGGGTGTGCGAGAGGCAACTACACAGTGATGTTTCTCTTCTTCTCTCTCTCCCTTCTTCTCTCTCTAAAAATAAATAAATAAAATCTTTTACAAATGGATTAAAGACTTACATATTAGACCTAAACCAGAAAAATAGTAGAAGAAAACACAGGAAGCAAAATCTCAGACAATGCTGGTAGAAATATTTTTATCTGATATATCTCCCCAGGCAAGGGAAACAAAAGAAAAAATAAACAAATGGGACTTCATCAAACTAGAAAGTTTTTGCACAGCAAAGGAAATCATCATCAAAATAAAAAGAAAAGCCAGAGAATGGGAGAATATTATCCCTCATATATCTGATAAGGGATTAATACCAAATTTATAAAGTAATTACAAAATTAACACTAAAAAAACCCAGCCTAATTAAAAATATACAAATGCAATGAACATGAAACATTTTCAAAGATAGATCACAAAACAAGACAGGACACAAAACAAGCCTCAACAAATTCAAAAAAATTGGAATCATATCAAGCAATTTCTCTGACCACAAGGGACTGAAATTAGAAACCAAACTCAAGAAAAATAACTCAAAAACACTCAAATTTATTGAGATTGAATAGCATGCTATTAAATGATGAATGGGTCAAGAATGAAGTCAAGGAAGAAATCAAAAAGTTTCTGGAAACAAATAAAAATGAACTCACAAAAGTCCGAATTTTATGTGACACGGTAAACACAGTTCTGAGAGGGAAGTTCATAGTGATACAGGCCTACATAAAAAAAGATACAAACACTTCAAATAAACAACCTAACCCTACATCTACAAGAACTGAAGGAACAACAACAAACAAAGCCCAGAGCAAGTAGAAGGAAGGAAATAACAAAGATCAGAGCAGAATAAAGTGACATAGAGATTAAAAGAACAATTCTAAGGATCAATAAACCCAGGAGTGGGTACTTTGAAAAATAATAAAAATTGACAAAACTTTAACTAGACTCTTCCAGAAAAAAACAGAGAGAACTCAAATAAACAATCAGAAATGAAAGAGGAGAGATTACAACTGATAAAACAGAAGTACAAAGGATTATAAGAAATTACTACAAAGGAGTGTATGCCAAGAAATTTGGAAACCTGGGTGAAAATGGACACATTTCTAGAAAAACATAATATTCCAACACTGAATGAAGAAAAAGCAGAAAGCCTGAACAGCAGACGATATCAAAGTAGTCACCAAAAAACTCGCAGCACACAAAAGAATTAGAGACAAAAATGCTTGGCATAATGTGTGGCTAAAGTTCCAACCCAAGAAGGCAGTAAANATCTGAGAGGTTCACTATTTCTTGGTCGCTTAGAGTTATTTCCTCTGAGGCTTTGAGTTCTTCCTGAGCTATATTTTTGACTGTTCATGCCTGGTACCTATGAGGAGCAGAGCCCTAGGTGTTCACCAGGGCGGGGCATCTCAGTTGCTGAGTTGTGATGCTGTATGTGGGGGCGGGGTCAAAGGAAGTCAATGGTGGTCCCCTCTGTGGCCTCCCACCACCGGGGCTGCTGTCCATCTCACTGCGCACGAATGTGTGACTGCGGTCAGCCTGCCCCGCACCCTCACTGGGTTTGCCGCTGGGGCCTGCAGGGGTCCGTCTCACTGCTCACACCTCTGCTGGTTTATCTGTGCGCAAATGTGTGACCACACTAAGCCTGCCCCATGCCCTCACTGGGTCCACGATGCTACCCCAGCTGTCTGTGCACCTGGGTTGCCTAGGTCGCCTGGGTCGGGGGATCCTTCCTGCCTGACCCTGCTCCTCTGCTGGCTCTGCCCCTCTTACCGGTCTCAGTTGAATGGTTCAACGGTTCGTTTTTGTCGGACTTCCGTATAATTCAGTTTTATGTTCTTTGGCTGAGTCTTTGTTTACTAAACTTTTGTTGTATTCAAACTTGGTTGTGGGAGAAAGCATAGTGTTTCCACCTACGCCTCCATCTTGGTGGAAGTCCCTAAAAGCACACTTCTAAGGATCAACAAACCCAGGAGTAGGTTCTTTGAAAAGATACACAAAATAAACAAAACTTTAAGCAGACTCATCAAGAAAAAAAGAGAGAGGTCTCAAATAAACATAATTGAAAATAAAAGAGGAGAAATTACAACTGATACCACAGAAATACAAAGGGTTGTAAGAAATTACTACAAAAATTGTATGCCAAGAAATGTGAAAACCTGGATGAAATGCACAAATTTCTAGAAAAATATAATCTTGCATTTAGCTGAAACATAAAAACAAAAGAAAAAAAGCAAACAAAATATAACCAGAGACCTTGAAATTAAGAACAATCTAACAATAGCCAGAGGGGAGAAGAGAGAGGACAGTGGGGGGAAGGGTTTTCAAGAACTACTATAAAGGACACATGAACAAAACCAAGAAAGAGGGTGGAAGCAAGGGAGAAAGGTGGGATTGGCTGAGGTGGGGGGGAGTGGTGGTGGGGAAAATACAGGCAACTGTAATTGAACAACAGTAAAGTAATTAAAAAAAACAAATGAAGAAGAGGCAGAAAGCCTGAACAGCTGACGATATCAAAGTAGTCACCAAAAAACTCGCAGCACACAAAAGCCCTGGACCAGATGGTTCACAGGACAGTTTTACAAAACACTTAAGGAAAAGCTAACCCCTATCCTTCACAGACTATTCCAAAAAATCCAAGAACACAGAAGACTCCCAAACTCTTTTTATGAAGCCAGCATCATCCTACTTCCAAAACCAGATAAAGACAAAGAAAGGAAACTACACGCCAATATTGCTGACGAACTTAGATGCTAAAGTCCTCAACACAATATAGGCAAACTGCATCCAGCAATACATGAAAAAGACCATGCACCATGACCTAGTGGAATTCATCCCAGGGATGCAAGGATGGTACAATATTTGCAACTCGATAAACCTAATTCATCACATAAAGAAAAGGAAATACAAAAATCACATGATCATATCAATAGATGTAGAAAAAAACGTTTGATAAGGTACAGCACCCATTTATGATAAAAACTCTCAGCAAAGTGGGGATACAGGGAGCATTCCTCAACATAATGAAGGCCATATGCAAGAGACCTACAGCCAACATCATACTCAATGGGCAAAAACTAAAAGCTTTCCCACTAAGATCAGGAACAAGACAAGGATGTCTGCTTTCACCACTTCTATTCAACATAGTATTGGAAATCTTAACCACAGCAATCATACAAGAAAAAGAAGTAAAAGGCATCCAAACTGGAAAGGAGGAAACAAAACAGTCATTGTTTGCAGATGACATAATAGTGTACATAGAAAATCCTATATACTCCACCAAAAAACGACTTGACCTAGTAAGTGAATTAGGCACAAGACCAGGGTACAAAGTTAATATTCAAAAACCAAAGGCATTTTTGTACATTAACAATGAAATATCAGGAACAGAAATAAGAAAAAAATTCCATTTGCTATAGCAACAAGAAAAATAAAGTACCTAGGAATAAACCTAACCAAAGAGGTAAAAGACTTGTACTCAGAAAACTATACCACACTGAAGAAAGAAATTAAGGAAGACAAACAAATGGAAGCATGTACCATGTACATGGATAGGAAAAATAACATCATCAAGATGTTCATACTACCCAAAGCAATTTATAGATTCAACACAATCCCTATTAAAGCACTACTGATATATTTTATAGATACAGAGCAAATATTTCAAATTTTATATAGTACCATAAGTGATCCCAAATAACTGCAGAAATTCTGAGAAATAAGAACAAAGTAGGAGGGATCACAATGCCTGATATCAAACTGTATTATGAGGCCACTGTCATCCAAGCAGCCTGGTTACTGGCATAAGAACAGACACATAGACCAATGGAATAGAATAGAGAATCCCAAAATAAACCTAAGTCTCTATGGTCAATTAATATTTGATAAACAGAGCAGAAGCATAAAATGGAGTAAAATAGCCTCTTCAACAAAAGGTGTTGGGAGAGCCACATAGCTCCATGCAAAAAAGAAAAAAAAAGAATGAACTTCGATCACCAACTTATGCCATACACAAAAATAAATTCAAGGTGGATAAAAGGCTTAAATACAACTTGTGACACCAGAAAAGTCCCAGAGGAGAACATAAGCAAGAAAATCTCGGATATTCCACAGAGCAATATTTTAATTGATATGTCACCTAGAGCAATGGATATAAAGGAAAGAATAAACAAATAGGATCTCTTCAAAATCAAAAGCTTCTCCATGGCTAAAGAAAACAGCATTAAAACAAAAAGAGAACCAACCGTATGGGAAAACATATTTGCCAATGATACCTTGGACAAGGGCTTGCTCTCCAAAATATATAAAGAACTCCCATGACTCCAATCCAGGAAGACAAACAACCCAATTAAAAATTGGCAAAGGACTTGAACAGACACTTCTCCAAAAAGGACATATAGAGGGCATGGCCCAGAGGCATATGAAAAGATGCTAAACATCACTAGCCATCAGAGATACAAATTAAAACCACAATGAGATACCACTTTACACAGGTTAGAATGGCTATTGTAAACAAATCAACAAACAACAAGTGTAGGAGAGGATGTGGAGAAAAGGGAACCCTAGGGTACTGTTTGTGGGAATGCAAGCTGGTGCAGCCACTGTGGAAAACAATATGGAATTTCCTCTGAAAACTAAAAACGGAATTGACTTTTAACCCAGCAATTCCACTGCTGGGATTATACTCTAAAAATGCTGAAACAGCAATCCAAAAGAACCTATGCACCCCAATTTACATAGTAGCACAGTTTACAATCGCCAAGTGCTAGAAGCAACCTAAGTGCCTATCAGTAAATGAATGGATCGAAAAACTATGGTACATTTACACAATGGAATACTAAGCAGCAGAAAGAAAGAAGGAGCTCCTATCCTTTGTGATAGTGTGGATGGAACTGGAGAGCCTTATGCTAAATGAAATAAGCCAGTCAGTGAAAGACAAAAACCATATGATCTTACCTATAAGTGGAACCTAATCGACATAACAAAAAAGGAAGCAAAATATAACCATAGGCAGTGAAATTAAGTACAATCTGACAGTAACCACAGGGGAGTTGGGAGGAGATAATGGCAGGGGGGAAAGGGTGAAGGGTTTTCAGGAACATGTATAAAGGACTCATGAAAAAAAACAACGGGGTAGGATCGAGGATGGGACATGAGGATCGATGGGGTGGGAGGAGAGGTGGAGGAAAATGGAGACAACTCTACTTAAACAACAATACAAGCAAACAAATAAATAAGTAAATAGTAAAAAAAGGCACGAATCAAAAATAAAAATTAAAAAATTAAAATGGGCAAAGGATCAGAATAGCCACTTCTTAAAAGTACACATACAGATGGTCAATAGATATATGAAAAGATTCTAAATATCACTAATCATCAGAGAAATGGAAATTAAAACCACAACGAGATATCATCTCACTCTTGTCAGAATGGCTATCATCAATAAATCAACAAACAACTGCTAGTAAGGATGTGGAGAAAGGGGAACCCTTTTGCAATGTTGATAGGAATGCAGACTGGTGCAGCCACTGTGGAAAGCAGTATGGAGATATCCCAAATAATTAAAAAATGGATCGGCTTTTTGACCCAGCAATCCCACTTGTTGGAATATATCCAAAGGAATCCAGAACACAAATTTGAAAGAACATAAGCACACCTATGTTCATTGCAGCATTATTTACAATCACAAAGATATGGAAGCAGCTCATGTATCCATCAATAAATAACTGGATAAAACTACTATGGGGCATTTACACAATGGAATTCTACTCAGCTGTAAAAAAGAAGAAAATTTTACCTTTTGCAACAGCACAGATGGACCTGGAGAACACGATGTTAAGTGAAATAAGCCAGTCAGAGAAAGACATATGCCAATGATTTCACTCATATGTGGAATCTAATGAACAAACTGAACTATCATGTAAAACAGAGACACACTCATAGATGAAGAAGAGGTAACCTGTATTGAGGGTGAGTGGAAGAGGGACTGAGCAAAAAGAAAAAGGACTAATGGAAATGGACAACAGGTGATTGCTGGGTGGAGGGAGTTATAAGGAACTAAATGGTAATGGAAAAATATAATAAAGATTTTATAAAAATAAATAAAATAAAGTTGTGGTACATTTATACAATGGAATACTATGCAGCAGTAAAAATTAAGGAAACTTGTACATTTTGCAACAGGCTGGTTGGACCTTGAGAAAATTATGCTAAGTGAATTAAGCCAGTCAATAAAAAAATACCTCATGATCTTATTTACATTCATTTACATGAATCTAAAGAACACAATAAACTATGGAACAAAACTGCAACAGAAGCTTCAATACATAAAACATACTGAAAGCTGCTGGAAAGGAGGTGGGGAACCAGGTTGAAAGATGGTGAAAGGATTGACCAAAGAACATTTATGCACAATCCATGGACACAGACAACAATATGGGAATTGGCTGTGGGTGGGGAGAGCATGGGGCTGGAGGGAAGTGGGGAGAGGGAGAAAAAGTGGGAACAACTGTAACAGCATAAATAATAAAAATGAAGTTAAAAAACTTACACAGGATATATGTCAATAATATCACAATATAGCTGGGTGAAATTGTTTTACAGAAGAATATTGTGTATTATACCCTGATGGCCTAAAAGTAAATTTAAAAACGTAAAATATGTGTGACAGACACTTATCTTTTCAAAACTATTTTATTTTAAACTATATTTTATTGATTATTCTATTACAGATATCCTGATTTTCCCCCTTGCCCACCTCCACCAGTACCTGCCACTACCTCAGGCAATTCCCCTACCATTGTTCATATGCATGGGTCATGTGTATAAGTTCTTTATCTACTCCATTTCCTATACTCTATTTTACATTCCCATGACTATTCTCTAACTAGCTATTTGTGCTACTTAATTTCCTCACTTCTTTACTCATTCTCTCCCACACCCCCTCCCACCTGTCAACCATCAAAATGCTCTCCATTTGCAAGATTTTTCTTTGTTCCTGTTTGCTTAGTTTTTTTTTTTTTGGTTCAATAGTTGATAGGTTTTATTTTTTGCCATTTTATTGTTTACAGTGTCGATCTTCTTTTTCTTAAATGTCTATTTAACATTTCATATAATAATGGTTTGGTGATGATGAAGTCCTTTAGTTTTTTTTCTTGTCTTGGAAGCTCTTTATTTGCACTTCATTTCTAAATGATAGCTTTGCTGGGTACAGCAATCTTGGCTGTCGGTCCAAGCTTTTCATGACTTTGAATATTTCTTTCCAGTCCTTTCTAGCTTGCAAAGTTTCTTTTCAGAAATTAGCTGACAGTCTTATGGGACCTCTTCTGTAGATACCTAACTTCTTTTCTCTTGCTGCTTTTAAAATTCTCTCTTTATCTTTAACCTTTGATATTTTAACTTTGATGTGTCTTGGAGTGGGCCTCTTTGCATCCATCATCTTTGGGACCCTCTGTGCATCTTGGACTTGCATATCTATTTACTTCACAAAATTAGAGAAGTTTTCTTTCATTATAATAGATTTCTAATTTCTTGCTCTTTTACTTCTTTTTCTGGCACCCCTATGATGTGAATGTTGGACTTCTTAAAGTTGTCCCAGAGGCTTCTTATATTATCCTGAGTTTTAAAAAAAATTTTTTTCTTATTGTTCTGATTGGTTGTTTTTTGCTTTCTTATATTCCAAATCACTGATTTGAATCTCAGCTTTTTCCACTCTACTGCTATTTCCCTATAAATTGTTCTTTATTTCAATTAGCATATCCTTCATTTCTAAGTGGATTTTTTTATGCTGTTGAGGTCCTCACTCAGTTCCTTTTAACATCCTTATAACTAATGCTTTGAACTCTGCATCTGATAGAATGCTTATCTCCATTTCTTTTAACACTCTTTTTCTGGAGTTTTGATCTGTTTTCTTATTTGGGCCATATTTCTTTGACTCCTCATTTTAGCAGCCTCCATGTTTGTTTCTGTGTATTAGGTAGAGCTGCTTTGACTCTGTGTCTTGGTAGTGTGGGCCTAATGTAATAGGTGCCCTGTCAGATCCAGTGGCACAGTCTCCCATATCACCCAAGCTGGGTACTCAGGGTGAGCCCTTTGTGTGGGCTGAGTACACCCTCTTCTTGTAGTTGAGCCTTGGTTGCTGGTGACAGATCAATGGTAGGGATTCACCCAGGCTAGTCAGCTGCAAGGACTGGCTATGACTCCTGCTCATCAACCTCTGCCTTCCGTGGAGGATTGGCTGTGCAGGGACAGAGTGGTAACACTCCAAAGTGGTCTGTAGCTGTTCACTGGGTGCACTGGCCCTGGGGTTTCCTCGGTGGTGCAAGCCAAGGTGAGCCCCCACCTGTGTTTTTTCTGGGGCCACCTTTCTTGAGCTATAAAGCAATCTGAGATGGCAGTTACTTGTGCTTGGCTTGGAGATTCCCAGGCAAAGCCAAGCTGTGAATCTAATGTTGACAGTGCTGGGCCTGGGGCTCACTGAGGCCAGCTGTTGATTGTTTGAGAGGTTTTAGGAAGCTGTGCAGCATGAGCCAAGATAAGCCATTCATTTGAAAAAGCAGCTTGGGTGGGCCTGTAACTTGGGTGGGGGAGTCTTTGGGGATCTCCAAGGTGGGTCAAACAGTGTTAGACAGGTTGATGGAATCTCAGATATGACACCAGTTTGCCAGTTTCAAGGAGGGGGAGGGTTTAGAAAAACACAACAGCCTTTGCTCACCTTGATGGCAGACACTTGTTTTTCCCTGTATACCATTGGTAACTTTCAAGCTGCTACCCTGGTTCTAGAGCTTGGAGGGAGTGAGTCTGAGTAGGTGAGTTCTTGTGTGGGTTCTTTAAGAGGAACTGCTTGGGGTTCCAGAAGTTTCTTCCACCTACTCAATCCCTGCTGGGTTTTGCAGCGAGAAGTTGTGAGGACTTATCTTCCTGGCACTGGAACCCTGGGATCAGTGGCCTGGTAAAGGCCTGGACTTCTTGTTCCTAAAATATCCTTCCTGAATTTTTATCCATCACACTTCAGTGAGGGACCAGCTTCTTCCATGTTCCCCTCCTACCAGTCTGGATGAATGTGGTTTCTCTAATCCTGTACTTGTCACACTTCCCTTAAACTCAATTTCTGGTGGTCTGAGTGATGGTTATTCTATATTTTAGTTGTAATTTTAATGTAGTGGTGTGAAGAGGTGAACCATTTCTGCCTACACCACCATCTTTTAGAGCTGAACCATCATCTTTTAGGTGAACCATTTCTGTCTACACCACCAGAAGTCTTTTAGAAATTATTTTAGAAGGGTACGGGGGCAAAAAACTTTGAACATCTTTGCTTTGAGTTCTTGAAGATTTATCCTTAGTTACAAACTATGCACTGGCAGTCCAAGAAAAAGTTATTTTCCCCAGCTTCCTCTACCCAAGGAAAAGCTGAACACCAGGCATAGCTTTTGATTTCAGATTGAAACTACGATTCTCAGGGAATCTCAGTGAAACTCCTGGATTTTGGTAGAGGTGGTTTTCAATAAGGAATGACTTTGCCTCCCAGGGGACATTTGGTGTTATCTAGAGATATGTTTGGTTGTTACATCTTGGAGAGGTCTGCTTCTGGCATCTAGTGGGTTCAGGCTGGGGATGCTCTAAACATCTTGCAATTCACAGAAAAACCCTTCACCACAAAAAAAAAAATAGTCTGTCTCAAAATATCAATGGTGTTGAGGTTGAGGAAGCCTGTGAGGCATGCATTCTTGAATGAATAGACAAATGAATGAACTATTACATAAATAAATAAATGAATCAATGAATGAATGTTAGCTAGATCAAGTTGTATCTTAAATCAATCCTGTGTGGCAGGTACTGTGCTAGGCTCTCAGAATATATTTATGAACATGACAGACCCAAAGCCAGCTTTAATGGAGTTTAGAGTACCAGCCCAACACAATGTCTTTTCTAGGCTCACAGCACCTTGCTCAAATAGCAAAGGTTCTGCCTCTATCCAGTCCTACATTCCTCTTGACTTTAGGGTGCTTTAAAACCCTCAACTTTTCATTTGCTTGAGTTAGGGTCTTGTATGCCCTGTGTTGAATCACCTTTCCTCAGATAATTACCTGAAAGCTCTCATCTCCATAACACTTCCTCTTCTTTTAAACATCTTCTTGACTCAACAGCATGACTCCTGAGCAGTTGCATTCTCATCTCTCTGGTTTCTATCAGCTAGCTGAGAGGTGAGATCACTGTGATCACCCCAGGGAAGTATCCTTTGCCCCAAATATCTTTTAAGAAATAGTATATATACTACACAACCTCATTTACATGCTTGATCCTTGGGTTTTCATCTATGTTTAACCAGTGGAATCTGAGAATGTGCTTTCTTACAAATAGTTGGCAAAATAAAGTTAGCTGTTTAAACAATGATAACTATATGACCATCACTTTACAATGTAACTTTCAAACTTCTACTTCATTCTGAGTTCTTAGGGCCTGCAGACTCTATAGGAGTTTCTTCACATCTAGGAGCCCACAAATCCAAATGTTCAGCAATGCAGCCTTTTTTTGTAATATCTATAATTAACAGTAGCTAACATTTATTGAGTGCTTATTATATGCCAGGCACTGCACTAAGCTCTTTCCAAAGGTCAACCCATTATAAGTACCATGCAAGATTGATAGACACAGGCAAATGAAATTCTCCTACAGCCCATACATGTTTTGATGATCTTGGACTTTAAGGTTACCTACAATGCCCTTAAAACAAATATCTATTTACCCCCTTCCTCTAAGACATGTTCCTTTTTCTTTGATGCAGTAAACATTTAGTAGGCAAGTTTAAGGTGCCTGCTTACCCATACACTCTTTCTCTAAGAACTGCTTCTCGCCTATAGTCTCTGATGAAGATATAAGCCTAAGCTGACCAAGTGAACCCATCCATTCTAACTAATTAAACTGAGCCCACCTAATTCAACATGGACTAATAAAATCCTCTTCCTAGAAATACAGAAGTGAGGCCCCAGAAAAATGGAGCTTTTTAGCCATTTGAGGATGTCCATGATACTACATGTACAACCAATTGAGTGAATTGAGAAAGCAGATATGCAGTGAGAGAAGATAAATCAGAGATTCCATGGGAAAGAAACTGTGATTCCATGTAGTGTCAAATTTTGATAGTTTTCCAGCTCCTATGGGGACTCTCTTTGTTTACTGACCTTGGGTTCTTTGACAATCTCTTGTGTCTTTTATTTTATTTTAATTGTTGTTCAAGTACAGTTTTCTGCCTTTTACTCCCACCCCAGCCCTCCCCACCTCCCTCCCATTTGTATCATTAATTTTTAATAAACTCTTCTTTTAAAAGTATTTCATTTATTTATTTTTAGAGAGAGGGAAAAAGAGGGAGAAAGAGAGGGAGAGAAACATCAATGTGTGAGATAAACATTGATCAGTTGTCTCTCTCACACCCCTAAGTGGGGACCTGCCCTGCAACCCAGGTATGTGCCCTGACTGTGAATTGAACTGGCAATGTTTCAGTCCATAGGACAATGCCCAACCCACTGAGCCACACCATTCAGAGTTAAATTTTTCTTCTTTTGTGCTAGGTTGGGTGAGTGTTTGTTCCTTGCAACTAGTGATTCATGGTTAAAATAAAAACCTTAATTGAGAGGCTACTGGACAATAAACACCTTACTAAAGGTAGAGTATCCTAATCCATAGTAATTGACTATCTAAAACCCTATAATACTTATGTCTAGAATCCTACAATCTAGTAGTAAATTGTCTACTATTTTCATTTATTCATGTAGTCATTGAACATGTATTGGGTGTCTACTATGTGCCCAATGTTCAGCAGATCACATAAGGACAAAACATGACCCTCGTTTTCAATAAGCTTAAAAATCCGCTAGGAAACTGAGAAATTGATCCCCATTCAGAGCGCTTGAGAGGGGCAAATGTAAGATGTTTTTTTTTTCTCACATGAGTGCCTCTCTCTCTCTGCATCTCTCTCTCTTCCTTCCTCTCTCTCTAAAATCAATAAACATATCCTCAGATAAGGATTTAAAAAACAGTGTTTAACAGGTTGTGCTCTAACTTAGCACAGGTTGGATTAGTCACTACCTTGGTGGATGGCCTCAGTGTATTTAAGGTCATATTCTATACTGCAATATAGTTTCTTCCAGTTAAGAGTTTTTTTCTTGCACCAATCACAGGGTGGCTGGAGGGAAGCAGACCAGTCTATTCATTTTTCAAAATGCTGTTGTAGACCTGACGGATGTACTGAGAGACTTCAGGAGCTCTAAACTTCAGCAAAAGCATATAATTGGGGTTTTCTGGATAGATACATAGCTCAGCTAAGATCCAAATGCCATTAGCAAACTTCAGAGATTAGTAAAGCGCGCCCTGCCCTTCCACATTTGTCTTAGTAATAGGATAAATGTTGTTTCGCAACTTGATGGAAACAGTGTTCGCATTTAAATGATATTCCTTAATCTGAAACTGATGTTCATTTTTATTTGGGAATATTCTTTTATGTAACGAGGAAGACCTGGCGCTCCATTTTGCCATGTTCTACAAAAAACACAATGAGTAGGATGAGAAAAGCTAAAGTAGAAGGCATCAAAATTTTTTTTACAGATATCTGCAAGATATTCAGAGATTCCATCTTTATGAATGGGTAGAAGGTGTTGAACGCAGGGAGAAATCAATGCTCTGGATTGGCATCAGTGGTGTATGGATAGCCAGAGGAGTGCTGAAAATGACGCTAAAGCTTTTCTCGTTAAACTGGATTGCAAATTCTGCCATGTGCTGCAAAGCTTTATTGGTGAAGTTCATTTCCATATAGATGTGCTCTTGACTATGAGTAAATGTTCAAGAAATCTCCAAGCTTTTACCCTTTACTGCAGGCAGCCAGAGAGCCTTAGGAACTATGTGCTATGCCTATCCCTATAGAGTTCAAATTGATCATTGAGACCACTGCTGATCAAAACAGGAGTAGGTAAAGATGCAAACGTTGCAGGCACTGATGATGGGATAAAGGGCTGTCTCACTACCAGATTTCCTCCAATGTTCCCACTACGGTCATTGCTAAGCAGACTATCCAATCCTTCTTCCTAGAGATCCACTGCTCCCACATGTCTGGAAGTTACCTGTGGCACATCACCTGGGAGACCGAAGTCAAGATTTCAAAGGTGTAAAAGCACAATTCTTTTAAAAATATATATTTTATTGATTATACCATTACAGTTGTTGTTCTATTCCCCCCTTCATTCTCCTCCACCCTGCACACCCCCTCCCCCACCATTCCCCGCCTTTAGTTTATGACCACGTGTCTCCAGTTCTTTAGATTCTATATTTCCCATACTATTCTTACCCTCCCCCTGTATATTTTCTACCTACCATCTATGCTACTTATTTTCTGTATCTTCTCCCCCCTTCTCCTCCTCCCACTTCCCTGTTGCTAACCCTCCATGTGTTCTTCATTTCTATGGTTCCACTCCTGATCTAGCTGTCCTATTGGTTTGCTTTTGTTTTAGGTGGGGTTGTTGATAACTGTGAGTTTGCTGTCCTTTCACTGTTCATATTTTTCATCTTCTTTTTCTTATATAAATCCCTTTAACATTTCATATAATAAGGGCTTGGTGATGAAGAACTCCTTGAATTTGATCTTATCTGAGAAGCACTTTATCTGTCCTTCCATTCTAAATGAAAACATTGCTGGATAAAGCAATCTTGGATGTAGGTCTTTGGATTTCATGACTTGGAATACTTCTTTCCAGCCCCTTCTTGCCTGGAAGGTCTCTTTTGAGAAATCCGCTGACAGTCTGATGGGAACTCCTTTGTAGGTGACTGTCCCCTTATCTCTTGCTGCTTCTAGGATTCTCTCCTTCATTTTGGTCTTGGCTAATGTAATTATGATGTGCCTTGGTGTGTTCCTTCTTGGGTCCAACTTCTTTGGGACTCTCTGAGCTTCCTGGATTTCCTGGAAGTCTATTTCCTTTGCCAGACTGGGGAAGTTCTCCTTTATTATTTGTTCAAATANACAAGACAGGACACAAAACAAGCCTCAACAAATTCAAAAAAATTGGAATCATATCAAGCAATTTCTCTGACCACAAGGGACTGAAATTAGAAACCAAACTCAAGAAAAATAACTCAAAAACACTCAAATTTATTGAGATTGAATAGCATGCTATTAAATGATGAATGGGTCAAGAATGAAGTCAAGGAAGAAATCAAAAAGTTTCTGGAAACAAATAAAAATGAACTCACAAAAGTCCGAATTTTATGTGACACGGTAAACACAGTTCTGAGAGGGAAGTTCATAGTGATACAGGCCTACATAAAAAAAGATACAAACACTTCAAATAAACAACCTAACCCTACATCTACAAGAACTGAAGGAACAACAACAAACAAAGCCCAGAGCAAGTAGAAGGAAGGAAATAACAAAGATCAGAGCAGAATAAAGTGACATAGAGATTAAAAGAACAATTCTAAGGATCAATAAACCCAGGAGTGGGTACTTTGAAAAATAATAAAAATTGACAAAACTTTAACTAGACTCTTCCAGAAAAAAACAGAGAGAACTCAAATAAACAATCAGAAATGAAAGAGGAGAGATTACAACTGATAAAACAGAAGTACAAAGGATTATAAGAAATTACTACAAAGGAGTGTATGCCAAGAAATTTGGAAACCTGGGTGAAAATGGACACATTTCTAGAAAAACATAATATTCCAACACTGAATGAAGAAAAAGCAGAAAGCCTGAACAGCAGACGATATCAAAGTAGTCACCAAAAAACTCGCAGCACACAAAAGCCCTGGACCAGATGGTTCACAGGACAGTTTTACAAAACACTTAAGGAAAAGCTAACCCCTATCCTTCACAGACTATTCCAAAAAATCCAAGAACACAGAAGACTCCCAAACTCTTTTTATGAAGCCAGCATCATCCTACTTCCAAAACCAGATAAAGACAAAGAAAGGAAACTACACGCCAATATTGCTGACGAACTTAGATGCTAAAGTCCTCAACACAATATAGGCAAACTGCATCCAGCAATACATGAAAAAGACCATGCACCATGACCTAGTGGAATTCATCCCAGGGATGCAAGGATGGTACAATATTTGCAACTCAATAAACCTAATTCATCACATAAAGAAAAGGAAATACAAAAATCACATGATCATATCAATAGATGTAGAAAAAAACGTTTGATAAGGTACAGCACCCATTTATGATAAAAACTCTCAGCAAAGTGGGGATACAGGGAGCATTCCTCAACATAATGAAGGCCATATGCAAGAGACCTACAGCCAACATCATACTCAATGGGCAAAAACTAAAAGCTTTCCCACTAAGATCAGGAACAAGACAAGGATGTCTGCTTTCACCACTTCTATTCAACATAGTATTGGAAATCTTAACCACAGCAATCATACAAGAAAAAGAAGTAAAAGGCATCCAAACTGGAAAGGAGGAAACAAAACAGTCATTGTTTGCAGATGACATAATAGTGTACATAGAAAATCCTATATACTCCACCAAAAAACGACTTGACCTAGTAAGTGAATTAGGCACAAGACCAGGGTACAAAGTTAATATTCAAAAACCAAAGGCATTTTTGTACATTAACAATGAAATATCAGGAACAGAAATAAGAAAAAAATTCCATTTGCTATAGCAACAAGAAAAATAAAGTACCTAGGAATAAACCTAACCAAAGAGGTAAAAGACTTGTACTCAGAAAACTATACCACACTGAAGAAAGAAATTAAGGAAGACAAACAAATGGAAGCATGTACCATGTACATGGATAGGAAAAATAACATCATCAAGATGTTCATACTACCCAAAGCAATTTATAGATTCAATGCAATCCCTATTAAGTTACCAATGATACTGTGGACCAGGCATTCCCACATTCAGGTGCAGATAAATTGGAAGGAAAAACTAGAGAGTGAGACAGACCATACGACCCAGGGTTCGAGCATGGGGAAACAAAACCTCAAAACCTCTGACTGAAAACACCCATGGGGGTTGAGGCTGAAGTGGAAGAAACTCCCAGCCTCACAGAAGAGTTTGTGGGAGAGACCCACAGTATCCTAGAATGTACATAAGCCCACCCACCTAGGAACCAGAACCAGAAGGGTTCAATTTGACTGTGGGTAGCTGGGGAAGGGACGGAAAACCAGCAGAGAGTGGAGCAAGTGGAACTGTTCCCTCTTGAATGCCTCCCCCACATACAGAGTCTCAATGTGGCAAAATGGGTTGCCACACCCTGGTGAACACCTAAGGCTCCTCCCCTTATATGTAATAGGCACTCTGAAATAAAAAAAAAATGGCCCAAATGAAAGAACATTTCAAAGCTCCAGAAAAAATACAGCTAAGGGACAAAGAGATAGCCAACCTATCAGATGCAGAGTTCAAAACACTGGTAATCAGGATGCTCCAGGAACTCAGTGGGTACTTCAACAGCATAAGGAAGACCCAGGCAGCAATGAAGATTGCATTATGTGAAATAAAGAAAATACTACAGGGAACCAACAGTGACAGTAAGGAAACCAGGACTCAAAACAATAGTTTGGAGATCCATTCAACCACAACAGAATGAAGAAACAAGAATTCAAGAAAACGAGAAGCTTAGGAACCTCAAGGATGTCTTTAAATATTCCAACATCTGAATCATAGGGGTGCCAGAGTAGAAGAGTAAAAGCAAGAAATGGAAAATGTATTTTAAAAAATAATGAAGGAGAACTTCCCCAATCTAGTGAAGGAAATATACTTTCAGAAAATTGAGGAAGTTCAGACAGACTCAAAGAAGTTGGACCCAAGGAGGAACACACAAAGGTACATCATAATTAAGTTACCCAAGATTAAAGAGAAGGAGAGAATCTTAAAAATAGCAAGAGGAAAGGAGAGAGTTACTGCAAAGGAGTTCCCATTAGACTATCATCTGATTTCTCAAAAGAAACCTTACAGGCAAGAAGGGGCTGGAAAGAAGTATTCCAAGTAATGGAAGGCAAAGAACTACATCCAAGATTACTCTATCCAGCAAAACTATCATTTGTAATAGAAGGGTAGATAAAGTGCTTCCCAGTAAGGTCAAGTTAACAGAGTTCACCAACACCCAGCCCTTTTTATATGAAATGTTAAAGGGATTTATCTAAGAAAAAGAACATAAATAATATGAACAGTAAATGGACAACAAACTCACAGTTGTTAACAACAGAATCTAAAAAACCTCACAAAACAAAGTAAGCAAACAACTAGAAGAGGAACAGATTCACAGAAATGGAGATCACATGGAGGATTATCGGTGGGAGAGTGGAACGAGGAGAGAGGGGGAGAAGGTACAGAGAATAAGTAGCATAAATGGTAGGTAGAAAATACACAAGGGGAGGTTAAGAATAGCATAGAAAATTGAGAACAAAAAGATCTTATATGTACCACTCACGGGCATGAACTAAAAGGGGGGAATGCGGGTGGGATGGGGTATGCTGGGCAGAGGGGAATAAAAGGGGGAGAGTGGGACAACTATAACAGCATAATCAATAAAATATATTAAAAAACAAAGTACCAATGATATATTTCACAGATATAGAACAAATATTTCAAAAAATTTTATAGCACCATAAATGATCCCAAATAACTGCAGCAATTTTGAGAAAGAACATAGTAGAAGGGATCACAATACCTGATATCAAACTGTATTATGAGGCCACTGTCATCCAAACAGCCTGGTACTGGCATAAAAACAGACACATAGATGAATGGAATAGAATAGAGAGCCCCAAAATAAACCTAAGTCTCTATGGTCAATTAATATTTGATAAACAGAGCAGAATCATAAAATGGAGTAAAATAGCTTCTTCAACAAATGGTGTTGGGAGAGTCACACAGCTCCATGCAAAAAAAAAAGAAGAACCCCGATCACCAACTTACGCCATACACAAAAACAAATTCAAGGTGGATAAAAGACTTAAATACAAGTAGTGACACTAGAAAAGTCCTAGAGGAGAACATAAGCAAGAAAATCTCAGATATTTCACAGAGCAATATTTTCACTGATATGTCCCCCAGAGAAAGGGACATAAAGGAGAGAATAAACAAATGGGATTCATCAAATTAAAAATCTTCTGCACAGCTTGAAAAAACATTAAAATGAAAAGAGAATCAACCGTATGGGAAAACATATTTGCCAATGATACCTCAGACAAGGGCTTAATCTCCAAAATATATAAAGAACTCGTGGCCCTGGCTGGTGTGGCTCAGTGGATTGAGCATGGGCCTGCGACCAGAGGATCGAGGTTCTATTCCCAGTCAGGTCACATGCCTGGGTTGCAGGCTGGTTCCCTGCAGGCCAACTCCCAGCAGGGGACGCACGAAAGGCAACCATACATTGATGTTTCTCTCCCTCTCTCCTTCCCCTCTAAAGATAAATAAATAAATAAAAAATAAATAAAAAGAACCCCCACAAATTCACTCCGGGAAAACAAACAACCCAATTAAAAAATGGGCAAAAGACCCGAACAGATACTTCTCCAAGGAGGACAGACACAGGGCCCACAGACATTTGCAAGGATGCTCAGCAACACTAGCCATGAGAGAGATACAAATTAAAACCACAATGAGATATCACTTCACACCAGTCAGAATGGCTATCATAAAGAAATCAAGAAAAACAACTGATGGAGAAGATGTAGAGAAAAGGGAACCCTAGTGCACTGTTTGTGGGAATGCAGAGTGTTGCAGCCACTGATGAAAGACAGTATGGCATTTCCTCAAAAAACTAAAAATGGAACTGCCTTTTGACCTGGCAATTCCACTGTTAAGATTATATCTTAAGAACACTCAAACACTAATCAAAAAGAACCTACGCATCCCAATGTTTATAGCAGCACAATTTACAATAGCCGAGGGCTGGAAGCAACCCAAGTGCCCATCAGTAAATGAATGGATCCAAAAACCATGGTACATTTACACAATGGAATACTAAGCAGCAGAAAGAAAGAAGGAGCTCTGACCCTTTGGGACAGCATGGATGGAACTGGAGAGTATCATGCTAGATGAAATAAGCCAGTTAGTGAAAGACAAATACCACATGATCTCACCTATACGTGGAATCTAATCAACAAAACAACAAGCAAGCAAAATATAACCAGAGACATTGAAATTAAGAACAAACTGACAGTAACCAGAGGGGAGGGGGAGGGGATAATGTGGGGGAAAGGAGAAAGGGTTTTCAGGGACAACTATAAATGACACATGGACAACACCAAGGGGGGTGGAATCAGGAGATGTAGGTGGGATGGCTGGGGTGGAGGAGATTGGATGGGGGAAAGGATAGACAACTGCACCTGAAGAACAGTAAAATAAAATAAATAAATCTAATATAAAATTTTAAATTAGATAAAGCACCCCCCAAAAAAGATTTTAAAACTCCCCCAGAGGTTCACCTTGAGAGGGAATAACTTGAGGCTGCTCCAGGTTGGTGGCAGTGGTGGTGCCAACAATGCTGTCACCTGCACTCAATGCTCACATAATATATTGGCAAGTGTTTGCAATGGATTCTGTAACTTCCTGCCACAAAAGCATTGGGAGGCTTGTGGAGCACAGAGGCCAAAGAACCAATGTGGCAGATTAGCTCATCCATCAGAGTTGGCTCAATAAGTTTTGTCTCCTCAGAGATCATGGCTTCTCAGACAAGACTACTTCTTTTGTTGTGCCAGCAACTGGTGAAAGGTCAGCATTATCCTAACCCTGTGTTGCCAAACTGAAGACCTGCTTTACCAGATCCTGTGTTTCTGATGGTTTCCTAAGAAATAACTTCACTGTGGAAGTAAGCAGAGTGAGCTGCACCTGGGTGCTTTCATCATGAAGACCCTTCAGGAACCTCTCTAGCAATTCATATGCATTGTCAATTTGTTCATAATATTCTCCCACAATCCAAATCATAGATGCTTGAGCATATGGTTCATCCAACAAATCTAAGTTCTCACACATAGTGGCAATGATACTTTCATATTTATTGGGGTACTTGCAGAAGATGTCCCTAATGACAACAATTGCATCTTGATCATATAATTTACTTTGGTCTGCCTGATCTTAGGCAGTGTGCTTACACAATATTCTGCAGATTGCTTCACCTTGATGGTACACTGTCTAATGCCCCACACAACTTTTCAAACAAAGTCACCATCAACCTTTGTAGCATATTCCTTCAGTTCTGCCAGAACCTGAGCAATATTGGTTTGGCATGCCATTCAAATCGTGATGTCCAACTTCTCTAGTTTAACATACATGAGATGATTATACTTCACAAATAAGTCTTTGGTTTCCTGCTTTAAGATTTCAGGCCTTTTATGGACAATTAGGTTGATTCCTCCAGGCAATGTACTGCACCTCTGGCTCTGAGACTACAAAGTGACAGGTGGAGGGGCCAACTTCTTCAGCAGCGTATTGTAGCAGGTAGAGGCCTTGGGTGACAAATCTAGAAATTTCATTAGGACTTTTACTGCTGGAAGCACCACTGCTGAGTTGGCCTGAGATAGCCCAAGAGTTACCTGCTCACAGATGTTCTGAATATCCCAGTCACCTTTAGGGTTCTAATTAGAGAGGCAGTCCAAGATGAAAATCTCGCCTCATTCCATGTACTCATTCAGGGCTGTCAGCAGCTTATGAATGTTTTGTGGGTTCAAATTGAGTAAGTTGTTGTTTGGGTAAGATTCAGTGATTTCAGATAATGCACAACATTAGCTACCATAGTTGGTTTTGAATTTTCCATGAGGTCTGGCAGATAATCCAGAAATCCATGATCTTCAACAATTTGGGCATTGATATCACGGAGTTTTGCCAAGCAGACAGCTGCTGTTTTCTGAAAATAGGGATTCCTCTTTGAAACACTTGCAGAGAGGCTCACAGAGATACTCTATAAACTTATCCACCCAGATTTACCCCATGGTTCTGATTGCCAAGGCTTGAATTAGAGGATTGGGATCTTCACAGTACTTCACAAAGCTGCTGATGTCCATGATGGCTGTGTCTACTTGACTCTTGGCATAGTTTATCAAGTAAAGATATACAAAGTTTCTTTACTTCCAGGTTGTCACACTGCATGTAATTCGCTACATCTGGAAAGAGGGAGCTAGTATCCTTCCCCACAGTCATAGCAGCAGTCACTTGCTTCACAGCCTCCTTACTCTTTTCTTTCTTTTCATTGTTGAGTTCAGTTTTTAATTCAAAAATTTCTCCTTTTTTATTTGTTGTGCTGTTGGCTCTTTAATGTATACCAGAGGAAAGGGTGGGGTTGGTGGTAGCAGCCAGAGAGCACAGCCTGAGTGGTATAGTAATGGTTTCCTGCATGTCCAGGAGACAGAAAAATCTTAGACTGATTTGCATTGTCTTCCTTGTGTCCCTAGCCCACCACACACACATACACATACACCTTTCATATCTCTTGGAAATGACTGATACCCTTTTAGCTCTTCCCTGGTTAAAGTCAGACAGGAAAAGTCATTATATTGTCCATTTCTTCTATCCAGGAAAGTTATAGGGAAAGGAAGAGAGAGAAGGAGACATGAATGGCTGGAAGTACTTTCAATTGTTGAGAGTGTTCCTGTAAGCTGGGGTCAAGCCAACCACTCAGCTTCATATTTGAATTACTTTAAACTTATTTCTCAGACAACAGAAACTCAGTCAATTCGAACAAACACATGTCTGGGTTGAAATGTCAAGGAGAATCATGGGGCAGGTCCAGAGGAAGCTATACTATTCTTAGCAGTCCTCCAACATGACAGACCCCTAGTCTCATCTCTGGAAAAAATGGGACAGAAAAGAATGTTTAATGAAGTGCATTGTGATCACTGAGGAGGGAACTTCCCACCAAGGCCCCAACCCTCAACTCAGAGGGCTCCTTTTTTTTTAATGAAGTTCTCTGGCATAAACCAATGAGAACTCTATGCTTGTGTGCAAGAGACATGCATGGAGGTGGGTGAAGACCATGAGTGTCATGATTACCCAACACCAGAGTTGCAAAATGCAGACTCTGTAGCATTTTAGGAGGTGTAGATGCTGACTGCAATCTGCCTTAGCCCAAAGTTAAAGGCTCTGGGAGAACACAGAACTAAAGGGATACATACAGGAAAGAAAACAGAAAGTATTTTCCAGGACATTTGCATTGCCTAAGTGAAATCACCAATCTCTGGATCCTTAGTAAGTAAATGATAACAGGAAAAATGGAGATATGGAAGGCTATAAAACTAGCATGCATTTAGTTTAAAACAATTTTCCAGGAAATGCTATGAAAAAAGGGACTTGCTTCAAACACTGTCCCAATGTAAGATGTTCTCAAAAAATGTCTGTGATGATGTTTTGTATTTAAGGCTAGGAGGGTGCTATTTTAGAAAATGGAATGAAAAATAGATAGGAAAGGAATTACAAAAGCTATAGAAAAAGGAATTTCAACAACTATAAGAATCTAAGTGTACTTGACATTTCATATTAGTACAACTGAAAAAATAATGCTCGATTCCCCCAACAATTACATTTAAATAAAAAATTTGCACTGGCTGGTATGGCTCAGTGGATTGAGTACTGGATTGTGAAGCAACGGGTCACCGGTTTGATTCCCAGTCTGGGCACATACCTGTGTTACAGGCCAGGTCCCAGTAGGGGGCACATGAGAAGCAACTACACATTGATGTGTCTCTCTCCTTCTTTCTCACTCCCTTCCCCTCTCTCTAAAAATAAAATAAACAAAATCTTTAAAATAATTTGCACTCTATTTTTTAAAACCCCAAAGTATAAAAAAGGTTCAAATCCAGGTACATATTTTGCAGGCAATTAACCCATGGGCTAACCTCATATGCTTTTGTTTCCCCACATTATTTTTTTCAGGTTCAGTAGCATTTTTAAATCTGAACAGCAAAATAAATTAGAGATAGACATGTATATGGATATGGACATGGATTTAGACTTAGATTATGTCTTTACAAATGTAGTGGGAAGGGTAAAATAAATATATTCCCAGAATCTTTTTAAACTTCTGCTTCAAATTAATGCCTCCTCCAAAATTGAGTGGTTTTCCACAGAACTACAATGTTATTGTGTTTTATATAACCCTAAATGGAATGTTCAAATGAATGCAATGAGAACAGATTATAGCATGGACGCTATACTACCCCAGAGCCAATATGTTATTTCTTTGGTCTTCTAGTACCCTATTGCTTCATATTCTACCTCAACTAATTAAACTACAAATTATTATGACTCTAATATCCTTGAGTTTCATTGGTTATTTTCAAACTATAGATAGAATTGTCAGTTATTTATCCACTAAGTAGCATATATTTATTGTGTGCTACTTCTATGGCAGGAACCATATTATGCCCTGTGGATGCAGCATGATAAAGCCTGAGTCTTTGCTTGTGAGCAGTCCAAAGTCCAGATTGAAAGAACTTCAAGCAGACAGGCAACTCAAATATGGAATAACCAAGGCTTTGGCCAGGAGTACACACTTTGTACAAGAGAAGCAAGTGAGTAGGACAGGGAGCCATGGAAAGCTTCCTCAAAGAAGTGGTATCTGCCCTCCACCAAAGCCCCGCCTTTGCCATTCTTGATTGTGATCTCTGTGAGAGCAGGGGTTTTCTATCATTTTACCAGTGTGTCTTCAGCACATAAAAGAGTGCCTAATACTCAGCAAATAACACTCAGGATGTCTTTCTTTGAAAATGTTACAAGAAAAGGATCTGCTGAAATATTTCCCCCCTCCATTTGCACAGTGGAAAACATACTTGCAATAGATCTGTGATAAATAGATAGATAGATAGATAGATAGATAGATAGATAGATAGATAGATGAAAAAAATGAATATTTAGGAAAGGAGCCACTCAGTTCCATAACTGTGCACAACAGTAGTTCAGTTCAGTAAACTTTGAGTACCAGACCTAGCATTGGGTGTTAAGGCTACAAGGGTGGCTAAGACATAGGGCCTGTCTTTAGGGTAGGTGAAATAAGCCAGGCAGTGAGGGAAAAATAACATTTGATCTCACTGTTTTAAAATATTCTTATTTATTTATCTTTAGAGGGAAAGAGGAGAGAGGGAGAGAAATATCAATGTATGGTTGCCTATCATGCGTCCCCTGCTGGGAACTGACCTACAACGCAGGCGTGTGCCCTGACTGGGAATTGAACATTTATCCTTTGGTTCACAGGCCTGCACTCAATCCACTGAGCTACACTAGCCAGACCTGATCTCACTTTTAACTGGAACATAATCAACAAAAGAAAAAAACAAACAAAATATAACCAGAGACATTGAAATTAAGAACAATCTGACTTCCAGCCAAGAAAGAGGCATAGGTAGATACACTTTGCCTCCTCACACAACCAAAGAAAGACAACAATAAATTTCAAAACAAAAAACAACCAGAACTGACAGAAAATCATACTGTATGGAAGTCCAAAAACCAAGGATTTAAAGAAGAAACATTCATCTAGACTGGTAGGAGGGGCAGAGACAGATAGCTGGGAAAAGAGGTCTCTTGGCAAGGCAGTGGCTGGAGGACCTGGGTGGGCAAGGCTGTGGCTGGCAGGCAAGGCAGCGGCTGCAGACACAATGAGGCATCGGATTGCAGACTGGGCGGTCCCATATTCGAGTGCCATGCTCCCCAGGACAAACAACTGGGGAGCTAGACAGACCACACAACCCAGGGTTCCAGCACAGGGAAATAAAGCCTCAAACCTCTGATGGAAAACACGGGTTGAGGTGGCAGCGGGAGAAACTCCCAGACTCACAGGAGAGTTCACTGGAGAGACCAACAGGGTTCTAGAATGTACACAAGCCCACCCACCTGGGAATCAGTACCAGAAGGGCCCAATTTGATTATAGGTAGCTGAGGAAGTGACTGAAAACTGACAGAGAGCAGAGTAAGTAAAGGAGTATGTGACCCTTGAATCCCTCCCCCACATACAATGTCCCAATGCAGCAATTCAGGTTGCAGAGTAAGTAAAGGAATTCAGAGTAAGTAAAGGAATTCAGAGTAAGTAAAGGAATCAGTACCAGAAGGGCCCAATTTGATTATAGGTAGCTGAGGAAGTGACTAAAAACTGACAGGAGCAGAGTAAACAGAGTATGTGACCCTTGAATCCCTCCCCCACATACAATGTCCCAATGCAGCAATTCAGGTTGCCCTGCCCTGGGGAACACCTAAGGCTCCACCCCTTATACATAAAGACAAAGAAATGGACCAAATGAAAGATCAGATCAAAACTCTACAAAAAATACAACTAACTGACGAAGAGATAGCTAACCTATAAGATGCACAGTTCAAAACGCTGGTAATAAGGATGATCATAGAATTGGTTGAATATGGTCACAAATTAGAGGAAAAACTAAAGGCTACGCTAAGTGAAATAAAGGAAAATGTACAGGGAACCAACAGTGACAGGAAGGAAATCAGACTCAAATCAACGGTGTGGACCAGAAGGAAGAAAGAAACATTCAACCAGAACAGAGAGAAGAAACATGAATCCCCCAAAAATGAGGAGAGGCTTAGGAACCTCCAGGACATCTTTAAATGTTCCAGTGTCTGAACCGTAGGCGTACCTGAAGGGGAAGAGGAAGAGCAAGAAATTGAAAACTTATCTGAACACATAATGAAGGAGAACTTCCCCAATCTGGCAAAGGAAATAGACTTCCAAGAAGTCCAGAGAAGTCCCAAACAAGGGACTTTGGAAGCTCAGAGAGTCCCAAACAAGTTGGATCCAAAGAGGAACACACTGAGGCACATCATAATTACATTACCCAAGATTAAAATTAAGGAGAGAATCTTCAAAGCAGTTAAACGAAAAGGAGACAGTTACTTACAAAAGAGTTCCCATAAGACTGTCAGCTGATTTCTCAAAAGAAACCTTACAGGCAAGAAGGGGCTGCAAAGAAGTATTCCAAGTCATGAAAGGCAAGGACCTACATCCAAAATTACTCTGTCCCTCGAAGCTATCATTTAGAATGGAAGGGCAGATAAAGTGCTTGCTAGATAAGGTCAAGTTAAAGGAGTTCATCATCACCAAGCCCTTATTATATGAAATGTTAAAGGGACTTGTTTAGAAAAAGAAGATAAAAAATATGAACAGTAAAATGGCAACAGACTCACAATTATTAACAACCAGACCTAAAACAAAAACAAACTAAGCAAACAACTTGAACAGGAACAGAATCATAGAAATGGAGATCACATGGATGGTTATCAGTATGGGACTGGGTAGGGAGAAGGGGGGAAAATGTGCAGAGAATAAGTAGCATGAATGGTAGGTAGAAGATAGACAGGGGGAGGTTAAGAATAGTATAGGAAATGTAGAAGCCAAAGAACTGATATATATGACCCAGGGACACGAACTAAAGGTAGGGGAAATAAGACAACTGTAATAGCATAATCAATAAAATATATTAAAAAAAACAATCTAGCAATAACCAGAGGTGAGGGGAGAGGGGACAATGGTGGGAATGGTTTCTAGGAACTACTGTAAAAGACATATGGACAAAACCACTGGGGAAGGTGGAAGCAAGGGAGGGAGGTGGGTTTGGTTCGTTGGGGGGGAAATGGAGACAACTGTAATTGAACAACAATAAAATAATTTTTAAAAATTCAAAAAAGATGGCAAACTTTGAAGTATATTGGATATAAGCCAAATTCAGTCCAGAGTTGTGTTTTGTTTAGTCACCACAGCATCTTTTTAAAAGGAAGAAGTATTTGAATGCCTTTAGACAGAACAAGCACTCTTTGGTTTGCCACAGCATCTACCATTCTTCATTGGCTTATACTAACCCACCCTACCCATTGATGTTCTCGGGCTGACCTCTGAAAAGGCATTTGGGTATATGACCCCTGATCTGGTGGCTTGTTCCCATTCAACAGCTAGATGAGCAAATGCTTCAAATTGGCACTACAGAACCCCTAATTTTAGAGGAAATGTTAAAGAGCACCAACAGGTTAGCAAATGTTAGCAAGGGAAGCTGAAATTGTGATGGTTGCCTTGAAATATCTGTACTGGAATCTTGCCCTATCTCCCCAGTGTTCTAAATCTTGGGCCTCTCATTTGCCAGCACCGACTACTTACCACTGCCAGAAAGCTCAACATCTTTCACATCTACAGCAACTGTAGAAGCAGAGCAATAAAAAAAAAAAAAAAAAAAAAAAAAAAACAGGAGAAGGATAGTACTGAAATTGCTTAGTGGGGACAGGGAAGAGACTGTAATGCACAAAGGTAAAATGAAAATAAGGAAACATAAAGCAGGCAAGAGGGAGCCAAATAAGAATTAGAGAAAGTCTCTTCTTAAAGGTACCCACCCCACACCTGTCATAGACTCAGAATATCAGCACTAGAGAGGCCTAGAGTGACTGTCTGGCCTACCCTTATTATATCAAGGAAGAAAAAGAAGTTGGGAAAAAAGGAACTTGTTTAAGATCTCACAGTGAGTGAATGACTTGCTGCGCTGACTCTTGAACTAAGGTTTCCTGCAATTTCCCAAGCTCTTTTCATTCACAATCAAACAATGGTGGGGTGGAGTGCTTGAGGAAACCATTTCGTTTTGTATGCCTTTTCCAAAGTCAATGTTTGCTAGGATTGGAGTGTTAGAGGGGGCATACATTTATTCACTCATTTACTTGTGAATAACCAACTACCTGACATAGTATGTGTCAGGTACTATAATTGACTCTGGAGCTGTAAAGAGCAAGAAAATATGGTCTGTTCTAGTGCTCAGCACAGAGTAGGTATTTAGGAGCTCTTTCCTAACTTTCTGGAGAGTGCTGCCTAATAGAAAAAGAATTTGAGGCATAATCGTGAATTATGTGTAATTTTAATTTTCTGGTAGCCCCATTAAAATAAATAGAAACAGCTAAAATTAATCTTAATAATATACTATATTAAACTCATTATCATTTCCATGTGTAAAATATTAAAAAAACATTGAGATATTTAGCATTGTTTGTATTAGCTGTTCCAAATCTGGTGTGCACTTACCACTTATAGCACACCTCAACTTGGGCTACACTTTTACAAATATTTATTTATTTATTTGTTTATTTATTTTTAGAGAGTGGGGAAGGAAAGGAGAGAGGGAGAGAAATATCAATGTGTAAGATAAACATCAGTTGGTTGACTCCTGCTTCCAACTGAGTACCTAGGTTGAAACCCAGGCATGTGCCCCCACCAGAAATTGAAAAGGCGACTCCTCAGTCTGCAAAGTGATGCCCAACCCACTAAGCCACACCAGCCAGGGCTGAGCTATGTTTCTAAATCTCATTAGCCACATATGACTTTTGACTGGACAGTGAGAGCCTAATGTAAATGACAGCCCTTGCACCCAAACACCTGACTTTAGTGAAAGCCAGGCTAGTCTCTCTGAAGCTTCATAATCTATGAACCCATTGTTTTGACATATAAAGCTGGGAAGCAAAGTGGAAAGCACAGAGATTGGCAGGTTCTAGAACACAGCAGACTTTAGGCCTTCCAGGATATCATAATTTTGCCTATTCATAATATATCCTAAGGTAGTCAGCCAGTGAGCAAATGCACACCCACAGCTGCATGTGGCTTTATTGTTTTCAATTTTAGAAGTTTCATGCCAATTAAGAAAGTAATAACAAAACTAGTAGTGGCCCTACTCCTTATGGTAAACAAATCTATTATATACTCTAGGCAGAAACAAGAAAACCCAATTCAGAGTTTTTAAGTCAGTGTGAAAATTGCTCATCAGAGGAATATCGAAACTTCACTATGGGTTGAAAAAGACCTGAGGAACACAAGTCCATCTATAAAAGTGACACTGACATTCTTTTTTTTAAATAAGTAAATGATTTTTAAAGATTTTATTTATTTATCTTTAGAGGGGAAGGGAAGGAGAGAGGGAGAGAAATATCAATGTATGGTTGCCTCTTGTGTGTCCCCTGCTGGGAACTGGCCTGCAACCCAGGCATGTGCCCTGACTGGGAATTAAACCATGATCCTTTGGTTCACAGGCCCACGCTCAATCCACTGAGCTATACCAGCCAGGGCAACACTGACATTCTTGAATCTGGGATTCCCAAAAATTTCTAGGCTGAGCCCGGGGGATGCTGAATCCACTCTTTTAAAAAAGATTTTATTTATTTTAATTTTAGACACAGGGTAAGGGAAGGAGAAAGAGAGGGAGAGAAATATCAATGAGTGGTTGCCTCTCATGTGTCCCCTACTGGGGACCTGGCCTGCAACCCAGGCATGTGCCCTGACTGGGAATCGAACCAGCTCCCCTTTGGTTTGCAGGCCAGTGCTCAATCCACTGAACCATACCAGCCAGAGAAACGTTGAGTCTGCTTTAACTTAAATTATTTTGGCCTAGTTCGAAGACCTCAGCATTTCCATTGGGAAAAGTGCCTTGGTCTCTGGCTTTTTTTTCCTTCATGAATTTCTACTTATGACTCATTTGCAGCCTGGATTCAGCCTGAGAGCATATCAGATTCTACTGTTCCCACCATGCAAGATGAAGTGTTCTCAGAACCGCTCTCAGCTGTACAATGCAAAAAGTTAGCATCACAAAGTTATCAGCATTGCTTGCTACCTTCATCCCTGTCTGCATGTCACTCTTTTAGAAAACATGATTTGAGAATCCTAGAGTATGAGGATTAAATTCAATGTGGACCCAGATTTCATTTTGTTCTCAGAATCACATACTGTTAGAACAGGAAGAAACTTTAGAGATGATATAGTTCCATTTGAACTTCTTTATATCACAAATGAAGAAACTGAAACCCAGGAAAGGGTAGTAACTTGCCTAAGAACTCACTGGAAGGTACTAGAACAAAGGGCTTTCAGAGTCATATCCAGTACTTTTTATAGCATTTCCAGTTGCATTCTGATTTTGAGAAGTCCTGAGTGGTTAAAGGTATCATGGACACACAGAAAAATCTCAGGTCTTTGTTCAGTGGGTACTCTGACCTCAACCTCATAGCAATCGAAGCAAGATTTTAAAAGTCTGTTTTACCAGTCCTGAGATATTTTACTTTTTGAAAACTATATAATTATGGGTGTAAAACTTACCGACATGTCTTATCTTGTTCTCTTTATATTCAGTTTCAAGAAATAGACATTTTAAAAATCATTTTCTAGATCTCCATTGTAGTCCCATTCCAACGAGATTTTGCCCATCATTTCTGCAACTACCTACCATTGTCACCTCTAAATCTGGAAATAGGGTTTCACAGTGACAAGTATGCCCTCTGCTGACAGGATGTCTACTTTACAGTCATGTCCTTATAATTTACATTTGCACATCTGGAGCCTCAGCTACCTGAGAGATATATTAAACAGAAATATGAATAAAGTTTCCTTATTTCTTATAAAGAAATGGTGAATATTTCAGGGCAAATCAATGTCTTTGATACTCACCTGTTACTAAAATAGAAAAGCTATTATTAAAGGTCATTTCAGCCCCAGCCAGTGTGGTTGGGTATTATCCCACAAACCAAAAGGTCACAGGTTCAATTCCTGGTCAAGGCACATGACTGGGTTGTGAGTTTGGTCCCCAGTTGGGGCTTTCTGTGGAAGGCAGTTGATTGATGTTTCTCTCTCACATCGATATTTCTCTCCCTCTCTTTTTCCCTCTCTTCCCTTCTCTCTAAAATCAAAAATAAAATAAAAATTTAAAGGTCTTTCCTAGCTCTGCTTTTTCTACAGATTTTGCCAGAAAAGTACCTTTATAGCATTTACCATCCCCCCACCCTATGTAAAAAGTTAAAATGTATAAATAGCTCTTTCAAGATACAGACTATGACTCAGTACAAAAACAAGCTTTTAAAATAGAATTTTAAAGGAACCCCTTTTCCCAGCATGAAAAGTAATTAGGAATACATTACCTAGATCTCCAGCTCTCCTGTGGTGTGCTTTAGGATTTGTCGTTTTTCTCACATGCCTCCTCCTACCCTCCTCCCACCAGAGTTGGAGCCTTGAGCCTCTCATTCTCAAGCCTTTTCAGCTGGAGGCCTCCTAAGCACTCTCTCAGTATTGTTTCACTGCTCTCTCTTTCTCTCTACTCCCTCTCTCCCACTCCTTCCCTCCCTCCCTCTCCTGACCATCCTGCCTGAAATCAAGAGAGGCGCCTCCAAAGAAACCTGATTGGCATGGACATTGTACTGAAATGTGTTTGCTACCCACAGGGAAGTATACATACTAGTGAGGAACAAACACCAACCCAGTGGAAGTCTACAGGAGTTCAGTGTTAGGTCTAAGACATTAGTCTAGTTGGGGTGGGGTAGGGGGTTAGAATTTCATGATTGCCTTCATTCTCTTGAACTACCTGGGAGGTTGGCACATTTAGAGTTCTGCTTAGGGTTCTGACTCAACTGTATTTGAATTCAGTACAAAAAGTCAGAAGATGAAAGGACAAGCAATCCCTCCCAGAAAGCATTTGACTGAGAGGCAGTGGGCACATGATGTCTCAGGTTAAACTTCAGGTCTGGGCAGAAGAAGAAATAAAAGAAAACTGTAAGACCAAGAAGGTAAAATAAATCCAGGAGGATCCAGGGGGAAGGAGGAACATGAGAGTAGTTACAGAATGCTGAACAAAACCTGAGTTCTCATTCAGTCCAAAGATCTTGTTCATGAAACTAGACCACCAGCTTACATCATACACAAGGATAAACTTAAAATGTATTAAAGACAAATAAATCACAAAACCATAAAAAATCCTAGAATAAACATGTGACTAAAATTTCAGATGTTTCTCATAGCAATATTTTTGCAGGTACACCTCTTTGGGCAAGGGAAATAAAGGGAAAAATAAACAAATTGGACTGTATCAAACTAAAAAGCTTTTTGCACAACAAAAAGAAATGAAAAGGGAACCCACTGAATGGGAGAATGATACATATGATAAGGAGTTAATTTCCAAAATAAGTAAAGAACTTATAGGATTCAATTAAAAAATGGGCAAAAGACATGAATAGACACTTCTTAAGAAGGACAAACAGATGGCCAACAGATATGAAAAATGCCCAGCATCACTAATCATCAGAGAGATGCAATTTAAAAACACAATGATATCACCTCACGCCTGTCAGAATGGCTACCATCAATAAATTAACAAAGAATAATTGCTGGTGAGGATGTGGAGAAAAGGGAACCCTCATGCACTGTTGGTGGGAATGCAGACTGGTGCTGCCACTGTGACAAACAGTATAGAGTTCCTCAAAAATTAAAAATAGAACTGCCTTTTGACCCAGTGATTCCACTTCTGGGAGTTTATACAAAGAAACCTGAAACATTAATTTGAAATTATAAATGCATCCCCATGTTCATTGCAGTGCTATTTACAGTAAGCAAAATATGGAAATAGCCCAAGTGCCTAGCTCAGTAGATGAGTGGATAAAAAGCTATGGTACATTTACACAGTGGAATACTACTCAGCCATATAAAAGAAGGAACTCTTACCCTTTGTGACAGTGTGGATAGGCTTGGGGATTATTATGCTAAGTGAAATAAGCCAGTCAGAGAAAGACCAATACCATATGATGTTATTTATATATGAACAAAATAAACTGATGGACAAATTAGAAACAGAGGCATGGATGCATGTAGCAGACTGACAGTTGTCAAACAGGAGGATGTTTGGGGGGCTGGATAAAAGAAGGTGATGGGATTAAGCAAAAATATATAACATAGATATGTGATGTTTATAACATATATGTGATATATAATATATAAATAAATGTATAATAAATGTGTGCTATATATAAATGTACATATATATATATATATATATATTTGTGTGTGATATAGATATAACAGACACAGGCAACAGTGTGGTGATAGCCAGAGGGAAAGTGGGCTGGAGGGTAGGTGGAGGTGGGTGAAAGTGGGTGTGGACATGGGGATGGAAAGAGACTTTGCTTGGGATCATGGGCATATAATATAGTGTGCAGATGATGTTTTGTTGAGTTTTATACTTAAAACCTGTATGGTTTTGTGAACCAATAGCACCCCAGTAAATTCAATTATAAAAGATATTGTGCAGATACAGGAAAGTTAGGCTCTTCTCCAGTCACTACCCCAACTTGCACCTTTGCTACCAGGTGTCAAATGGCTACACCTTTAATTCATAGTAAGCAGCTTCAGGTCACTGCTTCTGAATCTAGCCAGGGAGATTCCAAAACCTGGTTAGTAAGGACAAGTGTTAGAATTAGTGTTGATAGTAATTCAAGGCATGGGCTCAGTTCTTTAGTGGGGGAAGGGTGTGAATCAAGATATGTTAGGAAAAAGAGGGCAAACTCTTAAATACAATTACTAACCCAGATTTTCCTTTCAATTTAATTAGAAACTGGAACAGATTGACAATAAAAAGTTTGGTATCATGGTTCTGGTTGAGAAAAACTTAGTCCTGCTGAAGTAAGAGTACTTGGGAGTTGGAGATGTGTGTGAAGTGAAGCTGAAAGTTGGTGGGTGCTGCTCAGTTGGGGTGGGGGTTGGCACTTTATCCCAGCCACTGCCCAAAGGTGCTCAGGGACAGCAGTAGCACCTCCCACCACCCCCACCAGGACATGCCACTTGTAAACTTTTCACTTTTGTTTCTTTGATTAGAGATTTCCTTGATTTGGTGTCAAGTGATGAACCAGGTGTAGGGGTGGAACTTGGACAGATGCACCCTGGGAATGTATGCATGTGCCTGGAGAGATGGGGTTTGTCTTCTCAATTTGTGGAGATTAGCTTTGGGCTGGGTATAGCTGTGCCAACCAGATCAATTTTTCACATGTATTTCTGGGGTGCACTGGTAACTTCAGCTCCACTTGCTTCACCAGAAACGTAAAGCGTGCAAACTGCCCCTACCAACCCTTCAAGATCTCCATTTACTGTACTTGGATTGGGCTTGAGTTAGTTTTTTAGCTTGCATGCTTCCCGTTTAGCAGACCTGTTTTCCCCACTTTCCACCCCATCCTCCAAGCCTGGTAGGATCCCAAATGGTTTCAGCCCTTGACCCCAGCACCTTCACCCCTCTTCCCTGCTATGTCTACCTGTAGCTCAGGAATCCCGGAACCCAGGGCTGGTCTACATAATGAATGCGTTGTGCGACTTTCTCTGTTAATTCAATACAAGTGCACAGTGAATAAGGGAAAAATAAATAGAAGGACGGAATGTATGACTCTCCGTAGTGAAAAGTCTTTTCGAATAAGTAAAAAGAGGCTGAGATTTCACTGTTGAATGTAAATTCCTTTGAAGTGGAACTAATCATTTCAAGGATAGTTCACGTTGTCCTAACAACGCGGGTGAATAGCAAGGGCCCTTCTTTTTGTTAAAGATATGTTTTCTTTCTTTCAGTCAAAACTGATGATGATACCCTTTTCACGCTCTGTCCTCCAGGATCGTAAATCTCCACACCCAGCTCTCCAAATCACACTTTCAGATGCCCAGACCCTGCGGGTGACTGCTTCTCAGGCCCGGCGCACGCACACTGAGCTACCACCAGCCCGCCCCGCTCCTCCCTCTGAGCACTGGTCAGGCCATAAGGGTCGTATCTCTGTGACACAGGGGGTGCTGCAGCGGGGGCGGAGGTAGCGGACAGCCCATACCTTGGGTGCAGCTGAGTCCTGGCGTCCACTGGGCTCCGGAGGAAGAAAGTCCTGGGGCACGCAGACTGCAACTTCAAACAATGCGGACTACTGCGACTCCCATACCTTCCAAAGTCCGGCCAATCTTCCCCTGGCCCCAGCAATGTGGAAAATACTCACAAAAGCTGCACACCCCTCACCCGAGATTATCAGCTGCCGATGCTCCCTTTTGAGGAGAAAAGGTCATCCCGAAACAACCCTGGGCGGCCAATCTGCTCAAATCCTAACTCTCCTTTTCCAACCCGTGCCTCCCTCAACAAACCCAAAGCCTCTAGCAGCCTGGCCCCCTGAGTCCAACCAGCCCCGTGGCGCCGTAGCCCGCCCCTTCCTCGACCCCCAGGGCCCTCCCAGCCGGCTGAAGCAGGTGAGATTGGGGTTGGAAGGCTGAAACTCGTGGCCCAAGAAAGTATAATGTGGCCTTTGGTCAGAGAAAGTTGCTCCCAGTTCATCTACTCAGTGGCCCAGAGGTGAGGAAGGGGGGCTCCAGATATGGAACGCTGAGCCTGGGGCGTGGCGGCTAGTTGGGTTCCCCCGTGCCAGGGGAGGTAGGGTCTCCCTCTCTATTTTTCGGCACGCCGAAAAACGGGGGGAAATGTCCCACCAAGGCAAAAGTAGAGGTGCATTGGTCCGAACAACGAATGTGGTCAGCTCAGATGCCCCACTAGGGTGGGCCCGCATCTGGCAAGCCCTGACAAAACAAGCGTAATGAGCGCAGCTTCCTGGGAAGGAGCCGGCTGGGCGCCCAGGGACAAGGTGGTATTTCTGGCGGCCCCACCGAGGCCAGTGCCACTCGCTTCTCGGGTGCTCCGGGCTGAGGCGTGGAACGCTACCCAGCTGGAAGTGTCGAAAGGGAAAGTGAGGGGCTGATTTCTTCGCTAAGGTTCGCTCTGGGTATTGCCTTTTGAGGAGGAAACGTGACCGCAGTTGTATCCCAGCGCTGAGCATTTGCATTTGCCTGGATTTTACACTCCTCACTTCATCCGAGAGTGAGAACCGGCCTGCATGCTGCATGTGGTGTCTTTCTATCTCAGAGCAGGTGCTGTCTCCCCCGCAGTTGGCAGAGGGATCTAGGAGGGATACCCCTCTCTTTTCCACCTGAACTCGCAGGTCCCTGCAGCATCTGACAACGGGGCACAGTCAGCGCCTCCCCCAGCACCAATGTGGCATGTGGGCGCTTTGGGACCCAGATTAGCGGCTTCGGAAAGGGGAGGAAGCAACTCGGGGAAAGTTCATCAGCAGGGCAACTCTAAGAAACTTGGAGCCAGTGGCTAGCTCAGTTCCAGCTGATTATTTGATGAAGTCTCTTGTTTCTTTAAAACAAAACGAAACAAAAAATTCAATCTCAAGCCACACACTGTGCTCCTCCAACTTAGAGACATGGGCCTGGCCTTGAGGCTGATTCTACACTGTCCCCCAAGCAACCCAGACTAAATTACCCAGGAGAATATTTAGGGGATTCTGGGGAGAGTTCTACGAGAACTTCTCTTCTCGTTTCCAAAGAGTTGGGCTTGGCGGATAGCCCAGAGTAGCCAATACATTGTTGGAAAGTTGCTGCCAAGGGTTCTACCAGCCTCAGTTTCTGCATCTGTTAAGGAGGAGGGAAAAAATACCCTTTGCTCCGAAAGAGGGAGCTAATTGTGAAGCACATAGTCTGGCACACAGGAAATGTTCAGAAATTTCTTATTCCCATTCTGCACCATGCAAGCTCCAGCCCTTTAATTTGCCAGCTGGTCTGGTCAGAAAAGGAAACCTGCGTGAGCCAGGAAAGTGGCTCCATTGTCCTGGATTCTTGATTGTGGGTGGGCCCCAGGCCCTGCACACTCGAACCCTTGCCCTGCCTGCGGCAGCGGGAACTAGCTACCTCACTTTTCTCCTTGGCTGTGACCTGGGTCTACAGCTGAGGGTAGAGCCGTCTTGTGCCCCTCATTTCCTCCCAACCAACTGGCTTCTGGCCCTTCGGCCAAGAAAGGGGTTTAGAAGCCCGCTAGAGCATTTTAGGAAGCCGGGGACAAAACCTAAAGGTAGCTTCTTATGCTACCTCAGCAACTCCTGGACGCTGACGGCCCTCACACTCGTCTTCTCCTGGGCCCACGTCTGCCACAGAATTGCGTGTGTCCGTCTGCCCGGGCCCGCTCAGTGCGAGGCTGCCTGCGCTAGGTTTGGCCGGACTTGGTACTCTCCGCGGGCGGGCGGGAGGCTTGATCCCCACGGCTCTTTCCCGCCACTTCGCCGATTTAGGAGGTAACATTTCTGCCAACCACCCTCTCACCCTTCCACTCGCCACACCACCTGTATTCTTTTTTTTTTTTTTTAGAAAAAAAGAAAACGAAAAACTAACCTTCCTTTCCCTCCACAATAGACACACCAGGGGGCTTTTCACTTGGCCAATCTCTGGAGTTTCAAATGAACTTCATTAAATCAATTACTCGGTGAACACATCACAATTTATTTGCAATTAGTATCAAAATGCCTTACTTTTCTTAATAGGTCGGAGCAGATGTAGCTACAGAAGGGACAACGCATTTCGTGAAATCTATCTCTTGCAACATATTAAATCTTCTAGTCAGAAGAGAAGGAGAAATTCAGAGGCAGTTTACAAGAGGTGAGAGAAACCACGCTGGAGACAAATGCGGTCGGTGCAGATGCCGGAGCAGCTTGCGTTATAATTTGTACCTAGAGAAAAGGTTGTCTTTATTATCCGTAATGATCGAACAAAACTCACCATAATTAAACGTCTGGTTTTCTCCGATGACTGAGAGGTGCATGTCTCAAAGGCTCCGGGTACAGCGAGGGACTTCAGAAATGGTTAACAAGACTCCCCGCTCTTTGAATAGTGGCTTTGTCTCATGGGGGTGGGGGCCGAAGAGACAGAGAACAGTTATCTAATTTTCACTGCCCCAAACTAGAGATTTATTGATTGTGACAACAGTTTTATTGTACTCAGGGAGGGGGTTACTGCAGGTTTATAGAAACTGATTTACTTTCGTTTGGAAGTAAAATCCTACGCAACAGTCTCCCATTGGAAGGTTGGACCTCAGCTCCTGTTAATACTATTAGTGACACAGGATCGAATTTCAAATGGAGGCTGGTGACAATTACAGACGGAAACAGATGCCCTTGAAAATTTAGGTCAAGTGTTCAAGATTCTGGTTTCATGGTCAAGGTTGTCTTGGAGGTAACCCTGAGGAGACGTTCATAAATCTGTCCTCTCCAAACTGGGGATGCGCCTTCCAGGAGCAGGGGTGATAGAGGGAAGAGGGGGCCAGAAAAATTTATTTAGGGGATCCTCAGGTCACCTAACACAGAAGAGATGCCGAAGGGTTGTAAAACTAGGAAAGTGTGTTGGGCTGGACAGTGTAAGTGTGTGTGGTGGTGGCGGGAGGGAGAGGGGCACCAGTCACTCCTGGGAGCCCAGGGAAAGAACTACCCAGACTTTCAGAGACCTGGACTCTGGCGTCCTACTTGTAGTCCCCAGCAGGCGTACATGGAGGCTGTCCCTTAGCCTCAGAGCCTTGTAAAAACTCATCTGCAAATACAGAGAGAGAGAGAGAGAGAGAGAGAGAGAGAGAGAGAGAGAGAGAACCAAGGACATAGACAACAGGGTAGGGAATTCGGAGAGGAAAAGGGGTTGCAGGAAGGTGGAGGAGGGTATGGGGGATAAATGGTGATGGAAGGAGACTTAACTTGGGGTGGTGAATGTACAAGTGTACAGATGATGTGTTGTAGAATTGTGCACCTAAAACCTGTATAATCTTTTGGTAACCAGTGCCACCCTAATAAATTCAATAAAAGGGCAAAAAAAAATTAAAATCAATACAATGGGAATTGTGGTCCCAGCAGAGTGGTGACAAGGATTAAGTGATAACGAACATGAAAGCATCTAAGCTTTCAAAGGGAAAGTATTATTCTGAAAGTGCAGACTCCTTTCTTTGCATTTTAATCACTTGTCCCTCGGCTAAGTGCAAAAGACCTTGTGTCTCTTCCCTTCTCCCTGCCTGAACCTTCCTTGAGAGCTGTAGGTGTTGGCTCAGGCAGCACTACCACCTTCCTTCAGGGTATAAAAACATGTCTTTTACTGGGCTCTCAATCCCAACTAGTGACTTTAATTGTGGTGAACTTCAGGATTTACGTCCCTCTAGTGGGTGTTTTCCACTTGACAACTCTTTTAAAGACATAGAACCATATTTTATTTACTGCCTACTATAAATTATTTACTAGCAGGCTGAGGTAATTCTATTAAAGCGGAATGGTTTGTTTATACTAAATAGTTATTTTGGGACTCCTAACTCTCTCTAGAGCTTCGAGGCTCCAGGGAGGTTGGGAGGATCCTCACAGGCAAGAGATGTCCACGGAAATGTCAGGGATCCAGTGGAAACGAAAATGGCCTTATTTCTCTTGGTGTTTGTTAAAAATTAAATACAATCTAATAATCGTTGTTTGTGTTTGGTGTATAGTGTTATAATGGTCCTGGCTATCTCCCCCCCCACCCTTGTGTGGACTGGCTCACACTCGATAGCAAGATCACTTCTTCCAAGAAACTAACTCGATGAGGTAAAGTGTCAATCAAATTTCAGGGGAGATGGAGGATTTAGTGGGGTGGGAGCAGAAGAGGGATGCAGGAGATATTCTTGGGATGAAGGGAAGGGGAGGAAAGGGAAAGTCCGGAGCTCCTTGCCCGGGTTGCTAGTGAAAGGGAACAAGCACTTTGAACTTTGACTCTGGTCCCTTCCCCACAACACGTATATTCAGGAAGAAAAGAGGGAGAAGAAACCAGTCTGAGGGAAGGCACCATGCTTTATGTCAGTGTCTAGTCAAGATTTTAGCACTGGCTCATTGGGTTACTTCTTTCTACTTTCCTTTTTTGTGTTATGTGTATATAAAATAATTTATTTCTATCTCTCAGTTTAAGGACCTCTCTGGAAACACCAGACACTTCAGGAGATATATTGGCCTTTGGGGGAGGGAGAAGAGTTTCTCCAACCAGCTATAAATAAAATTTTCACCTTGAATTATGTTGACCTTGGAAAGGGGGAAGGGTTTATCGCTTTCTGGTGAAGCCTTTTTAAAAAGAGGCTCTAGAGTAATGTGGTAACTGCATGTTAGTTTCCCACCTGGTTTTGCAGATGGAGTTTTCAGAATGGTTGTTACCACCATAACACAGGGATAGATAAGACAATGGGACAAAAAGCCATTTTGTCTGAAGCAACTCATAAGTGATCTACAACTAATAGAAAGGTCACTTATTTCATAGAGTATTTTTCTCTTTTCTTTCAGCTGAAATAGACATGCAAACTAGCAAAAATCATATTGGTCTCAGTGAGTGAAAGACCTACTGCTGTTCATTACAGAGCTGAATAACTGGAATTAAATTAAACATTCAGGGCACATCTTGCATTCTCAGTAGTTAGGTTCACCAGTAATTTAAAATTCAATGACATATTTTTAATATTCTTGGATTATATTTCTTGGTAATTTGGTTACCTTTATTAGTTTAAACCTTGTTTTATCAAAAAGAGGAAGGAACATTATAATATGTAGAAACACCTTAAGTATGCAAACATGCATGAAGCATTTTGTGATGATGGGGATGCAGGTTAACACTGTGAACACCAAGCTGAATGTGCATTATATATAACCAGATATTTCAATGAGCATATATATATATATATGAGCATATATATATATATACATTTTTTAAAAATTGAAGTACAATTTACATAATATGAAATTAACCATTTTAAAGTGAACAAGTCAGTGGTATTTAGTAGATTTACAATATGCAAGCACCACTGCTATCAAGTTACAAAACAGATTCATCAAGGATGATGATTATGGTTGCACAATAATATGAACACATTTAATACCACTGAACTGTACACTTAAATGTGACTAAGACACTAAATTTCTTTTAAAAATAACTTATTATTAAATTAAATCCTCATCCAATTGTACTATAACACTTACTAAAACCAAACCAAGCCAAAATAAAACCCTGTACCCAGTAAATCATTACTTCCCATTCTTCCCAACTTTTGGACTCTGGCAGAACTTTTTTTTATTAGTGCTTGTATTTCATATAAAATATTTTTCCCAGCAAAATTTCTGTATGTTGTTATTTCCTTAAATTCTATTTCATCATATTTTATTCCATGCATATAGCTACAGATACAAAGAGAGAGGGCATAAACAACATAAACTGCATATTTGTATGTGTTCTAGAAGCCAATGGAAGGTTTCCAGATTGGTATTTGCAAGATGGTTCTTTTTAATGAGAGGCTGGATCCCTGAGCAACACTTGCAAACACTTTGTTAGTCATTGTGGGAGGAACACAAGATTGAGGCAACAGTTTATCTTGCTGTCATCAACAGAAAGTGGATCAGAGTGGCATTTTCTCTTTTTAAATGTAATTCATAAAGTTTAGCAAAGCAATCGTTATCACTAAACTTTTAGGGAAAGAGCACCAAGGTGAGTTTTTGCAAACCATTTGTTTTTGGGCATTAAAACTGTACCTCGAATTCACAATTATGGAAAAACTTTGTGAATAGTTTAGAATTGTCAGAGCCCCACCTCCTTGCTCTTGCACGTGTTGATACATTTGTTTATTTCACAGGGGTTCACCACAAAAGCAAAAGGAAATGTTACTGTGGCTAAGAATTTTAATCAAAATTGATTTTTTAAAAAGATTATATTTATTTATTTATAGACAGAGGGGCAGGGAAGGAGAAAGAGAGGGAGAGAAACATCAGTGTGTGGTTGCCTCTCATATGCTCCCTAATGGGGACACAGTCTGCAACCCAGGCATGCACCCGGACAGGGAATTGAACCAGTGACCCTTTGGTTTGCAGGCCAGCACTCAATCCACTAAGCCACACCAGCTTGCCCATGCTATACAGCAGAAAAAAGAAGGAGCTCCTACCCTTCGTGACAGCATGGATGGAAGTGGAGAGCATTATGTTAAGTACAATAAGCCAGGGGCCTGGCTGGTGTAGCTCAGTGGATTGAGCGCGGGCCTGCAAACCACATGATCATGGTTCGATTCCCAGTCAGGCCACATGCCTGGGTTGCAGGCCAGTTCCCAGCAGGGGACTCACAAGAAGCAACCATACGTTGATATTTCTCTCCTTCTCTCCTTTCCTTCCTCTCTAAAGGCAAATAAATAAAATCTTTAAAAAAAAGTACAATAAGCCAGGCAGTGAGGAGCAAATACCATATGACAGGGGTGTCAAACTCATATTCACTGGGAGCCACATCAGCCTCGTGATTGCCTTCAAAGAGACGAATGTAATTTTAGTACTGCATAAATATAACTACTTCTTAACAGTTAAGTGAGAGCTTGGTGCTGCCACCAGGTAGAAACAAGGTACTGGGCCAGATAAAACAAGGTGGAGGGCCAGATTCCGCCTGTGGGCCTTGTGTTTGCCACCTGTGCCATATGATCTCACCTTTAAGTGGAACCTAATCAACAAAAGAAACAAGCAAGCAAAATATAAGCAGAGGCATTGAAATTAAGAACAATCTGACAGTAACCAGAGGGGAGCTGGGCAGGGGAAATGTGGGAGAAGAGGGGAAGCATTTCAGGAACAACTATAAAGGACACATGGACAAAACCAAGGTGGGGGTGGAAGCAGAGGAGAGAGGTGGGGATGGCTGGGGTTGGGGGAGTGGTGAAGGGTAAATGCAGATGGCTGTACTTGAACAACAATAATATAATTTTTAAAAAAGAAAAGAAAAAAATTTTAATCAAAATTGAAGCTACCATTTATGTAACTAATACATCAGCATCTGAAGCCATTGGAGAAGGTATTTCTGTGTTTTGAGAGGTCAGTGCTTTGAGTTCAGACAAATTTTTGAATCCTATCTGCCACCCTGAATTAACGTGAATTAAACAAGTAAAGAATGTGTTGGTGGACAAAATCATGGGTGGTCATTTTTGTAGTCCAAAAGTTTGCTACATTCTATTTGGAGAATAACTTTCAGAGGAGTTGGCTGTTTTGACCTGCATTATAAACTGCAAAAGGCATACTTTACATTTAATTTTTGAACTTGTCCATTCTGAAAGGAAAATAAAAAATGATAACTAGAACTTTTCCATTCCATTTGATACATTTTTCCAATGCAACTTTTTTTTTGGCCTTAAACATTCTTTGTACAGCAAGGTTTTTCAAACTTATCACTATAGACACTTTGGGCTACATAGTTGTTTGTTGTAGAAAGCTATCCTGTATACTCTGAGATCTTTAGCATCCTTGGCCACTATCCATTAAATGCCAGTAGTGACCTCCTCCACCATGAGTTGTAAAAAAAAAAGTCTCCAGAATTTGCCAAATGTGCCCTTGGGGCCAAATCCGTGACTGAGAACCACTATTCTAAAGTGTTGTATTTGATTTTGATACAAGTTGTGTTCTTTTTTGGTTGAATTCTGGAAAACTTATAATCTTATATTCAGCAAGGACCTTGGAGATTCATTGTTCATCAAATACAGAGTCTGTTAAGAGCATGGGCTTGTATTTACTTCCTATATACTAGTTCTGTGACCATAGGGAAGTCATTTGGCCTTTCTAAGCCTTAGTTTTCTCCTCTGTAGAATTATTCTCAAAAAATTCACACAAGAATGAAATAAAATCATGCAGAGTCTGAGCTTATCACAGTGCCTTGCAAATAGTAGCCAAGTAACAAGTGCAAGCTACAATTAGTTACTGCATGCCTATTGTGCGCCAAGCAATGTGTGGAGATTTTGTCTTCATTTTAGCACTCTTGTGCCACAGTTAGGACAGACAGGTGTGGTAAGAGTTCAGCCTTCCTTATTAAAACAATCACCTGTAAATCATGACATTTCTCCTAAGAAGTGTCACTAGGCTGTAGCTGTGCTCTCAGTCCTTGTTTCTGCTTCACACCCCTGGGGGGTCTCTCCTTTGGATTCCCCATGCCACTCTCATGCCCCACCCTCATTCCTAGTCTCCTGATTTGGGTCCAATTAGCTACAAAAACTCCTTTCTGTGCTTGCCCTTAGCAGAGCTGGGAGAGCTGACATTTTCCAAGAGCACTTTACTCGTCACTCAGGGGGGGATCAAAAGAAAACAATTATAGAATAAATAAGCAACATAAAAATGGATTTCTAAAATAGAGGCTTCCTGCTCCTTTAATAGCAGTATGAGTTTCAAGGAGCCTTACAAGGTTCCAATTCCCCTTCTAATTATATTTTAATGTAGTCTCTAAGAACACAGGTATATTTTTATTCATTCATTTAACAAATTTTACTGCCAGGAAGGCAATAAAACCAGGTATTATAGTAGACTTGACTGTGTCATGGTGGGAGGGGTCAGAGATACTTTTTTAAGTAGGTGGTATTTGTGCTTAGGTTTTTTTAAGTATATTTTATGAATTATGCTATTACAGTTGTTCAAATTTCCCCCTTTGTGCCCCTCTGCCCAGTACCTCTCTTCCCTGCAGCAATTCCCCACCCCCTTAGTTCATGTCCATGGGTCAAGTGTATAAGTTCTTTGTTTTCTCCATTTGTAATGCTATTCTTAACTTCCCCCTGTCTATTTTGTTCCTACTAATTATGCTTCTTAATCCCTACACTATTTCCCCATCCTCCCTTTTACCCTTCCCAGTTGATAACCCTCCAAATCATTTCCATATCTATGATTCTGTTCCTATTCAAGTTGTTTGCTTAGTTTTCTTATTTCAGATTCAGTTGTTGATAGTCGTGAATTTGTTGCCTTTTTAATGTTCATGGTTTTGATTTTCTTCTTTTTATTTTAAAGTATATTTTCTTGATTATGCCATTACAGTTTTGCCATTTTTCTCCCCTTTATCTGCACGCCACCCTGCACCACCCCTGCCCTCCATCATCCCTACCCTTTTAGTTCATGTCCATGGGTCATACATAAAAGTTCCTTTGCTTCTCTGTTTCCTATACCATTCTTAACCTTTTCTTTCGGTCTACTTTATGTCTACCAATTATGCTTCTTATTCCCTGTACCTTTCAACCCCCATTCTTCTCTTCCCACTCCCCACTGAAAACCCTCCATGTGATGGTCATTACTCTGGTTCTGTTTCTGTTCCAGTTTTTTGCTTAGTTTTTTTTTCTTCCTTTTTTTAGGTTCAGTTGTTGATAGTTGTGAGTTTGCTGTCATTTTACTGTTCATAGTTTTTGATCTTCTGTTTCTTAGATGAGTCCCTCTAGCATTTCATATAATAAAGGTTTGATGATGATGAGCCCCTTTAACTTGGCCTTATCTGGGAAGCACTTTATCTGCTCTTCCATTCTAAATGATAACTTTGCTGGATAGAGTAATCTTGGATGTAGGTCCTTGCCTTTCATGACTTCAAAAACTTCCTTCCAGCCCCTTCTTGCCTGTAAGGTTTCTTTTGAGAAATCAGCTGATAGTCTTATGAGCACTCCTTTGTAGGTAACTGTCTCCTGTCCTCTTGCTGCTTTTAAGATCCTCTCTTTATCTTTAATCTTGGGTAACTTAATGATGATATGCCTCAGTGTGTTCCTCCTTGGGTCCAATTTCTTTGGGACTCTCTGGGCTTTCTGGACTTCATGGAAGTCTATTTCCTTTGCCAGGTTGGGGAATTTTTCCTTCATTATTTGTTCACATAAGTTTTCAGTTTCTTGCTCTTATTCTTTTTCCTTTGGGTACCCCTATGATTTGGATGTTAGACTGCTTAATGTTGTCCCAGAGTTTTCCTAAGCCTCTCCTCATTTTTTGAATTCTTGTTTCTTCATTCTGTCCTGGTTGGATATTTATTTCTTCTTTGTGTTCCAATCAGTGATTTGAATACCATTTTTCTTCACTTCACTGTTAGTTCCCTGTATATTTTGCTCTATTTCACTCTGGGTAGCCTTCATTTCTTCCTTCATTTTGCGACCAGGCTCAATCAGTTCTGTGATCATCCTGATTACCAGTATTTTTAACTCTGCATCAGATAGGTTGTCTATTTCCTTGTTGCTTAGCTTTTTCCCTAGAGTTTTGATCTTTTCTTTCATCTGGGCCATATATCTTTGTCTCAGGGCATCTGTTATATTTGTAAGGGGGTGGAGCCTTAGGTATTCACCAGGGCAGGGCAACCCTCTTTGCTGCATTGTGCCTCTGGAAGAGAGGTCAGAGTGGGAACAATGCTACTCACTCACTCTGCTCTAGCTCCACTTTCCAACAAACTCTCCTGTGAGACTGGAAGTTTCTTCTGCCTTTGCCACCTGCATGGTACCTTACAGATAGAGGTTTTGAGTCTTTAGTTTTCTGTTCAGCCAGCCTGCCTTGTCCATGCATTCTGCTGCCTTGCCCTGGGTCCTCTCTCCCTGGCTGCCCATCTCCCATCTCTTTACCTCCTACCAGTCTGGGTCAATGTTTCTTTAACTCCTTGGTTGTCATAGTTCCATGCAGTTTGATTTTTGGCACTTCTGGTTGTTTACTGTTTTTAGATTGGTTGTTATCCTTCTTTTTGTTGTGCCAGGATGTGAAGCATGTCTACCTATGCCTCCATCTTGGCCAGAACCTCTAACAGTATTTTTCAACAAAAATCTATAAAAGCCACAATTATCTTCAGTTTATTTTGTCATACAATTAACTGTTGTTTATTCCGATCATCTGCAAGCACCTCTATAAATCCAGTCATTTCACAGAGCTCCAGCAATCTTCACTCAGTTCAAAGGTATGATCCGAAAATCCATTATCAGAAATATGCAACCCAAAACGAGTCTGAGTCCATTCCATGAACCCCTTCAAAGATATAATATATTTTTGAAAATGCATTAGAGCTAAACAATGACTCTTTAAATAAAAAAAACTTAAAATGACATGGTTACAAAATAGAGTATAATGTAGTTGACAAAGAAATTGCTTCCCTACCACAACATTTTAAGATAACAACTAAAATTACAAATAAAAGTATATCAGAACTTACATCACTAGAACATCTACTTTGATGATAAAAATAGGTGTATACAAATAGAACATACTTATTATTTCTTTCTTTAACAGAGCCTCCCATGTACTTTAAGCATACTAAATAGGCCTAATTAGTTCCAAAACTTCTTTTTCATAAGAGAGGGGGAACAAATACTTGAGGTATTCCAGGGGCCCATTGGAGTAATCTAATGCCATTTCTCAATTAAAAAGTCTCTGAAAATTTGAACTGAACAAAGCCAGTCAAACAAACTTAACCAAAAGATTATAACATAAACCTTTTGTAAAACAACACATATTTTATGCTAATAACCTTAGAAGACAGTAATTAAACTTAAAACTAGTTTCACATCAAGTAATCTGTCCAGACCACAGTATCCTGCTTAATTTATATAAGTGTTTAGTTTCTTTATGCCATCGAAGTATTACATCTTAGTTATGCCATCTAGAAGCAGAAAACACACCATAGGTAATACACAGACAGATACATATCCCATAAAGACCATACCAATAAAGACTGAACACATAAAGACTATACACATAATTTGATTTACTAATTTGGGTAGAGGAAGCACATGATGTTCTCATTTGCTTGTCTTTTTGCTTCTTCCTTCTACAAATTTTTTTCTGCAATTTTCCTAGTCATTTTTAACTCATTCAAAAATTAAAGCAATCTACTTTTAATTCAATTCCCTTAAAAATATATTACCATAATTTATATCTTTTATTATTGAAGACATATATTTTCCATAATTTAAACATAATTAATCAACATTCTTTAAATTGACAAATTCATGAATACATTGCATAAATCTTATCCTGTTTACCATACCTTTACCAAAACAATTCTGATTAGTCTAAAATGCAACCTAAGCCACTTCTTTAAAAAAAAAAACACAAAATTTAAATCATGGGCATGGACAATGGGGGGGATTGATTGTGATAACAGGGCTGGGGGGCAGGGCAGGGGAAATCAATGGGGGAAAAGGTGGGATAACTATCTGAACAACAATAAAAATAAATTTAAAAAATTAAAATTAAAATTAAAAAAAGCAAAGGCAAAATTTCGGGAAGGGACTAGGAGTAGCATTAGAATCTCATCTCCTTATTTTTCTCTCTAACTTCAGCTCAGCCTCTAACTTCCATACTTTTGCTTCAGCTGCTTTTTCCTTTTTCCCCACACAGGTCCTCTGTAAGGCCCATGTTGGGGGCATCCTCCCAATACTGTCCACCACCTGGGGATTATTCCCGCTATTTCCAGGATTCACCCCTGGCCTCCCCAACCCTGCATGTTATCACATTCAGTCTACCTGACGCGTATTTTCTGGAATATTCTGTTCACGATGCCAATTGTACTTCAGGAGCCCCCAAACAGAGATCTGCTTAAATATTCATGATATTCTGAAAAAAAAACACCCAGAAAACTGGCAGATGTGGACATGCCGTCTATTACTCACATTAGAGGGGAGTGCACTGATGGTGGCAGGTTCATGCAAGAGAGACTGCACCTCCTCTAGTCTGAAATGTTATAAAGGGTCCCAGACAAAGGCAGAATGGGTCCAGGTTGCATGATCCTATATGTGGCCTGGAATTGCATTACATCAGTGTACACGTACAGAAGGAAAAGTCCATCAAGCAGTCACAGGACAAGAAGCCGCTCCCAAAAGAAGATAAGGAAGGAGTTACAATCCATTCCCCTTAAAATACACATTCCTTCTGGCCAGGCATCCCCTAGCCAGCCTTGTTAGGAGTGGTAGGACAGCCATGTATTGGCCCCACATGCACTGTGAGCAAAGGCAACCTCATTGCAGGAAACTAGTTCAAATGTTTGACTAATTCCCAGAATATAAATGATTTGGTTTCAAATGTTTATTGCTTATCCTAGAATATCCTTTGAACCTTGATGCAGAGTACAAATGTCATACTCAATTCTAAATTTATAAATTTAACTCTCCTCTATAACATAGATAAAATAAAATACAAAATGCTTTTGTGCCAGGTTCTGTGCCAAATTATCTATTTATTTTTTAAAGGTCAAACTCAATATATACCACCAATTAAAAGATGAACATATATGTTACATCCATTAATCAAAATTATTTATAGATTTATAACAAAAACAATCCATGTTTCAATTAAAAAATGTAACCATGCTTCATGTAAATGTTAAAAAACTGTTTTAATTATTCTTGTCTCAAGTTGACTTGAAATTTTGAACTAAAATAGGTCTGGCAGTCTCTTTCATCAAGGTCTTAAAGTCTTAGAAATATTTAAAGTTTGACTTCATCACCTGAGTTGATGAAATACCCTTTCTGTTTTCTACAAAAAGCTTCAACAATATTTGTATTATTAAAGTGGCTCCAAAAGAATGTTTCTAATATTCAATAATTCTATAAAATAAATCTAGCAAATTATTAACAACTGATAAATGTAGGTAAAAGCTATACTTTTAAAATTTTTGTATTTTAAAACTTTCAAAATAAAAGTTAAGAAAACACAAGCCCTGGCTGGTGTAGCTCAGTGGACTGAGCTCTGGCCTGCTAGCCAAAGGATTGTGGTTCGATTCTCACTCAGAGCACATGCCTGGGTTGCAGGCCAGTTCCGAATAGGGGATGCATGAGAGGCAACCATACATTGATATTTCTCTCTCTCTCTTCTTCCCTTCCCCTCTGAAGATAAATAAATAGAATCTTAGAAAAAAACTTTAAAAATTTTTAAAAAGTTAAGAAAACACGTAAAAATGAAAGTTTTAAAGAACCATAAAAATTTCAATGCATATTAAATAATTAAAAAGTTAATGCACAAATAAACAAAATATGAATAATTTGGCAAAATGTAGATGAAATTTACTTTAAAATGTATGAATTTACAATCTAAAATAATTTGGTAATATGCATTTCAAATTTTATTAAGCTACAATTTTTACTCTTTTTAAATGTATTTAATATCCCTCAGCTTCTGCAGTCATTCCTTCACAGATATTTATTGAGAACCTACACTGTGGCTTGTAATTGTCTAGATGCTATGTGAAGTAGAATGATCTATAGGACACGGCCTGTGCCCTCAAGGAATTTACAAGCTAGAAGTAATATCATATTCTGCAAAAATCTTTGATAGTGTAAAAAGAAAATATAACCTTATAGAAGAAAGCAAGCAAATCTACTCCAGAAGTCCATTTTGTAATATTACTACACTTGATTCTTCAGTTGATTTCTTTCTTTAAAGGAAGAAGAGATTCCTATCATTGCCTCTTCATTCTCTTTGTCCTTTTCTTTCTCTGCTTTTTCCTCCTTCTCCATTTCTCTCTTCCTTTTTCTTTATTGTTCACATTATCATATTTTCATTCTTATTTATTTTTTAACTAGTAACGTCATTTATTATCATTATCAAGTAATATGTACTGTACATAATTGCATGTGCTATACATTTATGTACAAGGGACACTATAGCAGGTTTGTTTACACAAGCATCATCACAAATATATGAGTAATACATTATGCTATGACATTAAGACAGTTATAATGTCACTAAGTGACAGAAATTTTTCAGTATTATTATAATCTTAGGGACCAGGGTCATAAATGTGGTTGGTAATTGACTGAAATGTGCTTGCAAACAGTTCTTTATCCTTAAAGTTACTTATTGCTTTTATGCTTTTAAATGGTAGGGAGGACAGAATTACAAGCTGTAATTGACCTAGAAATATTAAAAACGATTCTTAAATAAAGCAATAAAAACACCATTGGCTTCACATGATCAATACTCTTTGCATTAACTAGTGTTTTATTACTTGATCCAATAAGACATTAAATGTCTTTTAAAATCCTGTAACAGAGAGCTTCCTGTGTGAAAAGAGTGCTTCCTTTATGGTTCTCATCTCTAGTTCTCCTGTGTCCCTGTCACTTGTTTATTTATTTATTTTTTAAAAATATATTTTATTGATTATACCATTACAGTTGTTCTGTTCCCCCCTTCATTCCCCTCCACCCGCACACTCCCTCCCTCAACATTCTCCCCCCCTTAGTTTATAACCATTTGTCTCAAGTTCTTTAGATTCTATATTTCCCCCACTATTCTTGCCCCCCTTAGCTATTTTCTACCTACCATCTATGCTATTTTCTGTGCCTTCTCCCCACTTCTCCTCCTCCCACCCCCCTGTTTCTAACCCTCCTTGTGTTCTTCATTTCTCTGGTTCCACTCCTGATCTAGCTGTCCTCTTGGTTTGCTTTTGTTTTAGGTGTGGTTGTTAATAACTGTGAGTTTGCTGTCCTTTCACTCTTAATATTTTTCATCATCTCCTTCTTATATAAGTCCCTTTAGCATTTCATATAATAAGGGCTTGGTGCTGATGAACTCCTTGAACTTGACCTTATCTGAGAAGCACTTTATCTGTCCTTCCATTCTAAGTGAAAGCTTTGCTGGATAAAGCAATCTTGGATGTAGGTCTTTGGATTTCATGACTTGGAATACTTCTTTCCAGCCCCTTCTTGCCTGGAAGGTCTCTTTTGAGAAATCCGCTGACAGTCTGATGGGTACTCCTTTGTAGGTGACCATCCCCTTATCCCTTGCTGCTTCTAGGATTCTCTCCTTCATTTTAATCTTGGCTAATGTAATTATGATGTGCCTTGGTGTGTTCCTTCTTGGGTCCAACTTCTTTGGCACTCTCTGAGCTTCCTGGATTTCCTGGAAGTCTATTTCCTTTGCCAAACTGGGGAAGTTCTCCTTTATTATTTGTTCAAATACGTTTTCCACTTGTGGCTGTTTCCTTCCCCCTTCTGGTACCCCTATAATCCGGATGTTGGAACGTTTAAAGATGTCCTGGAGGTTCCTAAGCCTCTCCTCATTTGTTTGAATTCTCATTTCTTCATTCCTTTCTGGTTGGATGTTTTGTTCTTCCTTCTGGTCCGTTCCATTAATTTGAGTCCCAGTTTCCTTTCCATCGCTATTGGTTTCCTGGACATCTCCCTTCATTTCAATTAGTTTAGCTTTCATATGTTCCTCCAATTTGTGACTGTACTCTACCAATTCTGTGAGCATCCTGATAAACAGTGTCTCGAATTGTGCTTCTGAGAGGCTGGCAATTTCTCGGTCACTTAGAGTTATTGGCTCTGGGACTTTGAGTTCTTCTTGAGCCATCCTTTGGGTTGTTCATGCCTATTAAGTAGCAGGATGGGAGCCCTAGGTTTTCACCAGAGCAGGGCAACTAAGTCGCTGGGTTGTGACACTGTATGTGGGGGCGGGGTCAAAGAGGAGCAATGGCGTCTGGTCTGCTGTCTCCTGCTGTGGCCCCCACAGGTGCGGCAGCTGCCACCGTCACCGGGGCCTGCGCATTTCGTCCCACTGCATGCGAGTGTGCCACCGCCATCAACCCTCCACCACTGGGTTTGCCCCCTGGGGCCAGCGTGGTCCGTCTCACTGTGCGTGAATGTGCGACCTCGGTCAGTCTGCCCCACACCCTGACTGGGTCTGGGCCACTTGCGCGCCTAGGTCTGAGGATCTTTTCTGCCTGACCCTGCTCCACTGCTGGCTCCGCCCCTCTTAACGGCCCCATGGAATGGTTAGTGGTTGTGGGACTTCCGTATAATTCAATTTTCTGTTTTTTGGCTGTCTCTTTGTTCCCCAAACCTTTGTTTTATTCAAACTTGGTTGTAGGAGAAGGCACAGTGTTTCCACCTATGCCTCCATCTTGGCGGAACCCTGTCACTTGTTTTTATGAGGATACTGCATAAAATCCTCAGAAACATAGGTGGAGAGATGTGAATTTTGCTTATTAGCAACAATTATCATAGAGTATTATTCCTTTCTGCCTTTTTTTCACTTCTCTGGGTCCTTTGTGGTTGTAAAAGAAATGAAGCGATCTAATTAATATCTGTGTTTGTATTTAACTACAGAAAAGTGCTCACTTTTATGACAACAAAATGAGGGAGTTGTCTGTGAACAACAGCAACAACAGGCATGGTGAGGGGTTTATTCTAATTAAATATTCAAAGCTGAGGTATTTTTTAAGGGAGTAAGGGTGAAAACAACAATGAGAAGTAAAGAGCATTTGTACTCTACCTCCTAACAAAGCTTGGAGATTTTTCTGTGTCAAGTAGATCTCCTTTCTTAATCTGCTGCAACCTATTTCATAATGTGATTGGGTCAAAATTTATTTAGCTTTTCCTACAGCTAATGGATGTTAAGTAAGGACATTATACAGAGTTTGCTTTTCCCTACAAAGGAGAAAAAGTAAAGCTTCTCTGTATTTTGCCTTGTGGTTGAAGATCACAGATGTCAGAACTCAAAGGGACATGAGACATCCCCTTTCTCCTCAAACTTCTATATCTTTTCTCCTATCTTTATTCACAGTTGATGACTTTGTTTTCTATTTTCTTGACAAAATAGAAGTAATCAGAAAAGATAATCCACGAGTTCCCATTTCCACATTAGACATCTACCTGCAACTTCTGTAATTATATTTGGCTTTCTATTCAGTAATTATGGATGAGCCATTTGTGCTACTAGCTAAGGATAATGTTTCCTCATACACAGTAGACTTTACTCTCCTCGCATTCTCAAAGACAGGGCGAGAACGATTCTCCTTTCACCCTTCTGCACCTCAATTTTTCTCTCTCTAATGGGTCATTCTCATTAGCATACAGTCATGTTATTTCTCCCATCTTAAAAAGAACACTCTTGACTCAACTCCGTCTTGTAGATACTGCCCTAATTCTTCACTTCTCTCTGCAGTAAAATTTCTCAAAAATGTTTATACTCATGGACTCAAATTATTCATCTCTCATTCTATTTTGAGATTCATTCACTCAGGCTTTTGTTCCTACTACTCACCAAAAAATGGTCTTATCAAGGTAATAGACATGTGAATTCTACAACTGGCTTTTTTTTTTTACTTATAATCAGCACGTGATGCAGCAGTTGATTATTTATTCCTACCTTGACACATTTCCTCCACCTAGCTTCTAGGTACCACTTGTAATGATATCTCCTCTTTCATTTTTGATATTGGCAATATGTGTCCTTTTTCTTTTTCACTGATCAATCTAAACAAAGTTTATCAATTTTATTGATCTTCTCAATGAAACAGCTTTTGATGTATTAATTTTCTCTATTGTTTCTCTATTTTCTATTTCATTAGTTGCTACTCTGTTTTTTAAAATTTTTCCTTTCTTATAGATACTTTTGTGTTTTCTAATTTTCTTAAGGGACAAGGTGAGGTCATTGACTTCAGACCATTTTTTAAAAATACAGGCCTGTAGTGCTATAGATTTCCTTTAAAGTACTCCCTTAAGTGGCATACCATACTCCTAATTTGTTGTGTTTTCATTTTAATTCAGTGTAAAATACTTTCTAATTTTTCTCTTGGTTTTTTCTTTGACCCGTGGATTATCTAGAAGTGTTTTTTTGTTGTTGTTGTTCATTTTGTTCACAAATATTTTGGAATTTTTTAAATATATTTTATTGATTATACCATTACAGTTGTTCTATTCCCCCCCTTCATTCCCCTCCACCCGCACCCTCCCTCCCCCACCATTCTCCCCCCCCCCTTAGTTTATAACCACGTGTCTCAAGTTCTTTGGATTCTATATTTCCCCCACTATTCTCGCCCTCCCCCTATCTATTTTCTAACTACCATCTATGCTATTTTCTGTGCCTTCTCCCCACTTCTCCCCCTCCCACCCCCCTGTTTCTAACCCTCCATGTGTTCTTCATTTCTATGGTTCCACTCCTCATCTAGCTGTCCTCTTGGTTTGCTTTTGTTTTAGGTGTGGTTGTTAATAACTGTGAGTTTGCTGTCCTTTCACTCTTAATATTTTTCATCTTCTTTTCTTATATAAGTCCCTTTAGCATTTCATATAATAAGGGCTTGGTGCTGATGAACTCCTTGAACTTGACCTTATCTGAGAAGCACTTTATCTGTCCTTCCATTCTAAATGAAAGTTTTGCTGGATAAAGCAATTTTGGATGTAGGTCTTTGGATTTCATGACTTGGAATACTTCTTTCCAGCCCCTTCTTGCCTGTAAGGTCTCTTTTGAGAAATCCGCTGACAGTCTGATGGGTACTCCTTTGTAGGTGACTGTCCCCTTATCCCTTGATGCTTCTAGGATTCTCTCCTTCATTTTGGTCTTGGCCAATGTAATTATGATGTGCCTTGGTGTGTTCCTTCTTGGGTCCAACTTCTTTGGCACTCTCTGAGCTTCCTGGATTTCCTGGAAGTCTATTTCCTTTGCCAGACTGGGGAAGTTCTCCTTTATTATTTGTTCAAATAAGTTTTCCACTCGTGGCTGTTTCTTTCCCCCTTCTGGTACCCCTATAATCCGGATGTTGGAACGTTTAAAGATGTCCTGGAGGTTCCTAAGCCTCTCCTCATTTTTTTGAATTCTCATTTCTTCATTCCTTTCTGGTGGGATGTTTTGTTCTTCCTTCTGGTCCATTCCATTGATTTGAGTCCCAGTTTCCTTTCCATCACTATTGGTTTCCTGTGCATCTCCCTTCATTTCAATTAGTTTAGCCTTCATATGTTCCTCTAATTTGTGACTATGTTCCTCTAATTTGTGACTATAATCATCCAGTTCTGTTAGCATCCTGATAAATAGTATCTTGAATTATGCTTCTGAGAGGCTTGCAATTTCTCAGTTGCTGAGATGTATTAGCTCTGGGACTTTGAGTTCTTCTTGCATCATCTTTTGGTCTGTTCGTGCCTGTTCCATAGCAAGATCAGAGCCCTAAAGTGTTCACTAGAACAGAGCAACTAAGTCGCTGGGTTGTGAGGTTGTATGTGGGGGCGGGGTCAAAGAGGGACAATGGCTCTCACTGGTATTGCAGGGCAACTAAGTCGCTGGGTTGTGACGCTATATGTGGGGGCGGGGTCAAAGAGGGACTATGGCGTCCTGTCCTCTGCCTGCCGCCACGGCCCTCACCAGTGCCGCAGTTGCTGCCGTCACCGGGCCCATGCGTTTCGTCCCACTGCAAGCGAGTGTGCCACCGCCGTCAGCCCTCGCCCCCTGGGGCCTGCGTGGTCTGTCTCACTGTGCGCGAATATGCGCCCACGGTCTGCCCCACACCCCAACTGGTTCCCATCTGCCTGCGCGCCTGGGTCGGGGGCCCTGTCCTGCCCGACCCTGCTGGCTCCGCCCCTCTTACCATCCCCGTTGAACGGTTAGATGTAGTCGGACTTCTGTATAATTCAATTTTATGTCCTTTGGTTGTGTCTTTGTTTCTCCAAACCTTTGTTGTATTCAAACTTGGTTGTGGGAGAAGGCACAGTGTTTCCACCTATGCCTCCATCTTGGCGGAAGTCCTGGAATTTTCCAGTTAGCTTTCTCTTATGTATTTCCATTTTAATTCCATTGACTCAGAAAACTATTTTATTTGATTACTTTAAAATTTATGAACACTTGTTTTGTAGCCAAAAATATGTTGTGTCTTAATAAATGCTCCACGTGCACATGAAAAGAATGTGTATTCTGCTGTTATGTGGAGTATAATATAAATGACAATTAGGTCGAGGCAGTTTATAATGTTTTTCCAAACTAATATATCTTGCTTGTTTTTTGCTTACTTGTTATATCATTCAGAGAGAATTACTGACATATTTAGTCATAATTATCCATTTGTCTATTTCTTCTTGCAATTTTACCCTTTTCCAACTTTCTCCTCCAAATTCTTTGAAAAGTTATATTGACTATTCTTATTCTTTTATTCTCACATAAGAATTTTATTTATTTTATTTTTTAAAGATTTTATTTCTTTATTTTTAGAGAGAGAGGGAGAGAAGGAGAGTGGGAGAGAAACATCAATATGTGGTTGCCTCTCACACAGTCCTACTGTGGACCTGGCCCGAAACCCAGGCACACGACCTGACTGGGAATCCAACTGATGACCCTTTGGTTCCCAGGCCTGCACTCAATTTACTGAGCTACACTAGCCAGGGCATTCTTTCATAAGAATTTTAGATTAACTTGTTAAGTTCTATGAAAAACTCATATTTATAACTCATTTAAATTATAGACTAGTTAGGAGAAATATTTTGTATCTTTTGTGAAAAAAAATCCTGCCTGAGGATATGTTTATTGATTTTAAACTGGTGAGAACAGATACTACACTTGATCTTAGCCAAAAGGCCAAGAAATGATTGTTTATCCATTTTAGAGAGAGAAAAGCATTAATATGAGAAAGAAACATCAGTCAGTTACCTCCCCTATGCACCATGACCGGGGATCAAATGTGCAACCCAGGTATGTGCCCTGACTGAGGATCGAACCCACAATCTGTTGGTGTATGGATAATGCTCCAACCAACTGAGCCACCTGCCTAGGGTAAGAATTTATATATTTATGACATTGTGTCTTCTCATCCAAGAATATAGTACAGTAAGTCCTCACTTAATATCATCATCAATAGGTTCTTGGAAATTGCAAAACCACATATAATGAAACAATTTCACCATTGGCTAATTGATATAAACAAGAGTTAAGTTCCTATGGAATATTTCTGGTCACAAAAAGTATCACCGAATTTCTAAATAAATAAAAACATCACCCAGCCCTGGCTGGTGTAACTCAGTGGATTGAGAATGGGCCTGCAAACCAAACAACCACAGTTCAATTCCCAGTCAGGGCACATGCCTGGGTTGCAGGCCAGTTCCCAGCAGGGGAAGCACAAGAGGCAACTATACATTGATGTTTCTCTCCCTCTCTCCTTCCCTTCCCCTCTAAAGATAAATAAAATCTTTAAAAAAAGAAAAAACATCACCCAAACACTTCTAATATTAAACATTGAAATGAATGTGAACTATATACACATTTAAGAAAATAAAAACAAGCATGCTTTCAACTTTTTTATTCTTGTTCAGGGTCTTGGGTGGCAGAAGCTTATCCTGGCAAGGTGGGAACCCACTATGGTCAGGAACCCCTTCCCTGGAAATGTGCATTCACACAACCCCATATTCACTCAGACTAGGACAGTGTAGACATGCAGTTCACCTCACATGCATACCTTTGGGAAGTGGGAGGAAACAGAGGACCTGGAGAAAACCCATGCAGACATGGAGAACATCCAAACTCCACACAGATAGTAACCTTGGGCAGGAATCAATTTTTTTCTCATCAAAGTTATAAAAAAAGGATATTAAAAAAAAAAAAACATTTCTTGCCCTGGCTGGTGTAGCTCAATGGATTGAGCGTGGGCCTGTGAGCCAGAAGATCGCGGTTCGATTCCCAGTCAGGGCACATGCCTGGGTTGCAGGCCAGTTCCCCACAGGGGCCAGTTCCCTACAGGGGCCAGTTCCCTGCAGGGGATGCACGAGAAGCAACCATACCTTGATGTTTCCTTCCTCTCCCCTTCCCTTCCCCTCTAAAGATAAATAAATAAAATATTAAAAAAAACATTTCTTGAGGAACTGCTGTATGTTGCTCCATTTATTTAGGTCCTTAATTTCCTTTTACATAACTTTTGTTAGTTTTTTCTATAAAGGCTCAGAAAAGGAAATCCATTCATCAAAACATATTGAGTTTCCATTTTGCATCAGGCAGTGTTCTAGGCACTAAGAACCCACTGACAAGTAAACAAAAGTAGACATGTTCTTTATCCTCTTGGAGCATTATATTTGGGAATGTTCTGGACAAGCACACAATAAAGAAGAAACAAGTAATTAAATGAAATTTTTCAAAGAGTAACATGTTCTCTGAATAAAATGAATAGGGTATTGTAATGAAGAATGTTGGAGGAAGAATTCATTACATTTAAGTAGTCAGGAGAGCCTCTCTGAGGAGGTAGCATTTGAGTAGAGATTTAAATGACAAGAAGAGAGAAGCCAGAAGAAATCCAAGGGAAAGAAATGTGCAGACAGAGACTACATAAGGCATAAAAGACCTGTTGAAGAAATATAATAATGACAATACTCTTAATAATGATAGGTATGTTGTTTGTATTGTACAGGGGTTATTTTTAAAACCTTATTTTTATTATATAGTTATTAATGCACACCAAATATCTCTATGAAGCAGGTACTATTATGGACCCTTTTAAATTTTTTAAATTTATTTGTTTTTAGAGGGGAAGGGAAGGGAGAGAAACATCAATGTACGGTTGCCTCTCATGTGTCCCCTGCCAGGAACTGGCCTGCAACCCAGGTATGTGCCCTGACTGGGAATCAAACCATGATTCTTTGGTTCTTAGGCCCACACTCAATCCACTGAGCTACACCAGCCAGGGCTATGGACCCTTTTTTATTTTTTATTTATTTTTATTTTTTTAAATATATTTTATTGATTATACCATTACAGTTGTACTATTCCCCCCTTCATTCCCCTCCACCCGCAAACTCCCTCCCCCAACATTCTCCCCGCCTTAGTTTATAACCATGTGTCTCAAGTTCTTTAGGTTCTATATTTCCCCCACTATTCTCACCCTCCCCCCTATCTATTTTCTACCTACCATCTATGCTATTTTCTGTGCCTTCTCCCCACTTCTCCCCCTCCCACCCCCCTGTTTCTAACCCTCCATGTGTTCTTCATTTCTATGGTTCCACTCCTCATCTAGCTGTCCTCTTGGTTTGCTTTTGTTTTAGGTGTGGTTGTTAATAACTGTGAGTTTGCTGTCCTTTCACTCTTAATATTTTTCATCATCTCCTTCTTATATAAGTCCCTTTAGCATTTCATATAATAAGGGCTTGGTGCTGATGAACTCCTTGAACTTGACCTTATCTGAGAAGCACTTTATCTGTCCTTCCATTCTAAATGAAAGTTTTGCTGGATAAAGCAATCTTGGATGTAGGTCTTTGGATTTCATGACTTGGAATACTTCTTTCCAGCCCCTTCTTGCCTGGAAGGTCTCTTTTGAGAAATCCGCTGACAGTCTGATGGGTACTCCTTTGTAGGTGACCATCCCCTTATCCCTTGCTGCTTCTAGGATTCTCTCCTTCATTTTAATCTTGGCTAATGTAATTATGATGTGCCTTGGTGTGTTCCTTCTTGGGTCCAACTTCTTTGGCACTCTCTGAGCTTCCTGGATTTCCTGGAAGTCTATTTCCTTTGCCAGACTGGGGAAGTTCTCCTTTATTATTTGTTCAAATACGTTTTCCACTTGTGGCTGTTTCCTTCCCCCTTCTGGTACCCCTATAATCCGGATGTTGGAACGTTTAAAGATGTCCTGGAGGTTCCTAAGCCTCTCCTCATTTGTTTGAATTCTCATTTCTTCATTCCTTTCTGGTTGGATGTTTCGTTCTTCCTTCTGGTCCGTTCCATTGATTTGAGTCCCAGTTTCCTTTTGGTTTCCTGGACATCTCCCTTCATTTCAATTAGTTTAGCTTTCATATGTTCCTCCAATTTGTGACTGTACTCTACCAATTCTGTGAGCATCCTGATAAACAGTGTCTTGAATTGTGCTTCTGAGAGGCTGGCAATTTCTCGGTCACTTAGAGTTATTGGCTCTGGGACTTTGAGTTCTTCTTGAGCCATCCTTTGGGCTGTTCATGCCTATTAAGTAGCAGGATCAGAGCCCTAGGTTTTCACCAGAGCAGGGCAACTAAGTCGCTGGGTTGTGAGGTTGTATGTGGGGGCGGGGTCAAAGAGGGACAATGGCTTCCCTCCGGCGCCCGCCGCCGCGACCCCCACCAGCACTGCAGCCACCACCGTCACCAGGGCCACGCGCCCTGCTCCTCGGCACGCGAGTGTGCCACCACTGTCAGCCCTCCACCACTGGGTTTGCCCCCTGGGGCCTGTGTGGTCCGTCTCACTGTGCGCGAATGTGCGACCTTGGTCAGTCTGTTCCACACCCTGACTAGTTCTGGGCTGCCTGCACTCCTAGGTCTGCCCTGCCTGACCCAGCTCTGCTGCTGGCTCCACCTCTTACCGTCCTCATTGAACGGTTCGTAGCTGTCGGACTTCCGTATAATTCGGTTTTCTGGCCTCTGGGTGTGTGTTAGTTCTACGAAACTTTTGTTGTATCCAAACTTGGTTGTGGGAGAAGGCACAGTGTTTCCACCTATGCCTCCATCTTGGCGGAAGTCCTGGACCCTTTTTTAAAATAAGAAAAGGATCCCTGGCTGGTGTGACTCTTAGTTGCATGTTATCCTTAAAACTGAAAGGTCACTGGTTCAAGCCCCAATCAGGGCACATACCTGGGCTGCAGACCAGGTCCCCAGTTGGGGGCTTGGGAGAAGCAACCAATGGATGTTTCTCTCCCACATCGATGTTTCTCTTCCTCCCTCCCCCTCTCTCTAAAAATAAATAAACACATTTTTTAAAAGATAAGAAAAGGAAATAGAAAAATAATATGAGTTGCTGAATTTCATACAGCTACTAAGTATAAGACTTTAAACCCAGGGAGCCTGGCTTTTAAGCCCACCCTCTTAATCATAAATCAGTGTGGCTGAATTGTATGGTATAAATTATCTGAATTCTGTGGTAGCCCTTGAGGTTAGAAAGGAAGTGTTTTAATAAGGCCTCTCCCAGGTGATGCAGATACTTCAGAGACTACATGCAAAACAAATATATACACTTTACATAATATACTCAGAGAGGTCACTAAACAAGCACACAACAATAAACAGGAACAACAACAAATTCTGGGAGTAGAGAGAACCTAATTTTCAGAATTGCCACATTATATGCTTTAAAATACCAAGTTTGCCACAGAAAAATATCAAACATACAGAAAAAAATGTCATCTATATGTAGGAAAAAAGTGATGAATAGAAATGTTTTTGAGGAAGTTCTGATGTAGAGTTTACTAGACAATGAATTAAAATCAGGTATTTTAAATATATTTAAGAACTAAATGAAGCCATGTCTAAAGAACTAAAGGAAACTATGAGAAGGATGTCTCATGAAATATTGATAAAGGAGCATAAATTACATATAGAAAAAAGAATCAAATGGAAACTTGAGAGATGAAGAATATAATAACTGAGATAAAATGGTCACCAGAGGAGCTCATCAGCAAATGTAATTAGAGAGAAGAACCAAAGAACTTAAATCAATTGAAATTATCCAATTTGACTCATAGAAATAAAAAAATGAAGGAAAATTAACAGAGCTACAAAGAACACTTAAAACTCAACAATAAGTAAACAAAGAATCCAATTAAAAATGGATAAAAGGTCTGAATAGACACCTCACCAAAGAAAATATACAGATGCTAAAGAATCATCTGAAAAGATTTAGAGAATTGAGTCATTAGAAAATTACAAATTAAAACAACAATGAGATACCATTATATACCTATCAGAGTGGCCAAAATCCAGAATGCTGACAACACAAAATGTTGATGAGGATGTGAAGCAAACAGGAACATTCATTCATTGCTGGTGGGAATGTAAATGGTACAGCCATTTTGGAAAACAGTCTGGTTGTTTCTTACAAAACTAAATATTCTTTTACTATGTGATATAGCAATCACACTCCTTGCTATATACCCGAAGGAATTTAAAACTTATGTCCACACAAAATCCTGCATATAGGTGTTTATATAATCTTTATTTATCATTACCAAACCTTGGAAGCAACCAAGTATCATTCAGTAAATGAATAGTTAAATAACTGTGGTACATCCACACAATGGAGTATCATTCAGTGCTAAAAAATGAGCCATCAAGACATGAAAAGGCATTGAAAAACATTGATGCATAATACTAAGTGAAAGAAGCCAACCTGAAGAGGCTACATACTATATGATTTTGACTATTTGACATCCTAAAAAGAGGCAAAACTGTGGAGACAGTAAAAAAATCAGTGGTTGCCAGGGGTTAGGTGGGAGAGAGTGAGGAGTAAATTGACAAAGCATAGAGGTTTTTTTAGGGTAGTGAAAATATTCTGTATGATACTATAATGATGGATATATGTCAAAACCAATAGAACATATAAGAGTTGAATCTAACACAAATTATGGACTTTGGACAATAATGATATTTAATTTTAAGTTTATCAATTATAACAAATGTACAAGTCTGGCAACAATAAAATTTAGGGTAAATGAAACAGAGGACAGAAAAACAGTAGAGAAAAGTAATAAAGCTGAGGGTATTTTTTTAAAACATAAACAAAATTGACAGATCTTTAGTTATATTGACAAAGGAAAAAGATACTAGTATCACATTTCTAAAATCATGAATGAAAAAGGATACACTACTGACTTTACAAAATAAAAGTGAATTATAAGGAAATATTATGAATAGTTGGATGCCAGTGCACTAGATAACCTACTATGTGACCCAGAAATTTCACTCCCAGTTATATAGTATGAGAATATAAACAGAAATGTAAATAGCCCAAAGGTCAGTCTAACTGTTGAATGAATAGATAAAATGTGATATATACATATAATGAAACATTATTCAGCCATAAAAAGAATGAAGTACAGATACATTCTACACATGGATCTGCTTTGTAAATATTATGCTAAGTGAAAGCAACCAGACAGAAAAGGTCACAAATTGCATGTTTTTATTGATACGAACTCTCTAGAGGCAAATCCATAGAGAGAAAGGAGATTAGTGGTTTCAGGGAGCTAGAAGTAGGAAGCAATGGAAAGAGACTGCTAAAGGAATGGTGTTTCTTTTGGGGGATGATTTAAATGCTCTGGAATTAGTGATGATAATGGCACAAGAAATAATACCAGTAACAAAGTAATAGTGTATGGCTATTTCTCTGTTAATACACTATAAACCACAGAATTGTATACTTTGAAAGGGTGAACTTTATGGTATATAAATTAATTCTCAAAAAATTATACAGAAATATATAAAGCCAGGCTGCCTGATTTTAAATTTTGGCTATTGACATAACCATTTACCTTAGCTAGGTTATGATTTAGCAACCATGGATGGTTTTAGCAACCATTCAATAACTTGGTCCCAATTCTTTATTATACTAATAGTGTTATTAAATATTCATACTCTTTTCATTGCATTATGGTGAGTGGATTATACTTTTGAACCTCCTGACTTTGAGATTGGCCATATGACTTGCTTTATCCAATAGGATGCTAGAGGACCTAATGCCAGTAGAATGTTTAAAATATGCTTGGACATCGCTTCTCGGCCTTTTGGCTAAGATCAAGTGTAGTATCTGTTCTTATCAGTTTAAAATATGCTTGGACAGTTGAGTTTGCCCTCTTACAATTGTGCCATTGCATGAGAAGAACATGTCACTGATAGTTAATGGCTCTCCACCCTGGGTCCTAGAAAGAGACACATGGAGCAGGGCTGCCCCATTGACCTGCCAACTTGAAAGCAAGAAATAAATGTTTATTACTAAATGCCAATGAGATCTTGTGGTTGTTTGTTACACTGCTAAACACATGAACAAAAAACCCAAGGATTTTGGTAGCTTACAATCACAATGGTTTAATTCTCAGTCATGTTATGTGCACCCTCTGGGTCAGCTTCGTTCTTCTCCAACAGTCTTCATTATCAGAACCAATATGAGGGAACGGCTCCTCTCTCAAACACAGTTGGTCTCATGGGATAAAGGGAAAAGAAGAACATGGTTAACTCAAAGATGACTTCAACACTTTCATTCAGAATATTTTACCTCTGTTCATATGTCATAGGACAAAGCAAGTGACTTGGTGAAAGTAAATGTAAGTGGTGAGGTGCAAAGTCAACAAAAGTAACATGGCCAAGGTTAATGTAAATTAGAAGTAGAACCTAATATTTTAAACACAATTATAATCCTCAACAGTGACCTGGAGCATGTTATTTGATGTCTTTGTGCCTTGGTTCTCTCATATCTAAAATAGGAATAATAACAGAACCTACCTAACAGGGTTGTTATAAAGATTACAAGACTTATTTTGGTAGAACACTTAAAATAGTATCTGGCTAGAGAGCAAACAGTAAATGCTAGAAAAGTTTGTTAAATAGAATAAATAAAATACAGCCTATATAATTTCTTGTTGCTGTAGTAAAAAAAATCACATTCAGCTCTCTGTCATTACATGTCTAGAAAGAAATATAATTTATTTATAATAATTAAAAATCAAGGCATTTTATTTTTTAAATCTTTAATTTCAAAATTAAGCCTGAAAGAGCTATATCACTGTTTAAACTCCTTTAAAAATCTTCCTATTGTGGGCTTGCAGTCAGATTACTTCTTTCTGGAAAGAGGAGAACAGTTTCTGTGTGGTAGGAATAGGACAGCAGGTGGTGGTAGCATAAAACAGAAGAGCTTCATGGATGTAAAAGGATGGCAGCCAAAAGGTTCATAAAGCTGTTCACAGCTGTGATGGAAAGAGTATCGCAGGAACCCAGGTGTATAAGCTGCTGTCTGAGTTGCCACTACTCTCAGAATAAAAGGATTTCTATTTACTTCATGCTTTTTCCTTTTTCCTTCTATACTCCAAGTGCCAGTTGTATATTTTGATTGAAATACTCTGCTCACTCAGCAGGTCGATTAATCTCCTCCAGGAAGACTGAACACACACTTGGGATTTGTTAAAATCAGTGAATTTTTTCCCCTCAGTCACTGTTCTTCCTGAGGTAAAAAAGGCAATAAGTGATCTACACCTGAAAATAAAGCAGGAAAAAAAATGTAACTGAAGACAAATGCAGCCTTTTCAGCACCTCTTCCAATTTCTACTAAAATAACAACTAGTTGTGTGAAAATTGGGAAAGGAAGGGCCTGAATATTTTGACTTCTAGACCCTCCCCAGCAGAAAAGGGAACTTGATAGATGCCTATGATACTGCATTTCTCATTAAGTACTTTATACATCCTCTCTAAGGTCTTTAAGGTGCCTTCCAGTCCTGGAGATACTTTACTGGATATAAATATAATGTAAAGCTTCATTGTGAGGGGGTAGGAGTATCTGAACTCTTCTGTCTCTAATCCTTTATTCTCTACAATCTTAAATTAGAATGAGGTGATACATTTCTACCTTAGAGTGAATTGACTCATTTTCCAGCTTAGCCAGAAAGACATTCTATTTCCAAATGTCTGTAGACCAGATTCATATGCCATACACTTTACCGACCTCTCCAGGCCTGGGAGTTATAGTAAGGCTACAGTAACTACCATACTTGACATTCATTGAGCACTTTTACCATATGCCAAGCACATGCACTATTTCATTTCATATTCCCAATGAGTTAGGATTTCTCTATTTCAAAAATAAAGAAATTAAACCTCCAAAGCTAGTGTAATTTTTCAAAGTTAGGATATAGTAGTGATTGTGTAGCATACAGTAAAGATTGTATAGCATACAGTAGAGATTCTGAAATTAGATAGCCATGGCTTGAATTCTGATTTTGCTACTTACTACATGTTTTAACTTATTTAATTTATTTGCCCTTCCTGTCTCTCAGTTTTCTCAACTTTGAAACAAGATGATATCGATAGTAGTTATCTCTTAAGATTCTTGTGAGGATTAAATGAGTTAATTTAAAAAGTTAATTGTGTTTCACTGCCTGGCTTATTCCACTTAGCACAAATACTATATGAGCTCACCTATAAGTGGAACCTAATTAATAAAACAAACAAGCAAGCAAAATATAACCAGTGATATTGAAATAAAGAACAAACTGACAGTAACCAGGAGGGAGGGGGAGAATGGGGGGAAGAAGAGGAAGCATTACTGAAGCATTATTCACAATAGCCAAGATATAGAAACAACCTAAGTGCCCATCAATGGATGAATGGATAAAGATGTGATATATACCAGAATATTATTCAGCCATGAGAAAGAAGGACATCTTGCCATTTGTGACAACATAGATGGAATTTGAGGGCATTATGTTAAGTGAAATAAGTCAGACAGACAAAGATAAATACTGGGTGATATCATTTATATGTGGATTCTAAAATGCCCAAACTCATAGAAACTGAGATGAGAATGGTGATTACCAGGGGCTGTAGTGATTGACGAAGGATTAGAAGAGTTAGTCAAATGGAACAAGCTTTCAGTTATAAGTTCTGGAGATCTAATGTACAACATGATTATTATAATTAATTATTATATACTTGAAAATTGCTAAGGGACTTGATCTTAAATATTTTTATCACAAAAAATGGTAATTGTGTGCTATGATGCAAGTGTTGCTTAATGCTAAGGTGGTAATCATTTTGCAATATATAAACATATCAAGTCAACATGTTGTACACATTACACTTACATAATGTTATATGTCAATTGCATCTGAACAAGCCTAAAAATATAAAAAATAAAATTTACATGGAGCTGTTGCTTTATGGTTATGGTTTCTCCCTGGGGTTATCACCACTTTTGGAAATTGATAGTGGTGATGGTTGTACAACATGTGGATACAATCAAAGCCCCTGAGCTGTATAGTTAAATTTGGTTAAAATGGACAAATTTATGTTACATACATATATATTTAACCAAATTTAAAACATTTAAATACATAAATAATAGGGAGGTGTTAGCATGGTGACTATAGTTAATAATACTGTACTGCATATTTGAAAATTGCGGACAATAAATCTTAAAGTTCTCATCACAGAAAATAAATTCTGTAATTATGTATGGTGAAGGATGTCAATTAGATTTACTACGGTGATCATTTTACAATATATACAAGCATTAAGTCATTATGTTGTACATCTAAAACTAACAAAATAATGTCAATTATACTTCAGTAAAAGTTTGAAAAGGTATATATGGTATAATCATGCCATAGAATACCCTACAACAATGAAAAAGAATAAATAGCAGCTGTACTTATCAATATGGATAAATTTCACAAGCATATTATTGAGACACAGCAACTTACAAAGAAACATGCATAATTTCATTCATATAAAATTTAAACATAAGCAAGCATAAACCATGTTATTTAGGAACTCATCTACAGGTTCAAAAATATAAATAAAAGCAAGCTAATTATTACTACAGCAATCAGGAGAATGGTTAATTCTTGAAAGTGGCCAGGAATGGATTGAAGTATTTTTGGTGTGAGAGCAATATTCTGTTTCTTGATGAGGATGGTGATTGGATTTATATTTATTGTTTCAATGCAAGCTACCAGAAGCATTGGAAATGCAGAACATCAGGCTTTACCCTAGACTTGCATTTTAACAGGTCCCTAGGTGATCCCTGTGCATATTAAAATTTAAGAAGCATTGCCCTGTGAAGTTTACATATTTTATGCACTTTTTCTGAAGGTGCGATATACCTCAGAATTTTAAAGGTATTTTATTTATTTTTAAAAAGATTTTGTTTATTTATTTTTAGACAGGAGAAGGGAGGGAGAAAGAAAGGAAGAGAAACATCAATGTGTGGTTTCCTGTTATGCGCTCCCCCGCCCCACTTGGGACCTGGCCTGCAACCCAGGCATGGGCCCTAGACTGGGAATTGAACTGGTGACTCTGTGGTTCACAGGCTGGCACTCAATCCACTGGGAAACATCAGCCAGGGTTTTTTTTTTAATTTTTAAATTGTTTTTTTAAATATACTTTTTATTTAATTCTTGTTCACGTACAGGTTTCTGTCTTATATTCCCAACCCTGCCCGCCCCCCACCCCATGCTCCCCGCCTCCCTCCCCTTTCCACCCCCCACCGTTAGTTATTGTCCATGTGTCCTTTATACTTGTTCATGTGAGTCCATTCCCTTTTCCCCTATAATTCTCTCCCCTCTCCCCTCTGGACCCTGCAGCCTGTTCCATATATGAGTCTCACTGGTCGTATTTTGCTTGCATGGTTGGTTTGTTTAGAATCCTGTTAATAGTGAGATCATATGATATTTGTCTTTCACCGCCTGGCTTATTTCGCTCAGCATAATGCTTTCCAGTTCCATCCATGATGTTGCAAAGGGTAGTAGTTCCTTCTTCCTTTCTGCAGCATAGAATTCCATTGTGTAAATGTACCATAGTTTTGTGATCCAGTCATTAACCGATGGGCATCTAGGTTGCTTCCAATTTTTAAATTGTTGACACTATTATAGATGTCCCCCATTCCTCCTCACTTTACGCCCTCCATCCAGACCCTGCCCCCACCTCTACCATATTTTTGTCTGTGTCCATGGGCTATGCATATATGCATACTTGTATGTGTTCTTCGGCTAATCTCTTCCAGTTCTTCCCACCCCCTCCCCTCAGAGATCAACCCATCTGTTCAATGTGTCCATGCTTTGTCCATGCTCCTGTTTCTATTTTGTTCACCAGTTTATTGTATTCATTAGATTCCACACATGAGTGAGATCATATGATACTTGTCTTTCTCTGACTGGCTTATTTTGTTTAGCACAATAATCTCTAGGTCCATTCATGCTGTTGCAAAAGGTAAGCATCGTTTCTTTTTTATTATTGCATAGTATTCCATTGTGTAAATGTACAATACCTCTTTTATTTACTCAACTATTGATAGGCACCTGGGCTGTTTCCAGATCTTGACTATTGTAAATAACACTGCTATGAACATAGGGGTACATATATTCTTTCAAATTAGTGTTTTGGAATTCTTAAGATATATTCCCAGAAGTGGAGTCACTGGGTCAAACAGCAGTTCCATTTTTAGTTTTTTGAGGAAACTCTATAGTGTTTTCCACAGTGGCTGCATCAGACTGCATTCACACCAGCAATACACCTGGGTTCCTGTTTTGCTACATCCTCTCCAGCACTTGTTCAGGGAATTGTTTATACATTGATAGGAGGACAGAGGCAGGGTTACCAGAGTTTAGGTTCTCAGTTTCCTGGCAGCATCTGGAGCCTTCCATGGAACATGGCCATTGCTGGAGAAACTAAAAAACGTGGTGTATTTTTTTCACTTTCCATTAGGTTATCAATGGAGCAATTGTCTATCACTGTTAACATGAGTCATGCATACACAATAATTATAGTGCTAATAATGAGCATCTACATGTCAGATACATGCACATATCATTTCACTGACTCTTAAAGCAACCTCAATGTAAGCTCTATAATTGTCTTTCTTTTACAAATAAGGAATGTGAAATACAAAGTAGTCAAGTAGTAAATCTAGGATTCAAGAAGCTTCTGTTAATCTTCAAAGGCTGTATTCCAAAACCCAGCACTAAGATTAGTGACTCACTTGGCTGCTGCAGCAAGAAGGAGAGCTGTGGGCAGGAGGGTTCAAGAAGGGCTCAAGGAGGGCTGGTCAAGGAGGGCTCAGGCCTCCTTGAGCTCTAGTGGTGGTTTCCACGTGCCCCCTTCAGGCAGGCCTTCCAGAACATTCGTATGGTTTCCCTTATCCCCTGTAGGCTGTGTCTACAGCTCTCATATGTCTGCAAGGCATGTGGGGGCGGGTGTAGGGATATAGGTGGCCTGGCCTGCCTGCGAGCCTTGCCTACTGTGTGTACAGCCTGGGTTGAAAACACACACCCCAGAAAAGGAAATAGAAGTCTTGGAATTTCTCCTGTGTCGGTGTCACCCGAAATTCGGAGCCCTTCACTGCCCGCGCCTACCCTGGGGCTAGCGAGTCGCTCCCTGTTTGAAATGGGATTTTTTCAAAATCCCATTTCAGAATGTAACTGGGGCTACGCTCGTAAGGGACAGCAGGAGCGCAGCATGAAAGGCGAGGGCCTTGAGCATCTGGGGCTCTTCCCTCCTCAGAGCTCTACCTCGGCCCTCCCATATCCTGGGCGTGGCACACTGAATATGGGCTCCGGGTTACCAGTGCTGGGTAGTGTTACTCCTTAATTGACAAGAGATTTTGTGCTTTAGCTTCCTCCCATCCTTAATAACAAAAGACCAAAGAGCTGCAATTTTCTGATATTCCCCATCTCATTTTTTTCCTACATAAACTATTTTAATGTGAATCACAAATAACGAAAGGTATGAGGCATTTAAAGATGCTGTGAAAATTACCTCGAGTTTCTACTTAGTGCCATTGGTTAGCTGATAATCCATAGCATTGTTTTCTAAATGCAAAAATTATTTGTGGTGAAATGGTAATTAGAAGACATTGTTCTTGGGGAAAGCTGTAAGTGAAAAATGCTGTTGAAAACCAATAGCATAGGTGGTAACCTACTACAGGAAGCAATATTGTTTTTCTAGTAATTCATTATTCGTTACAGTTACTGTATAATAAAAGATGCATGGTATTAGGATTTAAAGTAAAATGAAATTTTCTTCAAGGTTACACATATAGCTGTTTGTTTTCTGTATTTGTGGATACCTATTAGTTTTAATTACAAGAATAATTTCCCTGAGTTCTTAAATTTACATTAGCCTTTAAAATATAGACAAAATATTTCTCATATAATTTAATCATTTGCACAAATGGCAGACAAGGGAGTTATTGGTTTGTATTGTAATTATTGTAGTTCATGCTTTGAGCTCATTTGTACAATCGCTAAATTAATAATTATCATTTATGTAAGCAGATTAGGTCATCTGCACTCATTTACAATTATAATTCAGAAATGATTAGATGTTCTTCAAATTTACCAATTTTTAATGCCTTTATTAAAATTTTACATTAAAGAATTTTCCAATTAAGGCTATTATCATAAGTAAATTTGGCTCACTACATATAATTACTGCCATGCTATTGCATATAAATTTTCAATTAATCCATCTCTTTTCCAAAGTGTATGGCAAAACAAGTTGATTGTCATAATGTTGGCAGCATTTGCTTAAAAGCTATCCTTGTTAAAATACACAAAGCCAAACCATTATGAGTAGTATAAAATAATTTATGAAATTATTCTATAAAACAGGTATCGCATCACGTATAACTTGAATGTTCCTTGCTCTTTACTGTGATGTTTGTGGGAAGAAATTTTTACTTACTTCCTTGATTTTTCAATACCATAGAGTGCCAATGTTTGAAATTTGTACATAGTTTAAAAGGCAGTGACTTGTTTCAAATTATAAATGTAATGAGTATTTATTACACAGCATTTGTAAAATACAGAAAGCATGAAGAAAGAAAAGAGGTCATATATAACTTTACCACCTAGAGATAATCTTTGTTGTCATTTGGTTTTTATGTTCCAAAACTTTTTGATGGATTTTTATCTATCTATCCATTTCCGTGTGTGCTATGCAGTAACAATTTTGGACTTGTATTATACATACTGTTCAGATTCTTAGTTTGTATGGCTCTGATGAAAAGAATGTTTCCTCCCATTTTGTCTTTATCACAGAAATGACTTTTGTATTTATTATAAAAGTCTTATGTTTTGAAGAACAAAGGTCCTTGCAAGCAAAGATAATTGAATCACAACTCACACTACTGGCTGTGTGTCCTCAGACAGATTACTTAACCACTCAGTACCTCAGTCTCTTCATTAGTAAAGTGGGGATAATGATAGTGTACATACTTCGGAGCATTGTTCTGAGGATCAAAGGGATTAATTTAAGATGAAGTTCATAGAACAGTGCCTGACACATAGTAATTGTTATGCAAATGTTTACTATATGAAGTATTTAACTAGTTTTTGGATGTTTAAATAATTATTTTGTTGCTAGGGATCCAAATATTGGAGTTTTTCAGGCTAGTGATATTATTACTGTGTGGGAGTAATACCATCATCTCCATGTACATACCACAGGAAGACCAGCCCTGGGAATGGAGAATTGATGATAGAGGAGAAACAAATAGGAAACCAATTTAGATAGTATAGAAAGGGTAAGAACTAAAAAATACTTTTTTAGTTAAAGATGTGTTAACAAGGTGCTTTCCAGGGTGCTAGAGCTACTCAGTTTAGCATTTTTATGAATGCTCTCCAAGTAACAGTGCACATATAGATGTTTATTTTTATATATATCACTAAGTTCTTCCATTAGTGAAAAGCCAAAGTAATGGACATAAAATTGAGGGAGAGCTTCCTAGTTAGTGGGCAAAAACTAGAAAATAAGATTTTTAATGAACCGTATTGAGATATAATTTACATATAATAAACTATACCCATTTAGAAGATAGTTCAATGAGTTTCAATAAGTATATTCACCAGAGTAAACGCTATCAAAATCACCTTCACTCCCCGCCACCCCCGCCCCCGCCACTTAGAGACTCAGAGAATCATTGATATTTTTTCTGTCATCTATTTTTAGTTTGCATCTTCTAGCACCCTGGAAAGCACCTTGTTAACACATCTTTTTTTTTTTCTCCAATTTTTTTATTTAATTCTTTTTCAAGTACAGTTTTCTGTTTATTACTCCCATCCCATCCCACCCCCATGCTCCCCCCTCCCTCCCATTTCCACCCTTCTCACTTGTTGTCCATCTATCCTTTATATATGTTCCTCTAAATCCCTCCCCTATTTCCCCTGAAATTCCCTCCCCTCTGGTCACTGTCAGCCTGTTCTCTATTTCAGTGTCTTTGGTTATATTTTGCTTCCTTGTTTGTTTTGTTGTTTAGATTCCTGTTAAAGGTGAGATCATAGGGTATTTGTCCTTCAACACCTGGCTTATTTCACTCAGCATAATGCTTTCCAGTTCCATCCATGATGTTGCAAAAGGTAGGAGCTCCTTCTTTTATTCTGCAGCATAGAATTCCATTGTGTATCTGTACCATAGGTTTTTGATACATTCATTTACTGACAGGCACCTAGGTTGCTTCCAACTCTTGGCTATTGTAAATTGTGCTGCTATGAACATTGGGATGCATAGGTTCTTTGGGATTGGTGTTTTAGGGTTCTTAGGATACAATCCTAGCAGTGGAATTGCTGGGTCAAAAGGCAAGTCCAATTTTAGTTTTCTGAGAAAATTCCATACTGTTTTCCATAATGGTTGTACCAGTCTGCAATCCCACCAACAGTGGACCAGAGTCCCCTTTTCCCCACACCCTCTCCAACATTTGTTGTTTATTGCTTTGTTTATGATAGCCATTCTCACCGGTGTAAAGTGGTATCTCATTGTAGTTTTAATTTGCATCTCTCTGATAGCTAGTGATATTGAGCATCTTTTCATGTGTCTCTGGATCCTCTGTATGTCCTCCTTGCAGAAGTGTCTGTTCAAGTCCTTTCCCCATTTTTTAATTGGGTTAGTTGTCTTCTTAGAGTGAAGTCATGTTAGTTCTTTGCATATTTTGGAGATTAAACCTTTGTCTGAGGTATCATTGGCAAATATGTTTTCCCATACAGTTGGTTGTCTTTTTATTTTAATGCTGTTTTCTTTAGCTGAGCAGAAGCTTTTTATTTTGATGAGATCCCATTTGTTTATTCTTTCCTTTATAGTCCTTGCTCTAGGGGACATATCAGTAAAAATGGAGATGTATACCGTGTTCATGGATTGGAAGAATTAACATCATCAAAATGTCCATACTACCCAAAGCAAGTTACAGATTCAATGCAATACCTATTAAAGTACCAATGGCATATTTCACAGACATAGAATAAACACTTCAAAAATTTATATGGAACCATAAAAGACCCCGAATAGCAGCTGCAATGTTAAGAAAGAAGAACAAAGTAGGAGGGATCACAATACCTGATGTCAAACTGTATTACAAGGCCACTGTAATCAAAACGGCCTGCTACTGGCATAAAAACAGGCACATAGACCAATGGAACAGAATAGAGAACCCAGAAATAAACCCAACTCTCTACAGTCAATTAATATTTGACAAAGGGGGCGGTAACATAAAATGGGGTAAAGATAGCCTCTTCAACAAATGGTGTTGGGAGAACTGGACAGCTACATGCAAAAAAAATGAAACTCAAGCACCAACTTACATCATACACCAAAATAAATTCAAGGTGGATAAAAGACTTAAATATAAGCTGTAACACCATTAAAGTCCTAGAGGAGAACATTGGCAGGAAAATCTCAGATATTTCACGCAGCAACATTTTTACTGATATGTCCCCTTGTTAACACATCTTTAACTAAAAAAGTATTTTTTAGTTCTTACCCTTTCTACACTCTCTAAATTGGTTTCCTATTTGTCTCTCCTCTATCATCAATTCTCCATTCCCAGGGCTGGTCTTCCTGTGGTATGTACATGAAGATGATGGTATTACTCCCACACAGTAATAATATCACTAGCCTGAAAAACTCCAATATTTGGATCCCTAGCAACAAAATAATTATTTAAACATCTAAAAACTAGTTAAATACTTCATATAGTAAACATTTGCATAAAAATTACTATGTGTCAGGCACTGTTCTATGAACTTCATCTTCTAGATGCAAACTAGAATTTCTAGAATTCTAGTTCTAGAATTTCATACAATGAAAGCATACAGTATGCACTCTTTTGTGTCTGGGTTCCTTCATTTAGCCTATTGCCTTTGAGATTCATCCATGTTGTATGTATCAGCAGTTTACTCCTTCTAATTGCTGAATGGAATTCCATCACATTGAATACACTACAGTTTGTTTATCCACTCACTGGCTGATGAATGGGTCCTTTCAAACTTTAAATTAAAAATTAGTACTGTGCTGAAATTGTTTTATACTTGTTTGCAAGAGCTGATGGTGCATGCTCCTCAACTCCATGTTCAGTGACACCAGGTTGGTAGCTTGAAATGAACCATGGTGGGAGTTACACCAAAGAGATTGACAAAGCAGGATTTTTTCTTCCAGGGAACCAGTTATACTACTACAGAAAAAGAATAAAGGCTACTAAGAATAAAGATGCAATGAGTATTTGTGTAGAAATCTTTCAAGGATGAAAGTTTTTATTTCTCCTGGGTAAATACCTAGCGGTAGGATTTCTGGGTTATATGGTTAGTGAATGTTTACCTTTTTAAGGATTTTATTTATTTTTTTAGAGAGAGGGGAAGGGATGGAGAAAGAGAGGGAGAGAAACATCAGTTTCTCTTGGTTGTCTCTTGTGTGCCCCCATCTGGGGACCTGGTCCACAACCCAGTCATTTGCCCTGGCCAACCAGGAACCAAATCTGCGACCCTTTGGTTTGCAATCTGGCACTCAATCCACTGAGCCACACTAGCCAGGGCTGAATGTTCAATTTTTATAGGAAACTTCCAAGGAGTTTCCCAAAGTAGTTGTACCATTCTACATTCCTGCAGGCAATATATGAAAATTCCATTTGCTGCACATCCTCGCTGGTACTTGGGATTGTCAGTCTTTTTAGGTTAGCCATTCTAATGGGTGTGTAGTGGTATTTCATGTGATTTTAATTTGCATTTCTATGAAGACAAATAATGTCAAGCATTTTTCATGTACTTATTTGTTTCTTATATATATACATATTTTACTTTCTATTCATGCTTTTTGAACATGTTTTGAAAGGGGAGGTTGTTTGTCTGCTTATTGAGCTGTAAGTCTTCTTTACATATTCGTGATACAAGCCCTGTACCCGATGTATGCATTGAAAATATTTTCTCCCACCCTGTGGCTTGTCTTTTCATTTTCTTTTCTGTTAAAAAATGTTTTAAAATTATTTTATTGTTGCTCAATTATTGTTGTCTGCATTTTTCCCCCACCACTCCCCCCACCCCAGTCATTTTCTTATTTATGTCTTTCAAAGAGCAGAAATTTTGTATTTTTATTAAGTCCATTTTATCATTTCTTTCTATTAGGGCTTATTCTTTTTGTATCCTATGTAAGAAATCTTTGCTTAATTCAAACTGAACTTTTTTCCATGATTTCTTTTAGAAATGTTATAGTTTTAGCTTTTATATGCAGATTTCATTCATTTTAAGTTAATTTTATGTACAGTGTGAGATAAAGATTAATGTTTAGTCTTCCCCAGGTGTGTATCCAGTAGTTCCAGCACCACTTGCATGAAAGATTATCCTTTTCCCAATTGAATTTTTAATTCAGTCTCATTGAAAATCAATTAACTCTGTATGTGTGCGTTTATTTATGGACTCCCTATCCTAATCCATTGATTTATGTGCTTATCTTTGATTAATGTAGCTTTGTAGTTAGTCTTGAAATCAAATAGTTTGCTTTAAAATTTGTTTGGTTTTATTTGCTTATATCTTAAATTACTTTGGCCTTTCTAGATCTTTTCCATTTCCATATATTTTACAGATTCAGTTTGCTAATTTCTACACACAAAAAAGCATGATGGTATTTTTATTGGGATTGTATTGAATCTATAAGCCAACTTTGGGATTATTAATTATCTTATAAATATTTAGCCTTCTAATACATGAACATGGTGTATCTCTCGATTTATGTATATTTACTTTAATTTCTCTTGAAAATGTTCTCAGTGTATAGGCCTTGCTTATATTTTGTTAAATTTATTTTTAAGCATGCCATGTTTGGTGATGCTGTTGTAAATTGTATATTTTTAAATTTAAATTTCTAATTTATTATTGCCAGTGCATAGAAATATGAGTTTTTACATTGTGTTTTTACCTTGCTCCCTTTCTAAATTCACTTGTTAGTTCTAATAGCATTTTTGGAGGTATTTTAGAATTTTAAAAAATGTACACAGCTACAGCATGTACCAATAAAGCCAGTTTTATTTCTTCCTTTTCAATCTGTGTATCTTATGTTTCATTTTATTTTACTTTTTTGCTTTTCAGTGACTAGGATGTTGAATACAGTGTTAGATAGAAGTGGTGAAAATCAATTTTTGCCTTGTTCCTGATTTTACAGTAAAAGTATTTAGACTTTTTTTTACCAGCAAATAAGATATTTGCTGTAGATTTTACATAAATGCCTTTTAGTAGATTGAGGAAGCTCCCTTCTGTTCATGGTTTGCTGAGAATTTTTTAACATGAGTAGGTACTGAAATTTGTCAAATGTCTGTTGAGATGATTATGTTTTCCCCCTGTATGATGTTAATATGGGGGTTATATTTATTAATTTGAATGTTAAGCTAATCTTGCATATATAGGATAATCCCCATTTGGTCATGGTGTATATTTTCTATATGTTGCTGGATCAGTTGTTTGTATTTGAAAAACCACTTGCCTCTGTTTATCAGACATATTAGTCTGTAATTCTATAACATACACAAACATCCTATTATCATTCTAAACCAGGGGCAGCAAACTATGACCTTTGTGTTAAATCTGGCCCACAATCCATTTTTGTAAATAAAGCCTTATTAGAACACAACCAGGCTCATTCACTTATGTATTATTGTCAATGGCTTCTTTCATACTATAATGACAGATTTCAATAGTAGTAATAGGGACCATGTGACTTGCAAAAGTGTATGTCAAGCCAGTACTATTAGGCCTTTTACAGAAAATGTTTGCTTGCTCCTGCTCTAAACCATGGTGCATCTAGATGTGGAAATCTGGGAATAAATTCAGTCATTATTCCACAGAAAACAAATAGAGGATTGGGAAAAATGGAAAAAATTCTAGAGGAGAGAGTCAAAATGACTAAGATGTTTGGGAATTCCAGATGCTGGGGGAATGAGGAGTACTGATAGTTACAGGAAGAAAGACTTCTAACATTAGACTATTTAATTCTAGAAAGAATGAATACCAAAGAAACTTTTGCTGACCAAAATTTACATAATTTACAAAGCTTAACAGATATAAAGAATTCCAATTAATTGAGAGAGGCAGTCTGCTATGGTCCCTGAGTGTACTTCCACATTTTGCTGATAGTAACATTCTTCAAGGCCCACCTGTACTCTGTCCATGAACAGTTTCAATAGCTAGTCATATAGACAATTAAGGAGGCCAAGGAGACACAATGTGATTACTGTAGTACTACTCACTCTATGGAGGTGATGTATTGGTTAGTTTACTGTTTGCTACCAAGGTGCAGAGCCTTTAACCCTGGATTTATCATCTGTGGCATAACCTATTGCACATGTAGCTGACATATGGGTCCATTGGATTCCATGGGACTTGGATTTAGGAGATCCAGTAGTTCCATGCTTTGCTTCTGAGGTTTGCTGTGCTGTGGGCAATAAATTTTCTTGCTCTGATACATTGAGCCTTATTGTCTATTTCTTGCACCTGTGACAAGCTAATCTGCTTCTTTAGTAATTTCCTTTTGAGTTTTGTTACTTCTTACCATCTTGTATAAAGTTGGGGTTTTTCCTGACAAAGCTTACTTGCTGAATTCCAAACGTTGGCAGAAGGGCATGCCATAAATTAAAAAAAAAAATCTTCTGGGCCCTGGCTGGTGTAGCTCAGTGGATTGAGCGCGGGCCTGCAAACCAGAGGATCGCGGTTCCATTCCCAGTCAGGGCACATGCCTGGGTTGTGATCCAGTTCCCTGCAGGCCAACTCCCAGCAGGGGACGCAGGGGACGCTCGAAAGACAACCATACATTGATGTTTCTCTCCCTCTCTCCTTCCCCTCTAAAGATAAATAAATAAATAAAATCTTTAAAAAAAATCTTCTGGCTATTTAAAGTAGGTTTCACTTAATGGAGGAAGTACAACTTTGGAAGTAATCAATTGCTGTATTTTGCTGTGTATAATGCACTCCTGTGTATACTGTAACTCACGTGTTTGGTCCAAACTTTCAGAAAAAAAAACCTTATAATTTTTTAATTCAATTATTTATTTTTTATATTTAGAAGCAAAACTTATTATCATATTCCAGGGTATTATTTTGCATATAGATATCACTATTGCTTTCTGGAGTTATACTTTTAATGCATAAGTATAAATAAAATAATTAAAAATATTTATATAAAATCTAAAACTATTTATACAGATACAGAATTAGTACTACCCTCATATAATGCACATCTTTATTTTTCCCACAAAAATTTGGGCAAAAAGTGTACTTAATACATGGCAAAATACTATACTTAAGAATAGGCAAAATTAAAAAAATTGAATTTCTCTCCCTGATATATGAGGTTGATGTAAGAATAAGCAGCATGACATCACAAAGTTCTTAGTGGCTTCTCAGACTCAACACATTGGAAATCTGATCCAACATTATCACTCCTTAATATCTTGTCCTTATCAGTCTATAAACATTTCTATAAGGTAAGGTAAAAGCAATTTCTTTCCTCAGTCTTCACTTGCAGTGACTTTATTTGTCTGCGTCTGACTCTATTTGTGACAATGTTCTGAATTCTTTTCTAGCTGCACTGATTCTTCTTTTGGTGTCTCCTTCCAGGGCTCTATTTTATCCTTCCACCCTGATATACACTGATCTCTTTCCCTGAAAGTTACCTTCAATCTCAGTTTTCACTTTTCTTCCATTATTTTTAATCAATTTTTAGCTTAATATCTTATATCATTAGCATGGCATTTACATTTTTGCTCCTCTTAGATTTACAAGCAATATTTCCAAGTGGAACTGATCATTTTCTTTAGCAATTCCCTTTCTCATCTCCTTACCCCATTTATCTGAATGATGATAACATTTTTCCAAGTCCAATGGCTCCAAACACAAGATTTCAATAATTTCTCCATACCATTCTCTAGTATCCAAATAATCTCCAAATCCTGTTCATTTTTCTGCAGAATTTTCTTCTTTTTAGTCATGCTGGCACTATTCTGGCTCAGAGTAGCTTTGCCTCATACACTCACTTCAGGGATTAGCTGAAGACCAATCTACACCAAACAAGCACCACTTGCACTATTGCACCACTATACCTATCCTGGCTGCTGTTTTTACTGACTCAACCAGAAAGTAGTAGGTACTTCTTAATTAAGACATAATCATATTCAGTTTTGAGATGTTTGAACCATACATTGGTTAGTGTCTGAAAAGGGCTTCCCCACACCAACAAGGAATTCTTGATGCCAGTCCAAAAATTTAACTCAATTCTGGCACTAACTACACATAGATAGATTCAGATTCCACAGGTGAAGGGCTCAGGCCCATTAGACTGCCCTCCACTTCAGTTGTCAGTCACTAGGTTAAGTTGTCACTTGTGCTACTGACTGACAGGCTACAGATCAGAAGTCCCCACAACTTTATCCTTGGTTTAAATCATTTGCTAGAATAGCACACAGAATGCAGGAAAACTCATTTGATCACTAGATTATAGATTTATTACAAAGGATATTAAAGATATAAATCAACAACCAGAAAAAGAGGTACATAGGGTGAGGTCTCAAAAAAGGAACTTGTGTTCTCATGGATCGTGGGGCCCAGTGCTGTGGCATGTGCAAACATCTGGTTCCCCAGTGTGGAAGCTTTCTGGAGAAAAGACAGGTGATGAGTTTTCCTTTGGGTTTTTATGGAGGCCTTATTATGTAGTTATGATTGATTAAGTCATTGGCCATTGGTGATTGATTTAACTTGAGGCCCTTCTTCCCTCCCTGGAATGACCAGGTGGGACTAAAAGTCCCAACCTTCTAACTACATTGTTAACTCCTACTGGAAAACAGCCCTCAACCTTAAGTGGAGTCCAAAAGTCACCTCATTAACATAACAAGAAAAAAACATTTTTGTTCTCATCACTTAGGGACTTCTGAGGGGTTTGGGAGTGTGAGCCAGGAACCATGGAAGATCAAATATATTTGATAATATATTTTGGTTACCCTTCTCCCTCCCTGTTAAAACCCTGTAAAGTGGCTTTCCATTGCACTTAGAATTATATTGAGATTTCTTTCCATGGACTACAAGGATCTATGTTATCTACACTATTCCTGCATGTCCATTCTCATCTTGAACCACTCTGCCAATTGCTCTCTTCTCTGCAGCCACACTGGCCTTCTCAATCTCTAGAATGTTGCCAAGCCCTCACCCACCTCAGTACTCTGCCTGGGAGTCCACTTCCAACCCTACCTCCAAATCTTTGTTCAACTCCTAGTTATCCTTCCAGGTTTGGCTTAAGTTTCATTAATCCCAAGATGCTGACTCTGAGATTCCTATCTAAATTAGCCTCTGTAGTTAGTATTTTTTTTAAAAAAAGAATAAAGTCCTGCTCTTTTCCTTCAAGAACTTGTCAGCATTTGTATTTGTAATTGTATATATATTTATTTGTGATGTTAAAATATCTATTTTAGTAATTAAGACTATGGAAGAAAAGATGGTATATGTCTCTTTCATTTCTGAATATTTAACACTTACTACAGATCCTGGTTACATAGTAGATACACAAGGCTTGTTGAATGAAGAACTTAGAGTTGTAACAGAATGTCTCCTACATACCTATCTCTAGTGAACACTGAATCCTACTTATCTTAAGGCTTGAGATTTCTAACCCCTCTATGCACTCCTTTTTTTAAAGTTGTTTTGACCATAAGACTACCAGACACCTGTTCCTGGTTTTATTAGGTGATATTATGCCAGTCACTTGTATTAATTTCCTATAGGGTTTCTGAGAATTTCCCCTGAAAATAACTTTTATGTTTTCCTTTAATGTGCTTCCTTGTTGATTCCCACTGTACTACATTATTATGCAAGCCCTACTACTGTCACCCAGTCCATGCCATTTTGAGAAATTTCTATTCCTTGAGTTACTGCAGCAGAGTCAAACCATGTATTTCAGATGTCAATGCCTCTGAAAACACTGACTGTTTTATACTCAAATATTTGCATTTATCTCTTTGGCAATTACATATTCCTCTTTTTAATGAAAACCCAAAATGTCGGCATTTTGAATTCAACATGGGCAAAGATGATCAATACAAAAATTTTCTCTGCCTCAGGTGGGATGTGACTATAGGTTGTGAATCATTTGGCAATAGTGGACAGACAAGGTGATTTTCCTGGTTTACTATAATTGCTTTCTTTAGGCCCGAGTTCTTCCTCATTTGCACTTCTCATCTACTAATAATATGTCTCATTTGAGGATGCAGTTTAGTGTAGTGGTCAAGACTTTGGACTCTGGAGCTAGACTGCCAGGTTTTGAATCCTTGATTTCAATATTTACTAGCTGTGTGACTTTGAATAAGCTACTTAACCTATCTGTGTATTAATTTATTCATACATAAAATGGATGAAAAATTAGGATAATAAGGGTATGTTTTTCAGGGACTTGTAGGAAGGTATGATAAATTTATATCTGTAGAGCTTACAACAGAGCTTGGCATATGATAAGTATGGTATTGAATTTTTTTTCATTTTGAATGAAGCTCTTCCTCAAAAGAGATGTAACATATTTTTGAGTACAAGTATTTGCTCTTTTATTTCTATCATTGGCCAATTTTTAACTTAAAAGTTATGAAAATGGCTTCAAGGAGACAAGGTATCACCTAGAGCAGGGGCGTGAAATTCATTTTCACTAAGGGCCACATCAGCCTCGTGGTTGCCTCCAAAGGGCTGAATGTAATCAATTTTAGGACTGTATAAGTGTAACTACTCCTTAACGAGGGACAAAAAGATTGGTGCTGCCTCTGGGTAGAAACAAGGTGCTAGGCCAGATACAATAAGGTGGAGAGCCAGATTTGGCCCATGGACCTTGTGTTTGCCACATGTGACCTAGAGTGATAGTCTATCTTATGAAATACTTTATGGACTTTCTCCTTGTCATTCTTTTTGTGTGCAGGTTATAAAAGAGAGTTAGTGACTATTGAAATTCAAGGATTCCCCATTCGTATCTCTTATGCTTTGAAGATCCCCAGGGATTTGGACAAATCAGGAATACACCAGGGCATGAGTAGTCTAAATTCATAGCATTAGACCCAACTGTGCACATTTTGTTGTCCAAGGTGAGCTATCCATTCTGCTTTGCCTGAGATATTCCTAGCTTTAGCATTGAGAATACTGTGTCCCAGGAAATCTCTCAGTCCCAGGAAAACTAGGACAGTTGGTCATTCTACAGTATTTGTCACCGAGTTTTCCTTGCCTAGGCAGATGTCTCTTGTACCTTACCCATGCATCTCTGATATAAAGCTATTAATCTTATCTGTGATCTAAGAGGTAGTTAAACTAAATTTTTTATATACCTTATTTCATACCACCCTGCTTGTGACACCTATCTCCAATATATTGTTTTTTCTAGAGATAGAAGTAATTCTGTGATGTAATTGGGGTTTATATTTTCTTATACTGCCATAATAGGTTTACCTTTTTGATAAAATTTTTGACTCCAACAAATGGTAGCATTAAAAAAACTCCATTCTCCTCATGCTCCCTTTACTAATATTAATTGACATAATAATTCATAGATCATAAAAGTCACCTTTTAAAAAGTATACAAATCAGCCCTGGCTGGTGTGGCTCAGTGGATTGAGTGCTGGCCTGAGAACCAAAGGGATGCTTGTGTAGATTCCCAGTCTAGGGTACATGCCTGCGCTACCCACCAGGACTACAATAGGGGGCGCTTGAGAGGCAATTACACATTCATGTTTCTCACCCTCTTTTTCTCCCTACTTTCCCCTCTCTAAAAATAAATAAATAAAATCTTTTTAAAAAGTATACAATTCAGTAGCTTTATTTATAACTTTTAGTATATTCAAAAGTTATACAACCATCACCACTAATTCCAGAGTATTTTCATCACCCCAGTGAAAAATACTATATTCTCTAGCAGTCAGTCCCAATTCCCCCATCCCAAGCCCTGGAAACCTTTAATGTATGTTCTATCTCTATGGACTTACCTAGTGTGTACATTTCATATAAGCAGAGTCATATAACATGTGGCCTTTTGTATATGGCTTAGTTTACTTAGCATAAAATTTTCAATATTTATGCAAATTATAACATTTTATTTATTTTTGTAGCCAAAAATACTCTATTGCATAAACATATTATGTATTTGTTTACCCACTCATTAAATGCAGAATATTTAGTTTGTTTCCATTTTTTAGCTATTCTTTTACTTGTGGCTATCCAGTTGTCCCAGCATCATTTGTTGAAAAGACTGTTCTTTTCCCAATAAAGGGTCTTGGCACCTTTGTCAAAAATCAATTGACCCTGAATACATGAGTTTATTTCTGGACTCTCAATTCTCTTCCATTGAAATCTTTGTTTATACTGGTGCTATTATCACAATAACTTGATTACTGTTGCTTTGTAGTAAATGTTCAAATTGGAAGTGTGAGTGTTCTACCTTTGTTCTTTTGCAAGATTGCTTTGCTATTATGGGTCCCTTGAATTTTTACATTAATTTTAGAATAATTTTGGCAGGGGATCTGATAAGCATTGCTTTTATATGTAGAGAAACTTAGAGAATATTGCCACATTAACAATATTAAGTCTTCTAATGAATGAACATGGAGTATCTTTTCAGGTTTTTGATACTGCTTAATTTCTTTCAATAATCTTTGGTACTTTTTGGTGTAGAAGTTTTATAGTTCTTTTGTTAAATATAAATTATTTATGAAAAATTATTTTAATTAATTTTATTGGAGTGGCATTGGTTAATAAGATCATATAGGTTTAAAGTATGCAATTCTTACATCATGTGTATATTGCATTGTGTGTTTACAACCCCATGTCAAATCTCCTTCCATCACCATGTATTTGATCCCCTTTACCCTATACAATCTCCCCCCAAACCCCTTTTCTGTCTGGTAATCCCCATGCTTTGCTTGTGTCTATGAGCTTTGGTTTGTTTGTTCTTTTGTTGTTTTCAGCTTTATATTTTACACATGAAAGAAATCATGGTTCTTGACTTTTTCTGTTTGACTTAGCATGATATTCTCAAGATCCATCAATGGTATCACAAATGGTAGCATTTCATATTGCTTTTACAACAAAAAGGATAAAACACTTAGGAATAAACAACAAAGAATGTAAAGGACCTATGTACTGAAAAGTACAAGACATTATTTTAAAAATTGAAGAAGACATGAAGAAATGGAAAGATATTCTGTGTTTATGGATTGGAAGAATGAACACAGTTAAAAAGACCATATTGTCCAAAGCAATATATAGACTTAATTCAATCCCCATCAAAATCCAAATGTCATTTTTAAATAGAACAAGCCCTGGCTGGTGTAGCTCAGTAGATTGAGCATAGGCCTGTGAACCAGAGGATCATGGTTTGATTCCCAGTCAGGGCACATCTGGGTTGCAGGCCATTTCCCAGAAGGGGACCCACGAGAGGCAACCATACACTGATATTCTCTCCCTTTCTCCTTCCCTCCCCCCTCTAAAGATAAATAAATAAATTCTTTAAAAAATAGAACAAAAAATCATTAAATTTGTGTGGAACCACAAAAGGCCTCAAATAGCCAAAGCAATTCTGAGGGGGTGGGGAAACACAAAGCCAGATGTATCATTCTCCTTGACTTCAAATTATACTACAAAGTGACAATAATCAGAACAGTATGGTGGTGTTGGCAGAAAAATAGATGGAACAGAACTGAGAGCCCAGAAATAAACCCACATGTATATGGACATACATTGCAAAATTTTTAAAAGGTATTTTTGATTCTGCTGCAAATAAAATTGTTTTCTACTTTTGCTTTACACCAACCTATTTTTGCACTAAATTCAGTGCTTTAGAAGAAATCATTTCTTATGGTTTGCTGTATGCTTAGAATTCAAAGTTTTGTTTTTTTAACTTTACTAAGCTATCTGGTGGTATACATTTTTTGCTAATCAAACTACTATAATTTCTAAGGTTATATTTTAAAATTTTTATTAAGGTGACATTAGTTCACAAAACCATACAGGTTTCAAGCATACAATGCAAAAAAATCACTTTCACGTTGCATCATCCCAAGCACAGCCTTTTTTAATCACTCTTCCCCACCTTTGCCCATCTCCACCTCCCCCAACCCCTTTCCCTCTACCTATCACCATACTGTTGTTTGTGTTTATGTTTATACATATATGCATACACATACATATTTTTTACTTATTCCTTTCATCTTCTTTCATACAGCCCCACTTTCCCCACCTCCTCTGACAGCTATCAGTCTTTTCCACGTATCCATTCCTCTGTTTCTATTTTGGTCCTCAGTTGATTTTATTCATTAGATTCTATGTGTAAGCTACATCATATGGTATTTGTCTTTCTCTGATGGGCTTATTTCCCCTAGCATAATAATCTCCAGGTCCATCTATGATATCGCAAAAGGTAAGACTTCCTTTTTAATGGCCAAGTAGTATTCCATTGTATAAATGTACAACAGGTTTTTTTCTTTTTTCTTTTCTTATTGTTGTTCAGTTACAGTTGTCCTGATTTTTCACCCCATTACTCTCCCCTGCCCTATCCATCCCCCACCTCCCACATTCAATCCTCTCATCCCCATTGGTTTTGTCCATGGCTCCTTTATACATGTTCCTTGACTTGACCCTTTCCCTTCCTTACCCTGTTATCCCCCTTTGCCTCTCCTCTGGTTACTGTAAGTTTGTTCTTTATTTCCATGTCTCCAGTTTTATTTTGCTTACCTGTTTGTTTTGTTGATTAGGTCACTTTTACAGGTGAGATCATATGTTATTAGTCTTTCACTGACTGTCTTATTTCACTTAGCATAATACTCTCCAGTTTCATCCATGCTGTTGCAAAGGGTAGGAGCTTCTTCTTTCTTTCTGCTGTGTAGTATTCCATTGTATAAACATACCACAATTTTTATACCACTCATTTACTGATGGACACTTGGGACTCTCAAGATCTTCACTATTTGAAATAAAACTGTAATGAACATACGGGTGCACATATACTTTCAAATTAATGTTTTGGGTTTCTTCAGCTATATTTCCAGAAGTGAGATTGCTCAGGCAAAAGGCAGTTCCATTTTTAATTTTTGAGGAAACTCCATACTGTTTTTCACAGTGGTCTCACCAGTCTGCATTCTCACCAGCAGTGCATGAGGGTTCCCTTTCATCCACATCCTTGCCAACACTTGTTTGTTAATTTATCGATGATTGACATTCTGGCAGGCATTAGATGATATCTCATTGTCGTGTTTTTTTTTGTTGTTGTTTTTCATTGTGGTTTTAATTTGCATTTCTCTGATGATTAGTGACATTGAGCTTTTTTTCATATGTCTATTGGCCATTTGTCTGTCATCTTTGAGCTGTGTTTATTCAGGTCTTTTGCCAATTTTTTAAAAAATGGGTTGTTTTTCTTGGCTTGCTCTTGAGTCATATAAGTTCTTTCTTTAAAAAAATTTTATTTATTTTTATAGAGAGAGGAACTGAGGGACAAAGACATGTACAGAAACATCAATGTGTGGTTGCCTCTCATGCACCCCCCAATTGGGGACCTGGCATACAACTTAAACATGTGCCCCGACTGGAAAATTGACTGGTGACCCTTTGGTTTGCAGGTAGACACTCAATCCACTAATCCATACTAGCAAGGGCAGTATGAACATTTTAATGATGTGAATTTTTCCTATTCATGAACATGGTATATGCTTTCACTTATTTGTATCTTCCTCAGTTTTTTCTCCAGTATCTTATAAGTTTTGGAGTAGAAGTATTTTACCTCCATGACTTAACTTATTATTAGATACCTTTTTTGTTACAATAGTAAATGAAATTGTTTTCTAAATTTTTATTTCTGATTGTTCATTATTGATACATAAAAATCTCACTGAATATTAATTTTGTATTCTGCTACTTTGCTAAGTCCACTTAGTATATTCAGTTGTATTTTGGTGGAACCTTTAGGGTTTTCCATGTACAATATCATGCCATCTGCAAATGACAGTTTTACTTCCTTTTTCCAATTTAGATGCCTTTTATTTTTCTTCTTGTCTGATAACTGTGGCTAGTACTTCCAGTAATGTGTTGAATAACAGTGGTGAAAGGGGCAATCCTTCTCTTGTTCCTTCTCTTAAGGGAAATGCTTTTAGTTTTTGAACATTGAATATGATGTTGGCTGTGAGTTTGTCAAATATGGACTTTATTATGTAGAAGTATGATCTCTCTATTTCCACTTTGCTAAGAGTTTTTATTTTTCATAAATATGTACTGAATTTTATCAAATGCTTTTTCTGTATCTATTGTGATGATGATGATTTTATCTTTCATTTTGTTTATGTGATGTATTACATTTATGGATTTGTGAATATTGCACCAATCTTGCATTGAGGAATAAATCACACTTGATCATGGTGTATGATCTTTTTAATGTATTGATGGATTCACTTTGGTAATATTTTGTTGAGGATTTTAGCATTTATGTTCGTCAGGAATATTGGCCTACAATTGTCTTTCTTTGTAGTGTCTTTTTCTAGTTTTGGTATTAGGATAATGGTGGCTGTGTAAAAATATCTTGAAAGTCTTCCCTCTTCTTGAATTGTTTCCAATAGTTTGAGGAGAGGTGTTAGTTCTTCTTTGAATGTTTGGTGAAATTCACCTGTGAAGCCATTTGTTACAGGATTTTGTTTGCTGGAATTTTTTTATTACTACTTTAATTTTATTAATTGTAGTTGGTCTATTCAAGTTTTCTGATTCTTATTAATTCAGTTTTGGAAAATTGTATGTTTTGAGAAATTTATTCATTTCACCCAGATTACCCAATATGTTTGCATGTATTTTTTCACAATTGTTTGTATTTCTGTGGTGTCCGTTACTTCTTTTCCATTTCTGATATTTCTTTGGGTTTTCTTTCTTTTTTTCTTGATGAGTCTGGGTACATGTTCATCAATCTTGTTTATCTTTTCAAAGAACCAGCTCTTGTTTCATTAATCTTTTGTGTTTTTTTAGTCTGTCATTTATTTTCACTCTAATCTTCTTTCCTTCTTCTTACTTACTCTGAACTTTGTTTGTTATACTTTTTCTAGTTCTTTTAGGTATAGGGGTAGATTTTTTTCTCTTGAGGTAGGCCTGTAATGCTATAACTTTCCCTCTCAAGACTGCTTTCACTCTGTCCCATAGATTTTGGGTTGTTGTGTGTTCATTTTCATTTGTTTCCATGTAATCTTTCTTCTTTGATTTCATTCATTGTTTAATAACAGGCTGTTTACTGTCCATGTGTTTGAACATTTTGAACTTTTTTATTGTAGTTGATTTATAATTTCATGCCATTGTGATCCCAGAAGATGCTTGATATGATTTCAGTCATCATAAATTAAGATTAATTTTGTGTCCTAACATGTGGTCTATCTTTGAGAATGTTCCATGTGCACTTGAAAGGATGTATATTCTACTGCTTTGGGATGAAATGCTCTGTAAATATTAATTTAATACATCCAATCCAGTGTGTTAAGATTGCTGTTGCCTTATTGATTTTTGTCTAGAAGATCAATCTATTGATGTCAGTGGGGTGTTAAAATCCTTTACAATGACTGTATTGCTGCCACTCTCTCTCTCTTAATGTCCAGCAAGACTTTCTTTATATTTTTAGGGGCTCCTATGTTGGGTGCCCCTATATATTTACAAGGGCTATATTATCTTGTTAAATCAATCTTTTTAGTATTGTGTAGTGACACTTTCTTTGTCTCTTGCTATGAAGGGGAAGAGACTAGGCAAAGAACATGTGTGAATGACCTATGGACATGGCCAATAGTATGAGAATTCACTGTCGGAGCAGAAAGTAAAGGGGGGAAATTGGGACAAGTGTAATAGAATAACAATAACAATGATTTAATAAAAATGTATTGTTAATCCAGTTTTGATTTCCATATTCATGAAATATTTTTTCCATCCCCTCACTTTTAATCTGTGTGTATTTTCTGTTCTGAGATGGGTCTTCTGTAGACAGGACATATATATAGGTCATATTTTCTAATCTATTCAGCTACCATATGTCTTTTGATTGGAGCATTTAATCTATTTACATTTAAAGTTATTGATAGGTCCTAATTTATTGCCATTTTTCTTTATACTTATGTTCATCTCTATTTCTTTTTTTCTTCTTCTTAAATCAGGCCCTCTAAGGTGATCTTAAGAAATTATCCAGAGACATGTTAATGGAGGATTACTTTGGTTTTGACTACTTACAATGCTATCAGTATAAATTCTTTGATTTAATTTTTTGTTAAAGGTAAAACAGGTTATGAAAATCCCATATACTTTTAAGCTACCATGGATTTTATCATAAAAGAGGACTTTAAATTTTGGCAAAGAAAATTGTTTGATAGTTGAAAACATTTTGGAGAAAAACTTTTCTTGATTTAAAGCTAAGTCATTTGAGTCAGTCTAGTATGCAAATTAATGTTCTTGAGTTTAGTGAAGGAAGAAATGTGAATGTCTTAAAGATTAGCAGTTAGGGTAAGGAAGAATAGTAAAATACAAAGAAAAATATTTAAATTTAATAATGCCCAAAGAACAATGTTCCAAATCTTGCTCAGAATTTTTCAGACTGCATTTTTGTTTTGTACAATGATCATTTTAGGACTTTTGGAATAGCAAATAAATCAAGAATTGATCTAACTGTACAAGAGCCATCTGAGTTGAAGGGAAGGTATATATGTAATAGTAAAATGCCAACTCTAGAAGCAGTCTACTTGCGAAAGACCTATTTAGAATAAGGTCTGGCACACAGTAGGCACTCAGTATTTGTTTAGTAAATTATACTAAAATTTATTATGATGAGAATATTCTGGGCTATAGTTTATTTTTTATTAAGCATGGGGGGAAAAGATGTACTAAGTAAGCATACATCCTTAACAAAAATAAACGTGAGCCTGATTGGTAATATAAGCTGACTATGGAGTATAGAAAAATATTTTTGAGTATCTGCAGTGTTTGGAGCCTTATAAATAAATTTGTTGAAAACTTGAGATATAGGGCTAAGAGTAAGCCTTGGGAAGGTAATTTACAACTATATAGATAGTGATAGAACTTCAAGGAGATTTATCTAACTTTGGAGGTATGTATTTGCATTTCAAGGAAAAGTAAGGCCAGGGGCCTTGGATACATTTCTAGGTCATAAAAGTTGGGTGTATATCTGGTCCTTGGAAAGATGAATTTATACTGTTTTAAAAGGTTGGAGTAAGAGCCCAGGGTCCTTTTCATTTTGTCTCCAAATAGCAAAGGTTTCACCATCCTTTTGAGGGGGCAGGAAGAGGTAGCTGCCCCTTCCTCCTGTATTTACAGAAAAGAAAATCCATTTTTATGTTTCTCATCTGTGATACAGACCTTGCATGTGTTGGAAATTTGATCTGGCTTTCATCATGTCACCCCAGGGGTAAGAACCAGGGTACACTGAATGGAGGTCATTAGTATTTTTTAACAGAATAACAGTAAGCTATCTGTGTTCCAGAACACTCCCTGTGTGTTCAGAGTAAAATTAATAAATATGAATATTAAAAACCCAACACAGACCAGTTGTTTTAAAAAACTATTGTCACAGCAGCGTTTTTATTAAAATAAGAATGTGCGACTTTTAAAAGTACTCACAGGATTCTCAAATATGATACTTGAAAGTAATAACATGGTAGCCTGTTTTTAAAAGTCCGTAAGTCTGAGTTTTTCTAAATTTGATTGACCACCTAATTAGTAGGACTAATAATGGAGGTTTTTACAAAACTTAAAGGTCATTTGAATTGTAGGACTCTAAAGAGATAAGAGCTTTTCTTTCAAGATTAGAATAAAAGACACTAAAATGTTGAATGTTTGATATTGTTGTTGCTAAAATAATTTTATTTGTTTTTAACTTAGAACATATCCTATCAACTGGGAAATAAGCTTTCTATGAGGAAATAGCTACAGATATTTCATTTCTGTTCATAGATATTGAAACAATTTAGAAAACTTATATAACATTGTTCAATTTGTGGTAAATAAAAATCTTTTTTGTTTTATTTTTGTTATATTTAGATAGAAATGATAACAGATATAGAGAAGTCAGAGAATGAGATTCTAAAAATTAAGCTGACTTCATGGCAGCAGAAAATAAGTAACTTTTATTTTTATTTTGTTTTGCTATGAATGGCTTCAGACATATATGCAATAAATGTATAGGCAAAGTCAAGGGCAAGTATAAAAGGAAGGTACATTATTGTCCAGTTTCCTAGCTTCTATAAAGATTTAAGCTCCTTGGAATGGCCCCTTATGACCTAGCTTACTTAAAACTTTCTATGTCACTCATCTCCTATCCACATGTCCTGACAGACATTATGCTTCAGCAATGATGAGTTACCTAAAATTTTACAAACTTGCTCATGATGTCACAACTCCATGTGTTTGCACATATTTTCCCCCTTAGTTAGAGTAGCCTTCCTACATTAACATTGCCTTCCTGAAAAACTCCAATTCATCCCTTAAAATTCAACAGAAGTATAACTTTCTCATTTGTGAGGTCTTCCTAGATTCTACTTCCCCATAACATCTCCATGACTCTTTCTGTCACCTGTAAATGCATCTGTCTTTGCATGCATCATCCTATACTGTAATAACTTGTTTACATTTCTGAATCCTACATTTCTGGGTGTTATATGTTTTGTGGTTAACATAGTACCTAGCACATAGCAGTCACTCAGTAAGTGTTTGTTAAGTGGATTAACAAATGGATGTTTCGATGGATGCCTAAATAAAGGTGTATTCTGTTATTTTCCTAGTTTTTGACTGGCTTCATAGAAAAAATACTTTAGAGTATGAAAGGGATAACTTTGGAGATTAACTTATCTGTCTTTCACTCCTGTAAGCATCCCTTCTACAGGCTTCCTACCAGAGGCTCATCCCACTTGAACATCTCCGAGAAGAAGTCTATACTTTCTGAGTAAATGTGTTCTATTTTTGGATAGTAAATGTGTTCTATTTTGGGGGCCAAATGTGTTCTAATTTTATGAGTTTTGCTTGTTTATATTATTTATCTGAAGTGTACCTTCTTGTAATTTTCATCTATTTACCTTAGAGTTTGCTTCTGAAGTAAAACAAGATAAGTGTACTACCTCTTCCACTGTCTAATCTTTTAAGAGTCAGTGTGGGTTAGTTTAGTCTTCTTTCCTCCAGGCTAAACATACAGTTACTTCAACTCTTTCTTTTTTGTCATGGTTTCTAGACATTTACTCATCTTGGTAACCTTCTTAGGTATATTCTCCCAAAGTCACTCCAAATGTAATTTACATTTGAACATGATGCTCAGATGTGTTCTGACTTATGTTCAATAGAATTGTTACTTACTGCATATATACACTCTCGCCTTGAAAAACTATCTTTTCTATCATTCCTACCACATTCACATTTCTGGAGATCCTACTGACTTTAAGTGGAGATTCTACTTTTTTCTTAAATATGCAGAGAATGATCTGTCCTTATTACAAAACTCAATATGGTGAGTATGGATTTATGAGCTGGTAAATAAACATTTTTCATGAAGGAAACAACAAACTTGTGTTAAGAGATTAGGACAGTTTTAGCTGAATGGGTGTACTGAGTTTTCTAGTCAGCTGACAATTACTTTCTGAACTGTTACCAGCTCAATATATATAATAGATGATGTAAATGTGATAGAGGCAAAGCTTTTGGCAATGTTGTTACATGCATGTTCAGTCTAAAGAGACAACCCCACTTTGTACCTCCTCACTGACATACAAAATGATTGCTTCAGTCAGTTTTGCCGATATACACTTAGAAATGATGTGATAGTGCTACCAAGGTCAGGTGAAAGCCAAGAAACAGATGTATCTAAATTCGATTTGGTCATCCTGTTCTGCAAACATGGATATCAGCAAGAGGCTTTTCACCAACAGATTAAAAAATCTGTTTCTGCACTACCAAGGGAAGGGCCCATATGGCATTGTTCTTGGTTCCCAAGTAACTTAAAGGGAAACTTTCAAAATGTTCAGAGGCCTTGATGTCCTGCAAATAAAGCTCATTTCAAATAAATCAACAAAAATTAAAAAAATAATTATCCCACAGCTTCCTTTATCAGGTGACACAGATAAAATAATACACACCTAGGTGGGCAAAATAAAATCTCCTGGCACAAAGCCTAGATATCATCTTTTCATGTCCAGCTCTTGTACCATCTTATGTGACCATTTTGATTTCAAATTGTTGACAAGTAAAAAATATTGAAAAACCAGTGGAGAGGAAGACACAGACAAGTGTGTTTTCATAAAGCACTTTCCTTTTTATTATTTTTCTTTTTAGATGATACTTTTTTAAAATATATTTTATTGATTATACCCTTACAGTTGTTCTATTCCCCCCCTTCAATCCCCTCCACCCGCACACTCCCTCCCCCACCATTCTCCCCCCCTTAGTTTATAACCACGTGTCTCAAGTTCTTTGGATTCTATATTTCCCCCACTATTCTCGCCCTCCCCCCTATCTATTTTCTACCTACCATCTATGCTATTTTCTGTGTCTTCTCCCCCCTTCTCCCCCTCCCACCCCCCTGTTTCTAACCCTCCATGTGTTCTTCATTTCTATGGTTCCACTCCTGATCTAGCTGTCCTCTTGGTTTGCTTTTGTTTTAGGTGTGGTTGTTAATAACTGTGTGTTTGCTGTCCTTTCACTCTTAATATTTTTCATCTTCTTTTTCTTATATAAGTCCCTTTAGCATTTCATTTAAGGGCTTGGTGCTGATGAACTCCTTGAACTTGACCTTATCTGAGAAGCACTTTATCTGTCCTTCCATTCTAAATGAAAGTTTAGATGATACTTTTAAATGGTTTTATTACAGTCTTTCTACAAATACATAGTGGCATATAAAAGATCAACTTTTAAATTTCTCATAAGTTTAAAATTAAGTTCATTACATTAAATTAAATCCATATTAAATAGACAGCTGCTGAGTTTTATTTCATTCATTCACTCATTCAACAAGTATTTAGTTATCGAGGGTTTACTATGTGCAAAAATAGTATTTTAAGCAGGGGACTATAGCAGAGAATAAGACAGATCCACCCCTTCCTTTATAGAGTTTATAATCTAGGAGTGGGCAAAAAACAAAAATAATCAGTATATGTATAAGGTGGTATTTAATGCCATGGGGTAGGGGGATCCAAAGTAGTGGTTGTATAAAGTGCTAGGGAGGAGAATGATCGCTGTTTTATCTTTGAGAGAAAAGGCCTTATTGATGAGGTACCGTATAAGTATAAACCATGAATGTTGTGAGGGAACTAGATGTGGACATCTAGGGCAAGATCATTCCAAGCAGATGAAAAAGCATGTGCAAAGTCCTTGAGGCCTAAATCTGCTTGATGTGTTTAAGAGACAAGAAGGACTATATGACTAGAGCCAAGAGAGTAAGGAGGAGGAGAAAAGGAGAGAAGTCAGAGGAGGCAGGCCATGGAGGATCTTACAGGCCATAATAAGTGAGATGAGGTATGTTGAGCAGAGTATAGCTTGATGGGACTTATACACTCCTCCCACCTTCAACACTGGCTGTTTTATTTAATTTTTTTATTTTTATTTAATTCTTATTCAAGTACAGTTTTCTGTTTTATATTCCCTGTTTTAAAAGAAAAATGTTCCTTTTTAAGTTAAGTTTATTGGGGTGACATTGGTTAATAAGATTATATAGGTTTCAGGTGTACATTTCTATGATACATAATCTGTACATTATATTGTGTACCTACCACCCAAAGTCAAATCATCTTCCTTCACCATATATTTGGCCCCCTTTACCCTTTACTACCCTCCCACCCCACTACTCTCTGGTAACCACCATACTGTTCTCTGTGTCTATGAGTTTCAGTTTTATATCCCACATATAACTGAAATCATATGGTTCTTAGCTTATTCTGACTTATTTCACTTATCATAATATTCTCAGAGTCCATCCATGTTGTCACAATGGCAGTATTTCACCTTTCTTTATGCCTGAGTAGTATTCCATTATATATATGTACATTTTCTTTATCTAATCTTCTATCAAAAAACACTTTGATAGTCCCCGTGCCTTAGCAACCATGAATAGTGCTGCAATCAACATATGGGTGCATACATCTTTGTCAATAAATGTTTTCAAGTTTCTCAGGTAGATACTCAGAAGAGGAATTGCTGAGTCATATTGTAACTCTATTCTTTTTTTATTAATTTATTTTTAGAGAGAGGAAGGAAGGGAGAAAGAGAGGGAGAGAAACATCAATGTGTAGATGCCTCTCATACACCCCGTACTGGGACCTGGCCCACAACCCAGGCATGCACCCTGATTGGGAATTAGACCAGCAACCCTTTGGTTCACAGGATGGCACTCAATCCACCAACACATACCAGCCACTGCTGGTAACTCTATCCCTAATTTTTAGGAAACTCTATACTGTTTTCCATAGAGGCTATACCTGTTTACATCCCCACCAGCAGTGAATGAGGTTCCTTTTTCACCACACCCTCTCCAACACTTGTTATTACTTGTCTTGTTGATTATACCTATTTTAATTGGTGTGAGGTAGTATCACATAATTTCAATTTACATTTCCCTAATCACTAGTGGAGCTGAGCATCTTTTCATATGCCTGTTGGTCATTTGTATATCCTCTTGGGAGGGATGTCTGTTCAGGTCCTTTGCCCATTTTTAATTGGATTGTTTGTTTGTTTAGTATTGAGTTGTATGAGTTCTTCATATATTTTGGATATTAACCCCTTGCCAGAGCTGTTGTTTGCAAATATCATCTCCCATTCCATTGGCTACCTTTTTTGTTCTGTTGGTGGTTTCTTTTCCTGTGCAAAAGGTTTTTAGTTTGATACAGTGCCATTCATTTATTTTTGCTTTTACTTCTCTTGCCTTTGGGGTCAAATTCATAAAATCTTCCCTAAGACCAAGGTCCATGAGTTTACTACCCACATTTTCTTCTATGCAATTAGTTTTTTCAGACCTTATATTTAGGTCTTTGATTCATTTTGAATTATTTTTTTTTTGCCCGGCCAAACTTATTTTTTTTTCTTTTTCCATTTTTATTGTTGTTCAATTACAGTTTTCTTCATTGTCCCCCATTACTCTCCCCTGCCTTACTCCCCTCCTTCTTTCCATTTTCAATCCTCCCTATCACTGTCTTTGTCTATGGGTCCTTTATACATGTTCCTTGACTTGACCCTTCCCCTTCTTTCCCCTGTTACCTGCCTCCCTCCTCACCTTTGGTCATTGTCAGTTTGTTCTTTATTTCCATGTCTCTGGTTATATTTTGCTTATTTGTTTGTTTCCTTGATTAGGTTCCTGTTATAGGTGAGATCATATGGGGTTCATCTTTCACCGCCTGGCCTATTTTACTTAGCATAATGCTCTCCAGTTCCATCCATGCTGTTGCAAAGGGTAGGAGCTCCTTCTTTCTTTCTGCTGCATAGTATTCCATTGTGTAAATGTACCACAGTTTTTTGATCCACTCATTTACTGGTGAGCACTTAGGCTGTTTCCAGCACTTGGCTATTGTGAATAAAGTTGCTATGAATATTAGGGTACATAGGTTTTTTTCAAATTGACATTTTTGAATTCTGTTGCTGGGAATTCAGACTGGTGCAGTCACTTGAAACAGTATGGAAATTCCTCAAAAAATTAAAAATGAAACTGCTCTTCGACCTGATAATTCCACTGGTGGGATTTTACCCTAAGAATCCCAAATTATTTTTTTTTTTACATGGGGACAAACTGTAGTCTAGTTTAATTCTTTTTCATGTAGTTTTCTGATTTTTCCCATCTTCATTTAATTGAAGAAGGTGAAGCATTTTTAATTAGTTTCCCAGATCAAAAAAATTATCACGATCTATTTTATATTCTATACATATTGATTATTAAAGGTCTACATAGGAAACATTACCCTGAATTCAGTAAGCACACACTCACAGGGACTCCGCATTTTAAACAATCTACTGGTTTTTGCTGATGATTTTGATGATTTTTACTCTAGAAAGTTCCGTAGGCTTGAGTTAGTCAATCACTTCTCTCACACATATGAGTCGAATGTCACCCAAACCACACACCAATTACTGAATACTAATAGAACATAGTTCAAAGTGAATTTCTACAATATAATATTACATTTGCAAAGATAACAAAGGGAATTCTTTGGATTCCTGACAAATGTAGCAAATCCTTTACCTGTTTCTTTCTTATGGGCTAAAGCACAAGCTGATGTGAGAATCAGTGGTCTCTATCTTTTAGTAGTTCTTCTATAAACACGAGTATTAAATATTTGCTTTCTCATTCTTTGAGTCTCAGGGAGAATAACTTTTCAGAAACAATTCTATGAAATGAAGAAAATGGGTGATTATCAATAAGCTTTCTTATTAATTTTGTAACAATTATTTAACATGCTAAATTAACACATTTTACATACTTAACATGTTTGAGATGCTAAGTTAGTGTTACAAAAGTCAAAAATTGAAGAAAAAGTTCACTTAAAATGATACATAAAAGTGTACTGATACTAAGCGTTCACAGAAAGTTAGAGTCAGAAGGGGCTATCATGATTTAATTTAGCCTGGAATTCTAAAAATTACTTGTATTTCCTCTGCACTATGTGCCAGGCTCTGTACTAATAATTTATATGTACTTTCTTATTCAATCCTCACAAAACACTATAAAGGCAATACCATTACTGTCTTAATTTCTCAGGCAAGGCACTGAGGCTCAGAGAGTTTGAGTTTTTTAAATCCACCCCACGGGTAAGTGAAAGTACTACCTTTTAACTTCTGTTCTGTCTTCTTAATTCTAGAGAAAGGGAAACTGAGGCCCGGAGATTATTAGCTACTTTTCCAGGTCATACAGTTACCTAGTGGCAGAGTCAGAGCTATAAACTTAACTTCCTGACTCCTGATCCAGTACTTTTGTATGGCTTTCAGCCTCTAACATCTTCAGGGAGATGGAAGATGTACCAGACAGTTGAATCAATATTCTCCTTGAATAAGACCTAAAATCAAAAGCCAGGTGGAAAGTCACCTTGATTCTTGTCTTACAAAGCTTATTTATTAAAAGGAAAAAAGGAAATCTTCTGTTCCTAAAAATAGCCCTTTCTGGGTATGCTGCTACATAATGAGCGTACTCAGGCAAATGGAAGAGAGTCAATAGCAGGGCATAGAACAGCTGTCTTTGCCCAGAAAATGATTCAATAGACCTGAGTTCATTGGCTGCTTTAGGCACTGGGTATATAGCACAGTATTACTAAGGAAAAGCTAAGAGCAGCTTCAAAAATAATTCTCAGTAAACCTCCCAAAATATAATCTATTAAAACTGAAAAAAATACATTTGGACTGTGTTCTTGATGTTTGGATGCTAGTCCATATTGAAGTAAGTTATAGTGAGGTTCTTGGAATGGATTTCAATATGTGTTTCATATAATCCAGAAAGGAACACTTGGTTGCTGGGTTTATCCAAGGTTGGAATAGGTCACAAATGGAAATCAATAAACTGGGTTCTAGATTGAATAGCTAATGGTTACATATGATCTCAAATTTGTCATCCTCTTTGTTCTCCAGACCCTGCTTTGCAGACTCTTGGTACCAAGCATGGATTATAGCATACAGTAGATCCTCAATAACTGTTTGATGATTTAGTGACTGATGTGTAGGTTGGCTAAGATTACCAAAGTTAGAAGGGTAGGACCCTGTCTTTTAGAAGGATTTAGAAAACATAAAAGAGGACATAAGGGAGCTATCTGCTCTTTTATGAGGCTCCTTGAATGAAACAGAAGGTTTGAAGTATTATTTGCTGTTTTTGCTGCTGTTGTTTTTTCCCTTCACACATTGGGCATTTGTAGCTGCAAGCAGATCTATGGATAGTACTTTATCCTTATCTTCTTTATACATGAAATCCTGCCATTTCAACTACAATATGTCAGATAATTAACCCTATGTCACAACATGGCATTGGAAAAACTGTGGTGTGCACTTTGCCAAATTCATAATGACATAGATCATTGCTTGCTCCCCTCTACCCCTCACACACTGCTTTGCTGTAAAACCAGCAGGGCAATAGGAAGTCCTAATTAAAGAGGAATCCTCTTTCAATTGATATTAATTTGTCTCCCTTCAAGGACAAAAATCATTAATGGAGAAGCTCATCTCCTGAGAAAGATGGAAGCAGCAACTGAACTCTTTGGCATCATCCGGTCTTCACCTCGATGTCCCCTTAGTTCAGTTTTCCACAAAGACATTTCCTGCACATCATTTATAAAATTAAAAGGAAATCAATTGATCAGAAGAGGTGTTCCAATATTCCAAAGAGGAGAGCCAGATTTAAAATAACCTTAAGTTCTACCTGCAGGTGTCCATTTCTCAGGACTGTCATTAGCTCAGCAAGGCATGCTTTGAGGCTTTACCCTTTAAACTCCATACAAATTGGAGAAAAATCCCTGGATCCTTGGTGCTACTACTTTAATGACAAAGAGGCAGCTTATAACATGGGTTTAGTAGACTGAAGGAAAGACTGTGAGACTGGGGAGAAAAGAAGCCAGTCTTCTCTTGCTACTTTCCACTGTGCTCTTTAGCAAGTCAACCGCTCCCCCTACTTTCTGAGCCACAGTTTCTTCATCTATGAAAGGAAGGAGGTTGAAATGGATGTTTTGTGAGGTCTTTTGGGGTATCAGCAATACATGACTCATCATTTCTGACATCCTTATGATGATGGTACAAGAAAAGCTAATGAAATACAAATAGTTTTGCTTGTAGCAAGATTACCAATTTCCAGAGAGTTGTATAGGAATTAGCACTATCATAAATGTATATGACAAAAACAGAAACTGTTTGTTTGGCATTATAACTGCAAAAATGTATTCTAATAAAAATATCATTTGCCCTAAGTAATTAAAACCACAGCAAGAGATCCAAATGCAACCAAAACTGCCTGAAATAAGTGTGTGGGGGATGGAGTAGTGGAAAGAGCAGAGGGTTGGGGTGTGGAGTTTCAAGTTCACACTATGGCTCTACCACTTTATTAGTTATGTGACATTGGGGAAGCTTCTTAATTTCACTGGGTCTCAGTTTTCTCATTTGTAAATACTGTCAATTTTCCCAGATTGTTGAAAAATTAAATTAGATAATTTAATACCCTGGCAAATATCAGATGGTCAAGGAATTAGTCCCTTCCTCTTCCCACCCACTACCCCTATGTAATACATAGAAATCAGTTCCTGATCTTCAGAAACATATAATTTTGTGATCCAATCAACACTAATATGCTTGAGAACAATCAGGTAACAGTGTCAGACAGCAGATAAGTAGTAAAGACCTAAAGGGGCACCAAAAAGACTGAAGCAGACATGGAAGCTTATTAGAGGACATGGAATTTATTAGGAGAGATTTCATTTTATCTTTGCATTTAAAAATGTATTGTGTGTGGAGAGGTTTTTGTTCTAAGTACACAGATGAAGAAATGAGATCAGAGAAGGTCAGTGACTTGTTTGAAGTTACACAGCTTATAAGAAGAGTTGGCACTTGACACCAGGTTTTCTTTTCCCAGATATAGTGTTCTTTCTGAAGCAGAGAGTCTGAGTCTGGATGGGTAGAGAAGATTTGGTGAGGGAGAGAGGGTACAAGGCAAAAGTTATAGCAGGAAAAGAGATATGGGTGTGGCAGTACCAACCATCAAAGCAGAACTACCTCACTTTCTCACCACCAATTCCATGAACCCAGATGCTCTGACTGGGCCTTCCTTTTCTTGTAGCAATAGGTAATATGCTCTTTCTTTTATCTAAGACCAAAACTTAGATTTCAATGCATCTTACCTTTATAAGGGCTCTGTACCTTAAATTTTAAATTTTTTCACTTCTTATTTATTTCTCCCTAGTCACAGAGAAACCTCTAAGAATAGTTTTCTCTAGTTTATATCTTTACATCTTCGTTTTCTGCTCTCTCTTACCAAGTTTCTAATTGTACCACTCAACTGAAATAGCTATTATCAAGGCCAAAATGGCACTGATCTTTGTCAAATCTAATGGTCATTCTCAGTTTTCATTTTTCTTCATCTGTTAGCAGCATTTAACATGACTGAATACCCCTCCCTTTTGAAACCTCTTTCTTCTCTAGGCCTCCAGAAATACATATTCTCCTGGGTTTTCTTTTATTTGGTTGCTACTTCTCAGTGTATTCTATTGGCCGCCCTTTCTTTTTCCTTTACCTGACTTCTAACTGTTGGAGGACCAAGGCTCAATTCTTGGACCTTATTATGGGCTGAATTGTATCCTTCTGAGTTCATATTTTGAAGATCTAACCCCCAGCAATTCAGAATGTGACGGTATTCGGAGATAGGGTCTTTAAAGAGGTGATTAAGTCAAAATGAGTCGGTTAGGGTAAGCTCTAATCCAATCTGACTGCTGTCATTACTAGAAGAAATTTGGATACACAGAGACACTGAAGGCTCACACACAGAGAGGCAAGGCCATACGAGGACATAGTGAGAAAGCAGCCATCTACAAGCTATGGAAAGAGGCCTCAGAAGAAACCAACAGCACTCACACGTAAATCTTGGATCTCTAGCCTCCAGAAGTGTCAGAAAGCAAGTTTCTGTGGATCTTCTTTATAACCCAGTGATTCCACCTCTGGAGTTTTATCTAAAGAAATCCAAAACACTAATTTGAAAGAATACATGCAACCCTATGTTTACTGCAGCATTATTTAGAATAGCCAAACTATAGAAGCCACCCAAGTGCCAATCAATAGAAAAGTGGATAAAAGTGGTGGTACATATATATATATATATATATACAATGGAATATTACTAAGACAGAAAAAATTGAAATCTTACCATTTCTTAGAGTATAGATGACCCAGAGGGTTTTATGCTCAGTGAAATAAGTAAAAAAAAAGACAACTACCATATGATTTCCCTTACACAATACATGGAATCTAAAGAACAAAATAAAGAAACAAAAATATTAAAACAGACTAATAAACACAGAGTGTGAATTGATGGCTGCTAGAGGGAGTGAGCAAGTTAAGAGGATTGGGTGAAAGAGAACAGATTAAGAAGCACAAATTTGTAGTTACAAAGTAGTCACAAGGATATAAGTAAAGCATAGTAAGTGTAGTCAATAATATTGTAATTACTAAGTATGGTAACAGTTGTGGTACTAGAAATATCAAGGAGAACACTGTGTAAAGTATATGATTGTCTAAACACTTAGCTGGATGCCTGAAAACAATGCAAAATAAAAAAAAATTAAAAAAGAAAATAATTTTTGGCTGTTTAAGCTACCAAGTATTTTTTATGACAGCCCTAGAAAACTAATATAAACATCTTCTCTTCTCTGCTTTTAGTGTTAACACTCGTGTATTTATATTTCATCTAGTCTCATGGTTCTAAATACTATTTTCTGACAAGTCCCAAATTTATGTCTCTAGCTGAGAACAGTGTTTTCTTATTCCAAGACTGTGCTTCTAATAACTCTATTAAGTTAGAGCTATTTCCTTGTATACCTCTACTAATGTGGGCTATGACTGCTTTCTTAGGGTTTTTTTGTCTATTTGTGTTTGTTCTTATCAAAATATTTGTGACTTGACATTTGGACTTCCAGCAAAGATGGAGACAGAGGTAGATATGCTTTGCTTCCTTGCACAACCAAAAGAAGGACAATAACCAATTTCAAAAGAAAAAATCAACCAGAACTGCCAGAAAATCAAAGTGTATGGAAGTCTGACAACCAAGGAGTTAAAGAAGAAACATTCATCCAGACTGGTAGGAGGGGTGGGGATGAGAAACTGGGATGGAGAGGATCCTTGGCAAGGTAGCAACTGATGGACTGGGCTGTCCCACATTCGTGTGTGGATAAATAGGAGGTACAACTAGGGAGCAAGACAGACCATGCAACCTAGGGTTCCATTGTGGGGAAATAAAGCTTCAAAACCTGTGGCTGTAAAAATCTGAGGTGGTTGTGGTGGCAGAAGAAACTGCCAGTCTTAGAGGAGAGTTCATTGGAGATAACCACAGGGTCCTAGAACATACACAAACTCACCCACCTGGGAATCAGCACCAGAAGGGCCCAATTCACTTGTGCATAGCAAGGCAAGAGCCAAACAAGAGGCATTGTTCTCTCTCTGACACCTCCCTCACATACAGCATCACTACCCTGTGAAGTGGGTTGCCCTGCCCTGACAAATACCTAAGGCTCCACCCCTTATGATGTAACAGATGCACCAAGACAAAGAAATATTAGCCAAACAGATCAAAAATCCAGAAAAAGAATTAAGCAATGAGGAGACAGCTAACCTACCAGATGCAGAGTTGAAACACTGGTAATCAGGATGCTCACAGAACTGATTAAGTATGGTTGCAAAACAAAGGAATAAGTAAAGGCTATGCAAAGTGAAATAGAGAAAAATATTCAGGGAACCAACAGTGAAGGGAAGGAAAGAGGGACACAAATCAACAATTTATATTAGAAAGGAAAAATAAACATTCAAGTAGAATAGAATGAATAAACAAGAATTCAAAAAAATGGGGAGAGGTTGAGGAACCTGTGGGACAACTTTAAACATTCCAACATCTGAATGCTAGGGGTGTCAACAGGTGAAGAGGAAGAGCAAGAAATTGAAAAGTTACTTGACAAAATAATGTAGGAAAACTTTCCCAATCTAGAGAAGGAAATAGACGTGAAAGTCTAGGAAGCTCAGAGTCCCAAAGAAGTTGGACCCAAGGAAGATCATACCAAGACATATCATAACTAAATTACCCAAGATTAAAGATAAGGAGAGAATCTTAAAAGAAGCAAGAGAAAAAAGAGAATTGCCTACAAAGGAGTCCATAAGACAATCAGCTGATTTCTCAAAAGAAACCTTATAGTCAAGAAGGGGCTGGAAAGAATTATTCAAAGTCATGAAAGCCAAAGACCTACATCCAAGATTGCTCTATCCAGTGAAGCTATTATTTAGAACAGAAGGGTGGAAAAAGTGCTCCCCAGATAAGGTCAAGTTAAAGGAGTTCATCATCACCAAACCCTGATAATATGAAATATTAAAGGAATGTAAGAAAATGAAGAAAGTCAAAACTATGAACAGTAGAATGACAACAAACTCACAGCTATCAACAACTGGACCTAAAAGACAAGAACAAAAAACAAACTAAGTAAACCACTAGAACAGGAACAGAATCACAGAAATGAAGATCACATGGAGGATTATCAGTGTGGAGGGGCAGTGGGGAAAATGGGGGGAAAGTATAGGGAATAAGAAGCACAATTGGTAGGTACAAAATAGACAGGAGGAGGTTAAGAATAGTTTAGGTAATGGAGAAGCCAAAGAACTTCTGTGTACGACCCATGGACATGAGCTAAGGGGTGGTTGCTGGTGGGGGTGTGCAGGGCAGAGGGGAGTAAGGGGGAGAAAAAATGGATCAACTGTAATAGCATTATCAATAAAATATACTTAAAATATTAGTGAATCACACTATACTTGAGATATTTTTCACTTAGGGTGCTGTCAGGAAAAATATTTTTCATGGTGTACTTCCCCAATTGCCTTTTTAAAACATAAACTTATCCTTTTATTTTATCCTTGTTAGTTGTGTTATCCATTATGTTATTCTCTCCATTTACTTGGCTCATCTGCAACTTTAAAACATAGCTATTTTTATCTAGTCTTGTAAAAACATGTCAAACAGTACAAGATGAAGAAGAGAGCTCTGTGGTACTCTAATAGTGAGTCCCTTCCTCATTGTCTTCTGTTTTATAATATATACTCTGGCCACAGCTCCCAATAAATTCTAGATATAGCTAACTAAACCATCTTCTAGCTCTTATATTTCTCTGGGATGTCACATAAGGCCTTCTCAATTTCCCTGCTGGATCCAATCTATTATAGAATGATGGTAGAGTGGTACCAGTGAGAAACGAAAGAAGACTGATAATGATATTTCAAAGGAACATGAATTTGATGGCACTTGGAAATGAGAAGAGGAGGCATTCAAGTAAAGTGCAGAGGTTGCATCCTAATACCCCATTAATCACAAATGTGAGTTTTCATTTTTTCTACACAATTTTTTTACTTTAGTTAAAGTCTCATTTATTTTTTCAGGGAAACTGCTCTCTACACATTTTTTTTAATTTGGTAGATTTTCCAACAACACGAATTACTCTGAACAGCATTATTCTGAAAACAAAAGAGCACATAATGTATGAGTCTATACGAAGTGCTAGAACATTAAAACCAATCCACGATAGAAAAAAATCAAATTAGTGATTGTCTTGGGCTGGGGAGAGGTAGAATGCTGCTAGTCAGAGGCACAAAGGAACTTTTTGAGGTGATAAAATGTTTCTATATCTTGCCTGGCTAGTGAGGCTCGGTAGATTGAGCATTGGTCTGTGAACCAAAGGGTTGCCTGTTTGATTCCCAGTCAGGGCACGTGCCTGGGTTGCAGGCCTGGTCCCCAGTCAGGGGGCACATGAGAAACAACCACGTATTGATTTTTCTCTCTCTCTCTTTCTCTCTCCTTCCCCATCTGTCTGAAATAAATAAATAAATAATCTTTAAAAATGTTTTTATATCTTGATGGACATTTGGGTTATACAGGTGAATATATTTGTCAAAATAGCATCAAATAGTACACTTAATAGTGTGTATTTTATTGTTTGTAAAATTTGCCTGAATAACAAGAATGAAATACCATCAACTAATACTTAACTAAAATAATACACATTGTAAAGTATTTACAGGGGAGTGTTCTGATTTCTTCAACTGATTTTGAAATGCATTGATACATTGGACAACCGTAATAGCACAACCAATAAAATATACTTAAAAAAAGAAAGGATATGTGTGTCCCATGTGTTTATTTTTTCCTTTACTACCCTTGCCATAGGACATATATTGGCTAAAATACTGCTATGTGGGATATCAGATATTTTACTGCCTATGTTTTCTTTTCTCTAGGACATTTATGGTATCACAACTTATAAGTCCTTTATCTATTTTGAGTTTATTATGTGTATGGTATAAGCTGGTGATCCAGTTTCATTTTTTTGCATGTACCATCCAGTTCTCCCAACACCATTTATTAAAGAGTCTATTTTTACTGCATTTTATACTCCTCCCCTCTTTGTCAAATACTAATTGACCATGGAAACATAGGTTTATTTCTGGGCTCTCTATTCAGTTCTATTGATCTATGTGTCTATTCTTATGCCAGTACCAGACCAGTTTGATTACAGTGATGTTGTACTATAGTTTGATATCAGGTATTGTGATCCTTCCAACTTTGTTCTTCTTTCTCAAGATTGCTGTGATTATTCACGGTCTTTTCGAGAGCACAATGGAACTGGAGAATACTATATTAAGTGAAATATGCCAGTCAGTGAAAGACAAATTAGGTCTCACTTATAAGTGGGACCTAATCAACAAAATAAACTAGTGAGAAAAACAGATTCAGAGATATGGAAACAGGGAACAGACTGACAGTTGTTAGAAAAGTGGCAGGGGGAATGGTGGGAAGAGGGGAATGGTTAAATAACATGTATGAATGACCCATGGACATGGACAATGGTGTGGGGATGGACTGTAGGAGCAAAGGGTAGACTGACCAGAGGAGGGAAAATGGGGAAAAATTGGGACAACTGAAATAGAATAAACCAGAATAAAATAAATAAATAATAAATTAAGAAAAAGAAAAGATACATTGACGGATAGATACATGAAAAGCAAGTATAATAATATGTTAATGATAGAATCTTGATTATGGGTATACATATGAGTGTTCAGTGTAAAAGTTTTTCAATTATTCTGTATATATTTCAAGTTTTTATTAATAAAATTGTAGAAATAAAACAATAAAAACCTGACAGGTTGTCTACATTTAAATTTTGGGATTTTTAAATAAAAATCTAGATATCTGTCTTTTCTTAAAAAATTGGAAGATCTGGCAAAACTTATTTTTTTCATGGCTGAAATTGAATTGAACACTGTGGAATGTACCGCTCCTGTTGTTTCCTCAGTGGAGACAGGTTGCACTATTATTTTTTTTTTCTTGAATCTGGTCTGCTTTGCTCATTTACACTGACTGGTGCCTTTTAAGCAGTTGAGGTTTTTTTTAAAAAAAGTATAGTTGACCTACAATATTATATTAGTTTCGGATGTATAGCATGCTGATTCACCATTTATATGCTTTAGGAAGTGATCACTATAATAAGTCTAGTATCTTCTGACACCATACATAGTTATTACAGTATTATTGACTACATTTCCTTTGCTGTACTTTATATCTCTGTGACTTATTTTACAACTGAAAGTTTATACTTAATCTCTTTCTCATTTTCCACCTACCCCACTACCCGCTCCCATCTGGCAACAATTGATTTGTTTTATCTATGAGTGTGTTTCATTTCACTTTATTGTTCATTTGTTTTGTTTTTTGGTTTCCACATATGAGTGAATTCATGTGGCATTTGTCTTTCTGTCTAACTTTTATCATTTCACATAATACTCTCTAGGTCCATCCATACTGGTACAAATGGCAAGATTTTATTCTTTTTATGGCTTAGTAATATTCCACTGTGAAGTATGTGTGTGTGTGTGTGTGTGCATGCCTGTGTGCATAGCACATCTTTATTCATTCATGTATCAATGAACAAATAGGTTGCTTCCATAGCTTGGCTATTGAAAACAATGCTGCCATGAACATAGGGGAGCTGATACTGTTTTGAATTAGTGCTTTTGCTTTCTTCAGATAAATACCCAGAAGAGGAATTTTAGGGTCGTATGATAGTACTATTTTTAATTTTTTGAGGAATCTCCGTGCTGTTTCCCATAGTAGCTGGACTGATTTACAATTCTACATCAGTTGAGTTTTTGACCTCTACAGTTTGGTTAAGCACTCAGGCTTTGGCTTTAGGTGGACCTGGATTTATTTCTGGAGCATCTTACCTTTTCTGATCTTCAGTATCTTCGCTTATAAAATAATCATGATACCTACCTCATGGGAGTGTTGTAAAGAGTCAATGAGATTATACACAGTTTCTAACACATAGTAATTTCTTAATAAATAATAACTATTTCTTAATGGTTTGAGTCAAAGCTGTTGTCAAAATCAGTAGTCTTGATAAATGGTAAGTAGGTGAACAATGCTAACCTTGACAGAAACAGGGAAACTGAATCAAGTTTTGGAGAAGAGTATAGATTTGGAACAAGATGTGTCCAGTTTTAGGCAAGTAGCATAGAGGTAATGGCTGGACCTGTGAGTTGTAGCATGAACTAGATAGGAAAGTTCACAGCAGAGGTCAGGGCTAGAGACAGAATTTAAGGCATTCCCCTTTAAATATGTGATAGTTGAAATTATAAGAATGGATGAGAGATTCTTTTAAAAGATTTTATTTATCTATTGTTAGACAGAGAAGGATGGAAGAGAGGGAGAGAAACATCAGTGTGTGATTGCCCCTCATACACCCTACACCAGGGACCCGGCCCACAACCTAGGAATGTGCTTTGATTGGGAATTGAACTGGTGACACTTTGGTTTGCAGGCCAGCACTCAATCCACTGAGCCACACTAGACAGGGCAGGTGAGATCTTTGAAGCAGACAGTAGAGAGGTGACCAGATGTTCAAAAAGTGAACCTTAAGGACCATCCACAAGATGAAAGCAGGAAAAGTTAAAAGAGGCAGAGAAGCAAGAGTATGCCCTCAAAACCAAGAGAAGGTAGTGTTTTAAGGAGACAGAGGTATAAGTAATCAAAAGCTTGTGGAATCATAATGTAGAAAACTGTTTTCCACCCACTTGTCAAGCAATAGAGAAACCATGAGATCCAAACATGGACTCTATGACAGCCTCTGTTTGACCTGATTGCTACTTCGAGGTTGTAGGTTTTAATATGGCAGGGAGGCCACAGTCTCATATGTCAACCAAGTGTCATGTTCTTTAGGAAATAGAAACATCATCTGATTGCAATCATAATTCTGGTAGTCTTACTGAGGTGAAGCAACATACATTATTATAAGAAATTATAGGAAAGAGAAGTAAAATGCCTTCTTTATACTCAGTAAGATCAGACCCTAGGGAATTGGGAAGGGAAATAAACCTCAAGCTTTTAAACTTTTCATTGTGACTTGGTATGAAACAGATGTTGAAATTAACATTATGTTTGACATTAACTTATAAATGTGGGACTCAAATAATTCTTAGTTACATTATATATATATATATATATATATATATATATATATATATTATACAACTAAAATCCATGGCTGAGTTACATTAATTCTTTTTTTAAATTTAAATCATTTTTATTTTTCAATTACAGTTGACATACAATATTATATTAGTTTCAGGTGTACACTCCAGTGGTTAGACATTATATAACTTAAGTGATCATCCCAATAAATCTAGTACCCATTTGACACTATGCATAGTCATTAGAATATTATTGACTACATTCCCTGTGCTGTACTTTATATCCCAGTGACTATTCTCTACAACCAACTTGTGCTTCTTTTTAAAAAGATGTTATTTATTTATTTTTAGAGGAAGGGGAAGGGACAAAGAAAGAGAGAAAGAGGAACATCTATTTGTAGTTGCCTCTCAAGTGCCCCCTACTAGGAACCTGGCCCGCAACCCAGGCATGTGCCCTGGCTGGGAATTGAACCAGTGATATCTCTGTTCATAGGCCGGTGCTCAATCAACTGAGCCACACCATTCAGGGCACCAAATTGTAGTTGTAATCCCTTCACCTTTTCTGCCCATCATCCCAACGACCCTTCAATTAGGGAACTGGCAAAATGTTCTTTGTACCTATGAGTCTATTTCTGTTATGCTTCTTTATTTATTTTGCTTCTTAAATACATATTTCTTACATTCAAGGAGTTCATCATCACCAAGCCCTTATTATATGAAATGCTAAAGGGACTTATCTAAGAAAAAGAAGATAAAAAATATTAACAGTGAAAGGACAGCAAACTGACAGTTATTAACAACCACACCTAAAACAAAAGCAAACCAAGAGGACAGCTAGATCAGGAGCAGAACCATAGAAATGAAGAACACATGAAGGGTTAGCAACAGGGGAGTGGGAGGAGGAGAAGGGGGGAGAAGATACAGAAAATAAGTAGCATAGACAGTAGGTAAAAATTAGATAGGGGGAGGGCAAGAATAGTAGGGGAAATATAGAATCTAAAGAACTTGAGACATGTGGTCATAAACTAAAGGGGGGGAATGGTGGGGGAGGGGGTGTGCAGGGTGGAGGGAAATGAAGGGGAATAGAACATCTGTAATGGTATAATCAATAAAATATATTTTAAAATATAAAAAATAAATATGTATTTCTTTAATTTATTGCTAGGTATATATTTGTTTCCATGTTATTGTTCATATTTTGTATCTTTTTTTTCTTCTTCTTAAAGGAATCCCTTTAACATTCCATGTAATACTAGTGTAATTGATGGTGATGAATTCACTCCTTTAGCTTTTCCTTGTCTGGGAAACTCTTTATATTTATGTCTTTCAATTCTAAATAGCTTTGCTAGCTAGAGTAATCTTGGTTGTATGTTCTTGCTTTTCATCACTTCAAATATTTCTTGCCATTCTTTTTTGGCCTGCAAAGTTTCTGTTGAGAAATCATGTGATAGTCTTATGGGAGTTCCCTTGTAGGTAACTAACTGCTTTTCTCTTGTGGCTTTCAAGATTCTGTCTTTGTCTTTAACCTTTTGCATTTTAGTTATAATGTGTCTCAGTGTGGGCCTCTTTGGGTTCAACTTGGTTGAGACTCTTTGCGTGTCCTGGATTTGTATGTCATTATTGTTTCACATAGGTTGTCATTTTCTTGCTCTGTCTCTTCCCCTCTGGCATCTCCCTGATGCAAATGTTGGTATGCTTGAAATTTTCCTAGAGGCTTCTTACACTATCTTCATTTTTTGGATTCTTTTTTCTTTTTGCTGTTTTGATTGGGTGTTTTTTTTTTTTGCTTCCTTATATTCCAAATCATTGATTTAATTATTGATATTATCTACTCTACTGTTGATTCCCTGTAAGTTTTTCTTCATTTCAATTAGTGTGTCCTTCATTTCTGACTGGTTCTTTTTCACGGTTTCCATGTCCTTTTTTATGCTGTTGAAGTTCTTTCTTAAGTTAATTTACTCTTCCCCTAAGTGCATTGAACATTCTTATAACAAGGGTTTTGAACTCTGCATCTAGTAGTTTGTTTTTCTCCATTTTGTTTAGCTCTTTTTCTGGAGTTTTCTTCTCTTCTTTCATTTGGGGAATATTTACTTGTGTCCTCATTATGGCAGCCTCCCTGTTTTTGTTTCTATGTATTAAGTAGAGCTGCTCTATCTCCTGGGCTTCATAGAGTGGCCTTAGTAGTAAGTGTTCTGTAGGGTCCAGAGGCACAGACTCTTTGATCCCCAAGCTGGGCACTCCAGGTATAACCCCCAACCCCCATGTGGATTGTGTACATTCTCCTTTTGCAGTTGACACTTGATTGGTGTTGGTACATCAGTAGGAGCCATTATTTCCAGGCCAATCAGCTGCAGTGACTAGCTGTGACCACTGATTGTGGAGGAGCAGCTGTGCAGGGGTCCACCCCACAGAGCAGGACTTACTTCAGTGGGGCTCTGGTGCCTGCAAACTCCACCCGTTGAGTGTATTGCTGAGGAGGTGGTTGGATGGTACTTCAATGTAGTATGCAGCTTTCCTCCAGGTGTGCTGGCTCTGGGGTGTCCAGGGAGGTGTAGGCCAAGGTCCACTGCCACTTGTGTTCCACCCAAGGCCACCCAGTTTTAGCTGAAAAGTGATTTACAGTTAGCTTCTTGGAGGTGCTATAGATTTATGCTGGGCTTGGAGGTGCCAGGAGAGGCCAAGATGTGAACCACAGCTGGTTGCTGCTAGTATTGGGCCTGGAGCCACTTAGTGAGTGGTCCAGGGCATGGTGAGGTCAGATGATGCATGCTTGAGAGATTTTAGGAAAGTCTGAACTATGAGCCAAGGCAAGCCATTTGTATGGAAAAGCCACTAGAAACAGCTTTATTGGGTGGGCTTGGGTGGGCTCCAAAGTTTGGAGGGGCAGGGTCTCAGGGAATCATCAGGGTGGGGCAAACAGTGGGAATCAAGTGGATGGAGACCCAGATTAGGCACCTGCCTGCTGGCTGTGGAGGGAGGGCTCATCAAAGGAACAGTAGCCTCTGCCAGTACTTCTGTCTGAGAGAAATCCATCCCCAGCTCTCACCCTGATGCCAGACAATTCAGTTTCTCCCTATATGTCCCTGGTGCCTTTTGAGCTGCTGTCACAGCTCTGGATCTCAGAGGGAGTGAGCCAGAGTAAGTCTGTGTGTGGTCCCTTTAAGAGAAATGGCCCAGAACTCCAGAAGATCTCTGTCTCCCTCAGCCAGAATCCCTGCTGGTTTTTATAGCCAGAAGTTATGGGAACTTCTCTTCCAAGCATTGGAACCTTGGGCCTAGTGTGAGACTGGGACCCCTCATTCCTCAGGGGAACCTCCACAGCCTAGATATCCCTCTTGATTTTTATCTGCTACATGTGGGTGTGGGACCAGTCCAGTCTTGGGCTATCAGTCTCAGGTTTCTTTAAATCTCTAGTGGTAGATTTCTATTTAACTAGATTTCAGGCATTTTTGAATGATGGTTATTCTGTGGTTTAGCTGTAATTTTGATGTGCTTGTGGTAGAGTACCAGTACTGCATTTACTTATGCTGCCATTTTGACTGGAAGATTACATTAATTGTTTCAACAATCCATAATAAATGAAAGTGTTCTAAATCAAGGTAGCACTATGATTTAAAAACTGTTTTCTAATCAATACTTTAAAACAATGTTATACTGGAGACATACAGTTATTTTTAAGCCTTCTGTTATATTTATATACTAATCCAAATATGTAGCTGTGCTGGGAAAGAATAGGATCCTCATCTCAGTGTCAAATTTTCTGTTCAACACCAGTTGTACATTGATATTAAAGAAATGTATAGAAAATGCATTCTTAATCTTTTAAAAGGCTATATTATTAACGCTCCAATTAATTCTCCATTCATTATTTTCTAAAATGCCTCTTAATAATGCTTTTAAAGATGTACTTCCAGAAGCTCATGAAATTCACGGGATATTCTTTGTTTGTAATTTTAGCAAGCTACTAGTTTATCTCCTTAGCAAATATAACTACAGGAAGGGTTTTGTAAGTTTTGTCTATTTCTGTTACAATTTTCCATTAGGCTGCTTACCTCGTTTCTTTTAGCCTAACTTAAATGTTCCAAATGTTAGCAGTTTTCATTTACAGCTTCCAAGTGATAAGATATACAAGACTTTCAGAATTCCTATATGGAATCAGTTCTTATGACTCACCCAGAGACCAAGCTATTCAACTTTTCCAAATCCCAGGCACAAGACTCTGTTTACTCATAGACTAATTTCAGTATATTATCCAACTACCTTCTGTTTTCCTTCTGGTAGGTAGTTAAGCACACCATAAGACAAATAAAATGTGTGCCTTAATTAATAATATGATTACACAATTAATTCTAGAAATTGTTTTGACCCTGAAAGTAATTTGTTCTATTAAAATAAATAAAAATTATCACTGTTACAAGCAGTATGTCTTGAGGTAAATTGGAATTCTCCTTAAGCATGTTTCAAAATTAGTTACATAAATTTAATAAAACAAAACAAAGAAAAAGACAAAATTAGTTAGAAACAAGTAAATGATGTCAGATGAAAAAAATTGATAAGCCATCAAAATTCTTCTTCACAAACCTTACTCCCACCACCTAAATATTTTGGCAAGAGCTGACATTTTTTTACCTTAAATAGTATTAAAAATTATTTAATGAGGATTACAGTTTGCTTCAAATGTAAGTGCAGTGAGGTTCTTGTTGTACAGCAACTTTTAGAAGACTTTTACAAGCTAAATTTTAATCACCTGGTTTTTAAAAGAGAGAGATTTAAAGAGAGTCTTCTTTAATGAAAAGATAAAGTATATTCTTTTGTATTTGAAGTCATCCATCTTGTTTTAAATTTCATTACATGCTCTTTAACCTATTGTATTTGCTAAATCTTCTGTGGAATTCTTTGTTTTCATGTACAGGCAACTCTTGATTATCTCAATTCAACAATACAATTAAACAAATATTTATTAAGGATTTGCTAATGGTGTAGCTAATCTAAACCAGCAGACCGTTCTTAAAAAATAATTCATGTTTGATTTTGTAATACATTATACTTTTATTATAAAAATACCTTGATTTGTATAGTGCTTTGTAATTTTCAGAGTACTTTCACATACATTATCTCATTTGATTTTATGCAGATTCACTTCCCTGTTTTGGAAGGGCTGATTTGGCTTAGGCTGATTGATATTAGTATTAATTTGCATTCACTAAGCACGTACTGACTGAACAGCAGGAGCAGACGGCTGCTAGAGTGTTCTGGGGAGAAAAGGAAGCTCATCTGCGATTACAGCTCTGAGATGGACAATAGAGCTGATGCACATAATAAGGCAGTAATGACCATACTAATGACCACACATACACACTGGCATGCATGCCTTAATTTATTTTTCCATTGTTATTAACCACCAAAACAGGCATTTTGGAGGTTTAAAATGAATAGCTAATTATAATGGGCAAGTACATGGCATAATAATTGTGTATGGGTGAGTCACTCACTCCAGATCTAGTAGCTGAGAAAACCTTTGTGACTATCAGTATTGACTGTGGGAAAAGAATTTAAATGGAAATGAACAAAGTACACAGATAAGACTTCAGCATCAGCTCAGAAAGTGGAGGCTGCTGGCAGCAGATCCATTAGCAGAGGAACATTAGACTGATTTTAACCAAAGAAGCAGCAGCAGCCATTTTACCTCTGGCATCACACTCATGCTTTGGTTTCACTGGGAGGGCAATACGAGGTGTGCGGAGAATATATGCACTCGTTTTGGAAATTAGGTTTGAATTCCAACTCTTGTACTTGGTAACTTCAGCAGTCCTGGCTGCAAAAGCAATTCACACCTCACAGGGATGTTTTGGGGATTCCAGGAAATAATGTATATAAAATGTTCCACACAGGGCCAGGCACATAGTAAGTACTCAATAAATGATAGCTATTACTTGTAGTAGTTTTTTTAAGAAAAATTATCTTTACTCATTACTTATCCTCTCTAAAAGAACCACCCACACTTTCATGCCAAGACAGCTATTGAAACAATTGCTGCAGCAGACATCAGACTGATTGATCAAAGAAATTTCCCTTAGAGAGTGTACTTAGGACAGACAGAAGTTTGAGCAGACTGACCAGCAGAGTCATTCAGGCAGAGGCAGAAAGCCAACCTCACTGCTTCCCATGAAATTATGAGATGGACTGTAGGAAGAGGCCCTTGTCATCTCTTTACTGAGTGTGGATCACAGAAGTCTTAACATCCATCACAGATCTCTTCAGTCACCTTCAGTTGCCAGAGGCTAACCTTGAGTCTGCAAACACAGCAGTGTGGAATGGCAGAAGACTGTAAGTGTCTAAACATGGAGAGAATAAATTTAAACAAAGATCCAAAGCATTCAGACAGTCTGACTTGACTGATCAAGGCCTCTATTAGGAGAGGATTACACACAGGGAATATGGAAGGGGAGAATCTGTCAGAAACAAGTAGCCTGTGGGAAATGAATAACTGATGTATATAGCAGTCATTCTGAACTAATGTAATGCTTTCCAAACTGAAAGGAAACATGACAGGTCAAGTTTTTAAAGAATATTTTATTGATTATGCTATTACAGTTTTCCCATTTTTTTCTCCCTTTTATCCCCCCTCTGCCTTGCAGCCCTCCTACCCCTCAAAATACCCCACTTAGCTCATGTCCACAGGTTGTACATATAAGTTCTTTGGCTTCTTCATTTTGTATACTATTCTTAACCTACTCGTTTCTATTTTATGTCTACCAATTATGTTTCTTATTCCCTGTACCTTTCCACCTCCATTCTCTCCTTCCCCCTTCCCATTGATAACCCTCCATGTGATCTTCATTTCTGTGATTCTGTTACTGTTCTAATTGTTTATTTAGTTTTTTTTTTAGGTTCAGCTGTTGATAGTTGTGAGCTTGTTGTCATATTGTTGTTTATATAGTTTTGATCATCTTCTATTTCTTAGATAAGTCCCTTTAACATTTCATATAATAAGGGCTTGGTGATGATGAACTCCTTTAACTTTACCTTATCTGGGAAGTACTTTCTCTGCCCTTCCATTCTAAATGATAACTTTGCTGACTAAAGTAATCTTGGATGTAGGTCCTTGCCTTTCAAGACTTTGAATATTTCTTTGCAGCCCTTCTTGCCTGTGAAGATTCTTTTGAGAAATCAGCTGATAGTCAAGTTTTTCCAGACAAGGAAGTTATTGTTAGCCTTTTTGTGGCCACAACCTCTTTGGATATCCAATTAAAACTATGTATTCTCTGAGAAAAAAAAGAAAATTTATACCTACTCACAAAAGGTCACAAGCATGCTGTTTCAAGTGGTTTTGAACTCAGATTAAGGACCTCTGCTATTGAAGGAGAGAGGTTACACTGGAATTGATATCACAAAGATGTGCTGGGAGTTCAAAATCTCAAGATATAATAAAAAATTGTCTAGTGTTCACCTCAGTATTGAATGAAATGTGAAGAAATTGGTTAAGTTTTCTCATCATACATGAGCCTAATAGTCCCAAGCAACTGTACATTTTCACTACCAAACAATCTCTAGTTTCCACCAAAGGAACCATACTAGTGAATACCTAGTATGGTGAATACTAGGCACTAGTGAATACCTTCTGGGCCCTAAAGGCTGCTCTAGTAAGAAAAAGTAAAAGAAGAGTAAGACTCCAGAAAACTCTTTTTCATTGTAGGGCAAGAGATAGTTTTAGAATTTCAGCTCACAATCTGTCATTTACCTCTTTATATCTCTGCACCTTGCACTAACAAAGAAGTATTAGTCTTAGACCCTGGAGCCGCAATTTATTTTATGTACTGCCTTTCTTTTTCTCAACTCAACTCTGCCACCAGCACAGACCATATGGGAAGGATAGAAGAGCACTAGCTGAGCACTTCAATGGTCACAAATGAGTCACCATCATACATAATGGAATATTTCTTGTTTTGATACTTTCAAGTTCCACTACTCCAGAAATAGCAATTTAAGTGAGTTAATTTTCTTCTCCAGTGACTTTAATGAAGATCTCGGGTTCAGCCATCCATCAAACATAAACTCTAAAATAGTGCTGTGAGTGTTTGAGTTGAGACAGGAATGTTTGAGAAATGGACTCTAGTTACACACTTGAAATATGAATTTAGATTACAAGTAAATGTTCTCATGACAAAGCTCAAAAAGGTTAGGTGCACATTTTATTTATTTTTATTTTTATTTTTATTTTCAATTTTTTTATTTAATTATTTTTCAAGGACAGTTTTCTGTTTATTACTCCCATCCCATCCCACCCCCATGCTCCCCCCTCCCTCCCATTTCCACCCTTCTCAGTTGTTGTCCATGTATCCTTTATATAGGTTCCTCTAAATCCCTCCCTTATTTCCCCTGAAATTCCCTCCCCTCTCCCCTCTGGTCACTGTCAGCCTGTTCTCTATTTCAGTGTCTTTGGTTATATTTTGCTTGCTTGTTTGTTTTGTTGTTTAGCTTCCTGTTAGAGGTGAGATCATATGGTATTTGTCCTTCAACACCTGGCTTATTTCACTCAGCATAATGCTTTCCAGTTCCATCCATGTTGTTGCAAA